>NC_041400.2:127724744-128055519 GCF_900747795.2 Erpetoichthys calabaricus
TAGAAATGTGTGTGTTCATCACTATTTTTGCGCTTGTCTTAGAAAACAGTAAGTTTCAATAACAAAATGTGTCTGATTTTTGAGCCTATTCATGTTTTATTTTAAATGTGTTTTGAATTGCAATGTCATGTCTACGTCATATTACTTTTCATAACTTTATTTTATCCCACTGCAGGAATTGAAATGTTATAATAATGAAAGTATTGCCAAATGGTTTTCAGATTCTCACTCTTGAAGTGGTTAATTTAGGGGTGCTTTAGAAAACACATGCAAATTAGCTCATATGTTTCAAATGCGGGTTGTGAAGTCCTGTGTTATATTTAAAGATTTATTGTTTTTGGGAAAACTCACCCCAATCCTCATTATTTAATAGATTATATGCAAATTTCACATCTCCTATTTTCTGCTGAGCTTCTATAGCATATTGATAAAAGTCAAATCCATTCACTTATGGCTTTTCATAAGTTGTAGGGGGAATTCCACTCTTGGTTTCATGTGAACCATAACATAAACCCTAGTTCAGTTAAAGTACTCAACATCCCTGAATTATCTGATGAATTTGGCCGTCTAAATAAAAAAAAAATTCTCCAAGACCTAAGAACACCTTTGGACACAGTTAGTCATCATGAATTATTAACAGTGGATGGAGAGACACTTTGGGTATTTGTGTTACACAGTTTACCTAGTTCAGATCTAAAGAGTTTAACTGGAATTATTTTGTTGCCATTGGATCTTTTAGGTCAGCTTCTGCCTTGAATGGTTAAAAGCTTTCCCAGGGTTCTGGGTTCAGTCTATTATTGTTTATTATGTCGAATTATTTGTCACTGTTTCACTTTATGCAGATGACATGAATCCAGAACTTTGCCAACCTGGCTTACCACCCTCCCTGATACCTTACCCCCTACTGATTTGTTTATTTGCTTAAATTAGACCAACACCTAGATGAAAACAAATTTCTTAAAAATCAATTGTAGAAAAGCTGAGGTGCTTCTCATTATTATGCCAGACATCTTCAGGAAAATTAAAAGTTTCACACTCTCGTTCCCTTTCTTTATCACCTCTCCTTTTATAGATGTAAGGCGTCATGTTGTTATCATAGATTTCACACCTTTCTTTGTAACTCACATTTGTCACATTAATAAGATACGTTTTCTTTCATTTAAGAACAAAAAAATCAGACTCATCACTTGTTTTCTACTGCTAGTCAAACCCCAATCAAATGCTTTTGTTACCGGGATTGAACTACTGCAGTGTTGTTCTGTTTACTGTTTTATTCTTGGTTTTAATAGGCTAAAATATGTAGACAACTCAGTCCCTTGACTTCTTCTGTATACTATATTACGTGAACACATTAGTTTAACACTTGAGTGTTATCATTGGCGCCAAGTTATATTTTGGACACAGCGAAGCATTTTTTACTAAGTTTATAATCCTTCCGTGGGGTAGTCCCTCCCTGTCTTTGTAACCCTATTCAGGTCACTGATCACTGAACAGGCACGTAGTGCTGGTGGTCTAGAACCCTTAAATACACTTCCCTTCAGTGTTTGTGCACATATTCAGAACCATGCAAGTACCTTTTTAAGCTGCAGTATGTTTGTTTCTAACTAATGGTTTTAACATAGATATTTTTCTGAATCTGCTTTTTCACATTTATAATTGCTTCTGTGTTTTAAGCTTGTTTATTCTGTAGTTCAATTTTTATGGTACCTTTGGGCAACTTGAAAGGTACATTTAATTAGGTTATAATGTTGTTGTTGTTGTTGATATTAAAAAAGAAGATGTCTGAAATAGAAAGCAGAGAGGGAAATTCCTAGGTGGCTCAAGAACTTGAAAGTGAAGAGTATTTCAAAGATAAACATTGCAGCTTTGTGGAGTTTACCACGTTAAACCCCACTGAGTGAATTTTAGTTTTTCAGTTTGTTGTAATGAATGTTTCTAAACTGTCATGGGACAAAGATTGGTTTAGGATTCAAAGATTGCTTACAAACAAAGCAGTTATGTCAAACTGAACATTATGTTGGAGATACAACATCACTCTAATGAGAGTGATAAGTACAAATTATACATCTGAAAAGTAATCATTTGCATGGGAAAATGTCTTTATTTCTAGAGTCAAGCAGAATGTGAGAATTGTGAGAGTGAGTTCAGAAATCCATGCCGAGATTAGAACAGCAGACCTTCTTCCTGACGCATTTACAACAAATATGCAACTTCTAAGTGGACTTTTTACTTTGGTTTATATTTTGTAGACATAACAACAGAGGACTGATTTTTAACTCCTTGTGTACTAAGGGGTTGTTGACTTTATGGCAGTTAAATTACATACCCAGAAATAAAATGCTATTATTCGGCTTATGAAATAAAGGAGCTGCAAATGGCAGATCAATAGTGAGTACAACACTCCAAATGTTTTTAAAAAGTGTTTATATGATTAAAAAACATTTTTACAACAATATCCAATAAATAGAATTTTAAAAAATGCACCTTGGGGATTTTTTTTCAAAAACTGGATTTAAAAGACAGCCAAGACGGTTTATGACACACAATCCTGGAATCAGTTTTCTTTTTGTGTCCTAGTCTGTCAGCTGTAAGTTACCAAGTTTAGATGTCATATCCCATAGCATTGCAGTTATACTGTCTGGCACAAGGTGTCTCCCTTTTTAGAAACATTTAGTCTCTTAAACCTAAACAATCTCTCAGAACAAGCACTGCATTGTAATTGCACATATACAGTATATATATATATATATATATATATATATATATATATATATATATAGTGGACACTAGTGGTCACTATTGCCGCTTAAATCCAACAGACAGACACACAGGACACCAGGTAAAAGCACAAAAGCACTAAAGTATTCTTTAATTATTTTCTTCTTGTACAGTGCCCTCCAAGCACCACAGCCACAGGTTTACTGCAAGTAAATCAACACAAAGCACAAAAACACAATTCTTTCTCTCTCTTTTCTCCTCCTCCACACCTCCTAGCCAGCGTTGTCCACCTCCTTCTGACTCAGGCTCGCTCGCTGGCTGGGTTCTCAACAATCTTTTATTTAGTCCCCAACCTGGAAGTGCTCTGCTCCGTCTACGTGACCTGCCAGCACTTCCTGGCCAGATGGAGCACTTAAGTTTTTAATCAGCCCAAAAGTACTTCTGTGCTTCCATCCCCGTGACTTGCTAGTACTTCCGGGCTAGGTCTCCCATCTTTGTTCCTGGCGGCACCCAACAGGGCTGAGATAAAGAACTCCATGTCCCATGGTACCCTGCAGGAATCCGGGGCATTGCTACAGTCCAGGGAAGCTGCCAACTAGAATTTTGGGGGAGGCAGTGTCTCACAGTAGCCTTTAAATGAACCTTTACTTTCAAAATTATTTTTTATGCAAGTCCTTGAAACAGTTTCTGTTTACCAGTACACAGAGACACCTTACATGTTATACATTAGATTATGGATTTTGTGTTGCAGTTCACACATTTCTCCTGTCTTCTGTTGCAGTTGCCTCACAGAAGTTAACTATTTTTTGTTTTCTTTTTGTTGCTGCTGTTGCTTTTTTCTTGCATTTTGTCTGGGATAAGCTAAGTACATACATATATTTTCATACCAGCTTCTTTCCTGGCAGCCTTGGGATCAGGGCAGGAAACAACCCTGGGCAGGGTCCCCCTGAGCTAGTCACACACATCACACATGCTCCTAAACCAGTGCTTCTCTGCCACTTTTGCGTTGGAGGTGGCTGTCACTGCATTGTGACTTGTTCGTGGTATATTCTGTCCCCCCACCACAAATTCTAATTGCTCTTGCTTCTGCCATTAGCTCTGGTGGTTGGGTTGGGTGAAGCGAGTGCAATTAGAAACGGAATAAAAAAAATCACACTCTGCTGTCTATCCTTTTGGTGCAGGGTGTGGTGTGTAAGTATACCATGAGCAAGATACTAGGTAAAACAGCCTTTTTTTCCTTATGTTCTCACTGTGAGGCGAGCAGTGTGATACACTGACAGTTGTTAATTGGGGGTGGTGAGGGAGCCATTTTGGGCGGGGGGGTTCCCCCTACGTGAAACTATGAGCAGCAACAATGTGGCATGGTGCAAAACAAATACATTTGATCGAAGAGCAGTCCCTTGAGAAAATTCTCATGGGTAGTGCCATTCAAACAAAGAGCTCCTCATGTACAACTTTGAGTGGGTGTGCAAAGACGTTGAAACTGAAAGAGCACTGCCCAGAAATCTATCATAGAGAAAACACACAGCAGCAGCATCAGGATATGGTAATTGAACCAATGATGCTGAACTGTAAAAGTATGCACCATTACGCTTCACAGTTTTACAAGAAGTACTTACAAATCAGGCATAGTATTGAGTCCTTCAGCAAATACATCATTCTCAGTAGAGTCAAAGCTATGAATCGAGGTCTTTTTATTCTGTATCACTCATATGTAGTAAAAGTGGCCAATCATAGACAGCTATATATCACCGAACAGTTCTGAAAGTCAGCTATCCACGACATACATGAGAACTTTGATAAAAGCTGATTCACTAAGCTGTGACACGCTACTTACCTCTGCATATAAATGTGCAAATCAAATATTTTACTAATGAAAGAGAGCAGACGACATGCAAACTTACTTGAAAGAAGACACCTTTAGGTATGTAAAAATGCCATTATTGCTTTTGATTGAGTTGGGGGTTTATTGCAATTGTGAAAAATGGCGGAGTCCTGCTGGCAGGAGACCTTCTGCATAACTGGTTAATATATATATTATTGTTCATTTTTTATATTTTCCATTAAAGACACATATTCATATACAGTATGTTCATGTTCATTTGATGGACAAAAGATGAACGAAGTATGCTGCTTTTTTTTTTTAACTTTCATCTTTTAGCCTGTGAGTAAAATGCAGTAAGACTTCCTTGTTTATTTGGTGATGAGGATTTGCATTTGATATTGACTGTCAGAGCAATTCAGTCATTGCACCTAGAATAAGTTTCCTTTGAAAGTAAGCCAAAGACAACATGCTCAACATTTTTTCTTCTGTTGTCAGTATTTGATGTACATTAGAAAGGGGTTAAAAGAAAGCAGGAGTGCACATCAGGACTTGTTTGCTTATGTACACAAGGCTGCTGATTTTATTAAGAAGAAAAAAAATCTTGCAGAATTTCATCCCATGCTGGGTTATTTGCAATAACAGGGGAGTAAATAAAGCTAAATCAGCCAACATTTAGCATGAGATAGAATTATACAATATATCTTTAGTACCCAATCCTTTGCTTACACATATGCACATACGTGCACACACACCCACACATACACACGCAACCACACACAGATGTAAGTATATAATATACACACACAATTTTGTGGCTTGAGGCCCCTTAGCACAAAAATGCCAGATGTATTACACAGTCCAGTACTGCAATGTAAACAGTACTCTTTGCCATGAGAACAGGGTGGTCCATCCCCCATTTAGAAAAAAAAAATCTGCTCTGAAATAAGCACAGTAGTTGTAGTGTTATTTGTTTTTTGGCAATAGAGTCAGATTTTTGGAACTGGGAGAGTACAGATGAATTAATATGTTGGACTGGCAGAGAAGCACAACTGAAATCGAGATACTTAAAGCAAGATGTGGCTTGGATGTGGTTGCTTGGCTGCTGTTATTGACAATTGTATTAAAAATTCTTTGGCAAAAATACATATGTTATTGCACAGTGCATTCACACAGAAAAACACCTTACAGTTCTGGAGTATATTAACAAAGATAGTAGTTATTCTTTTTCAGATAGTTTTTAGTTTGTTCTGTCTTATTTCATTCAAAGTATCAGGCCACTGATTTAAATAAAAGATACCTAGTGAAACATTTACATGATGCCAGTTATAACTTATTTGTTTATTAAGCGCATTAATATTCAGTCATGCAATAATTAAAATTCTCTATATACAGTAGCAGTCAAGAAACTGGTGTACAAATTAGGTTGAAGAGTTGTTTTTTTAAAAAAAAATTCACCTTTATTATCCCACCGCACAACAAATTTCTAAAAATATATCTTTTCACCCCTTCAGGGAAATCACATGGACTTTAAAATTGTTCAAGCCATTCATTTTCTAAATAAAAAAGTCTTATAGAGTACTTTCGTCATTTTATACCGTGTTTTCAGCATTAGAAAAGAATGAGGTGGGTATAGGAAGGCAAGTATGCTATATTTTCACTGAATTTCATATTTTACCAGATATGGATTTATTTAGTACTAGCCATGTAAGCCCGTGCTGTAAAAAGCCTGGGGTCCTAAAAACTATTGAAATCTTCAGAAAAAAAACTGAAATGTAGAAATGTCAGGTAATTGAAAGGAACTACTCTGGGCATCTCTCTCCTGGGAGGATTCATTTTGCCGACATGCTCACATCGCTTGTGTATTAGTGGCGGGAGGAAAAGTAAAAGGGGTACCGTTTTGCTGATGTTAGCGGCTAAGCGACTTTGTTTTTCTTCGGATGTTTCGCTTTGCAGACGTGCACGCCTCGCTTGTGTATTAGCAGCAGGAGGAAAAGTAAAAGGGATACCGTTTTGCTAATGTTAGTGGCTAAGCGACTTTGTCTTTCTTCTGAGTTTTGTTTTCCTGATGTGCTTGCCTCACTTGTGGTATTAGCGGCTAAGCGAGTTTTCTGTTTCCTTGGAGGCAGAGCCCTTACCTCGACTCCACCTCTCACTTCCAGGCCAGATAGACACACACACTTTGAAGCATAGACATTTATAAGATATTTTTTAGTTGAATTTACTATTTCCTTCCACCTTCCTGATTTTAAGTAGTAGCATTAAGTTAAGTGGATAAATGGTTTATTGAGTTGCTTATACATTATTTATATACTTTGTTTATACATAATTATTTAAGCATTCCTTGGTCTGGCGGCACGGTGGCGCAGTGGGTAGCGCTGCTGCCTCGCAGTTTGGAGATCTGGGGACCTGGGTTCGCTTCCCGGGTCCTCCCTGCGTGGAGTTTGCATGTACTCCCCATGTCTGCGTGGGTTTCCTCCGGGCGCTCCGGTTTCCTCCCACAGTCCAAAGACATGCAGGTTAGGTGGATTAGCGATTCTAAATTGGCCCTAGTGTGTGCTTAGTGTGTGGGTGTGTTTGTGTGTGTCCTGCGGTGGGTTGGCACCCTGCCTGGGATTGGTTCCTGCCTTGTGCCCTGTGTTGGCTATGATTGGCTCCAGCAGACCCCCATGACCCTGTGTTCGGATTCAGTGGGTTGGAAAATGGATGGATGGATGGATTCCTTGGTCTTCAGTATTTACTTTAGAAAATATGTAATATGGTCAAATTGGTAAAGAAATTCACAGACAACTTTAGTGGGTAATGGAGGCATTCTCAAAAATGTTGGTGAAAAATGTGCTTAAATCAGTCATGCACATAATGAAGACTACATATGCTGTGTTCCCTCAGACTTTTATTTCATAAACAGGCATGTCTGTGATCATGAATGTAGTTTATAATGTTAGTAGAGCTACAGTGGAGACATTTTACCATTAGCCAAAGTTAAAACAAACAAAAAAAATATGACTTCAGCTGTGACCCTGCAATTTTGCCATTTTTAAAGGTTTGAAGCCGTGTAGCATTACACAATGGAGACATTGATGGGTTTCTTAAAATATATTAACACATTAACCATATAAGAATGAAAGGAGTAAGAGAAAAGGAGTAACTGCTTTCAAATAACACACAGTAGAAAAGTATTCATCTTGCAGCTATTCACTCTGTAAACTGTTACTTTGCTGCCTGTGTTGTTTTAATTGTGGTGGACTGCACTAGCTTCCTATGTTTCTTATGGCTACAGTCTTACTTCTTTTACCCATCCTTTCACTGTCATTGTCAAGTTCGTAATGGAAAGCAGACCTGTGGACAACCAGTGAAATTTAGTTTTCCGTCTGTTAGCTGTAGTCATTGACTTCAGGTAATGCAGACAGGCTTTATCAGCTGATAGAGTGTCATTATGCCCAACAAGCAATAAATAAATGTGTTGTATGGTATTCAAGAAAGTAAAAAATAAACAGGGATAATCAATATCATCATTTTATCGTTTAAACATGAAAATCATAACAGCCTATTATTAAAGATACTCTCCAAAAAAAATGATTTTTTTTATCTATTACTTACGTTGTGTTGTTTCTAGTAATGACCAGGAAAAAGCTTTTTCTCATATTTTCATGGAGAACGAAGATACAATAGGCTTCAGTGGGGACCTGCCGGAGATCAACACTGAACAACAGTAAAAAATATTTAGTTATTTGTGTCAGATAATCCACTTGCCAGTTATCCATTCATATGCTCATGATGTCAAAAGCGCATGTATTTTTGGCTACAATATTTGTAAATAAATACTTAGAGAAGTGCCTGAACAGAAAGCACATTCAAACTGATTTCTATAAACATTTGTTTTATTTTTTATGAATGTATAAACATAATTTTGTCAGTTTTCCAATATGTCAACATCTCTGATTAACAATAGGGTAAGCATTACATTTCAATAAATCGCAAAATGTTTTACCAAACTCATTGTGCTGGACACTTATGACAGTTATAAGAAAGCACACCGATTTTAGGTCAGTATTAGGTTTCAACTTTCTATATTAATATGTACTTTGAATTTTTTTATAAAATTAAGAGTGATTGTCTGCATTAAATTTAAGAGAGTACTGTAATGAAGAAAAAACAAGGTAGAAATACTGCAGGTTCACACCCTTTGGATTGAAATTAAAAAGAGTGAATCACAGAGGGGAGTTTGCCTCTTTTTTATAAAGTAGCCCCTTTTGTGTTTTTTTTTCCCCTTGTGAAAACGGTAAGGTAACGTTGAAAAAGAAAAAGAGTAATACAAACTTATGTTATTGTTCAGAAATGGAGCTAGTTCTGATTCTGCAAATTCAGAAAAACAGGTACTTGGGGGGTTGGGGGTTATAGTAAAATATTTTAACTCCTGTCTTTGAGCGGTGGGAGGAGGTGCTTAAGCTTTTCTTAAGAAAGAAAGCAACTGTTTCACATGATTTTCAAAAAGAATTCTCCCTCTCGATCTATCTCTCCCCTTTTTTCCCTCCCCAGACCAATTGATTTATCATTTTGCTTGCAAGCAGACTTCGAATGTTAGGGCAGGAACACGCTCACTTTTTTCTCATCGCTTTTTTGTTGCGGGCTGAAACCAGTTGACTTGAATAAATTTTTCTGAAACCTGAATGAAGGCAGCAATGTGGAAAAATCTTGCCATTCAGAGCAGTCTGAATGTACATTTCAGCCACACAGTAAGCTGCATTGGTAGGCAGTGGACTGCTAAATACAACCATTTTTCGCAGTGGAGAGTTAGACAGGTGATTAGCATAATTAGCACAGAGCGAACTATACATATGGTAATGTTAAGTGTGTAAATGCCAGCTGCGGTGTAAAATTTATGTCAGGGGTCGACAGGGCTGTGCGAAAGTATTGTGTTACAGCTGCAGGTCAAAGCCTGCTCTGCTGTCCTCTCTTTTCTTTCAGAGGTGAATGCATGAAACAGAGTGAAAAAAAGAGAAATATAAACAGATAAGTCTTTGATTGAACAGTCATAGTGTTACACCGGCAGACTATCTTTAAAATACACATAGTCTGCATGTACATGTGTGCGTGTGTGTGTGTGTGTGTCTGTCTGTCTTCGTGTATATATGTGTGTGTGTAATTAATATATATATATATATATATATATATATATATATATATATATATATATATATAATTTTTCTTATGTAGTAATTTATCCAACATTTTATTTTGTTGTTCATTTTTGTTAACACAGGGTGCTTCCTAAATAATAATCATCCCAAAACGTAACTAAATGGCACCTCACTAAATATAATGATTTTTAATTTTATTCATCAATGCATTGGCCTGTTTTTTTTTTTTTTAGTCATTTTGTTGATATGTGAAAGTAAAATACTTTTGGAATGTAAGGCACAACATCCCTTTTCATTGTGCACTGACTTTTATATAAACAAAGTGTAAAAAGATAAAAAAAAGTGTGTACTACAGAATTGATCCATTTTCTTGCTTAATAACACCACCTGTACGATTGCTTCTCTACGTTCCTGAATCAGCCATTTCAGCTGCATTAGAGTGAAAACACTTTTTCCAAAGATTTCCATACAAGTGTATATGTATTCAGTGTGTGTGTGTGAGGGAGTGTGTATGTATGTGTGATAAAGACAGCTGTGGAGGAGGTTTTCGACAGAATACAGTTCACACTGCGCTGACCCTGTGATGAAACTTCCTTGCAGCCCCAGGGGGTCCTTACGAATCGGCCCCCTAATCCAGCTAATCTCGGTCGCAACAAAATCATGAAAGTGGCCCCCAGTGATGTGTGTTTCCATGCACAGATGTAAGGAAAAGAGTGTTGCAAATAAATCAGGCCAGTGCAGTGCTATGTACAAGTACTTTAAGTGTTAAGAGATGATAAAGTGTACTATACTAGATGAGAAATATTAAAATGTTTAGATTTGTTGGGAGGATTTATTTGTTGAAGTTGCTGCTTGGTAGTTTATAGAATGGGGAAGATGGTATTTTGTGCCCTGCCCCATGCGGCTTGAAGTGGAAGGACAATGCAAAAGAGCTTTACTGCTAAATGTTGAGAATAGTTTTCAGAGCTTTCAGGTAATAGATATATAGATAGATACTTTATTAATCCCAAGGGGAAATTCACATATTCCAGCAGCAGCATACTGATAAAGAACAATATTAAATTAAAGAGTGATAACAATGCCGATAACAATGCAGGTATACAAACAGACAATAACTTTGTATAATTTTAACGTTTACCCCCCCGGGTGGAATTGAAGAGTCGCATAGTGTGGGGGAGGAACGATCTCCTCAGTCTGTCGCTGAAGCTGCTCCTCTGTCTGGAAATGATACTGTTTAGTGGATGCAGTGTATTCTCCATTATTGACAGGAGCCTACTTAGTGCCCGTCGCTCTGCCACCGATGTCAAACTGTCCAGCTCCATGCCTACAATAGAGCCTGCCTTCCTCACCAGTTTTTCCAGGCGTGAGACGTCCCTCTTCTTTATGCTGCTTCCCCAGCACACCACTGCGTAGAAGAGGGCGCTCACCACAACCGTCTGATAGAACATCTGCAGCATCTTATTGCAGATGTTGAAGGACGCCAGCCTTCTAAGGAAGTATAGTCGGCTCTGTCCTTTCTTACACAGAGCATCAGTATTGGCAGTCCAGTCCAATTTATCATCCAGCTGCACTCCCTAGTCTGCTCCATGAAGATTTGGTGGTGTTATCTAATTTCATGCAGCAGCCCAAATTAAAAATAAGAAATTGAAGTGTTGTGCATACAGTACTTTGCCTTTTTACCTGCAGCCTAAACGACGTGCACATAATCGGTAGGGCTGAAAGGTTCAAGAAAGCTGATGTGTAACAAGCACATGCTTGCCACAAGGCTTATGTGTTTAAAACAGTGGCTGGATATTTTTTATATATAAAAGACCGTGTTTTACCATTTCAGCAAGGAGCTGACTTCTTTTGCTTTCTTAGTAATTGCAATCACATGTGACCCATTTTTTAAGATAAGCTATTCTGTGATCTGGAGCAGATTTTTTTAATGACTTCATTAAATTTTGCACTTCAGTCAGAAACATTTTATCTTGTGCTAGTGTCTTTAGATAGATGAGAAATTGTGAAGTGAATTTTTTGGTTTCCTTTAAATATTTTTTTTCCAGTGAAGAGTTACAAAAGTTACAACACTGTAGTACACCTGCTTTTGTTACATTGATTTCTAGTTCTGTTAAAGATTTTTTATTTGAGGCCATTTCACAGTTCTCATAAAACTACTTTTTACAGGCTATAGTTTAACAAATCAGTTTTTTTATTTTTGTTTTTTTTTATATATTTTTTATAGCACTTTTCACATTTGTTCTCAATTTAAGGTACTTTTCAGAGTAATTGCAATTAAATTGTAATACAATTACAAAAGTAAAAGCAAGCTTATAGTGAAACTAACAATAAACCAATAAGCTAGTAGTCAAGGGTTATTGAATTGTAGGATAGAATCAGCTTTCATAATTATGAATAAAAAAGAAAGGCAGTTAATTCCTGCTGCTCCAGAGATGTGATGTTTGATTCCAAGTCTGTTTGTGTAAAGTTTATGTATTGTGACCATGTCTTTGTGTATTTATTTTAGGCCAACTGTCAACTTTAAATTTTCGTGGTATGAATCAGATTGGTAGTTTGCATGTTTGTGTGGCATAATGGACAGTCGAGCTCGAGTTCCTGGCTAAGATGTGCCTAGATATACTATGGCTCTCAGAGAGAGTGTAACACAAAAAGTGGACTAAGAAAATGAATGAAGGGATGGAGAGATATCTGTGTAACTAGACATTTTTAAATCACTTAAGGAATATTTCATTGTTTCAGCCATGATAAAAAGAAACGGCCTTGTTTAGTTTCATGACTAACTACGCACATCCTGTATTGTGAAATTAATAAAAATGGTACCTATCATGAAATCACTTTTTTTGTTACTTTAGTGCCAGATAATGCCATATCTCGCAACAGATATTGGTTTGAAACAATATGGTATAAGCTGCCAATAATAGGTATGCACTTGACATTGATTATTTGTGTTAAGTATGATATGGCACACAATTGATTAGTTATACAAAGCAAATAATGATAGTTCAGTGAAAGGTTGAGCAATAGAGAAGACCATTAGTTCAGTTTAAGTTGCATCATTCCATTTGCTTGATGCTAAATTTGTCAGTTTATTGATGCTTATTGTATACTAGCTGTGTAAGCCCGTACTGTAAAAAGCCTGGGGTCCTAGAAACTACTGAAATCGTCAGAAAAAAAAATGAAATGTAGAGATGTCAGGTAATTGAAAGGAACTACTCTGGTATCTCTCTCCTGGGAGGATTTGTTTTGCAGATGTGCTCGCCTCGCTTGTGCATTAGTGGCGGGAGAAAAAGTAAAAGGGATACTCTTTTGCTGATGTTAGTGGCTAAGCGACTTTGTCTTTCTTCTGAGGTTTAGTTTTGCTGACATGCTGGCCCTACTTGTGTTATTAGCTACTAAGCGAGTTTCTGTTTCCTCGGCCCTCACCCCGACCTCACCTCTCACTTCCGGGCTGGACAGACAAACACACTTCGACGCGTAGACGTTTATATATAAGATTGCAGAAAATCATGTTAAATACACTTAAGTTTGAAGTTTTTTTTTAACCAGACGTTAGTAAGTATGTTTCTATAAAAGAGGTTATGAACAAGAAAAGAACATTGTTTTTTCTGTTAACCCTGCAAAATAATTGAGTAGCATTAATTAAACTAACTGTAGCATAAACTCAAAATTTAAGGTGCAATCAAGTGGAATGAGTAATATATATTGTAATCTGTTAATGTTTATTAAAATTTCTATATGCTGTTTATTTATTTTGCTGTTTAATAATCAACTCATTTTCAGTTCAGTTCATTGTCAGTTCTATACAGTGAAAAAAGAGAACAGTGTTTATACAGCACAGAAGCACATACCTATTTTTAATAAAACAGATAGATGCAGATTGTGAAGAACATTGATATACAGGTAGATATTTTGTTTTGTTATACTGTTTTTTTCTTTGCCACAAAGTAAAAAAAACATGCCATTAACCGGTAATTCAAAAGATTTTTCCATTCTGACTAGTGGTAAGAATTTAGTTAACGGGTTGGTGCCTATCCTGGAAGCACTGGGAGAGGAAGACCAAAACCATGCCTGTATGGGACACCAGTCTATCATGAGGAACACATGTATTCACCCACATTGAGTGTGTTTACATTTGCTGTAATAACCCAGTTATTCACAGAAACCTGGTTTCAAAAGTGCCATCTATATCCTTAACCTGGGTTAACATACATAGATTTCTCCCTACATAACCCAGTTATTTGGTGATGTAAACCCTTAACCGAGTTACACTTAAGGATTTCGTAGTCTGCACATGTCTGTTGCTCTTTGTTAGCTACTGCCTGTGCATGCCTTAGCGTCGCACGCGCATCCAGCAGTCACATGTTGAAAGCAGTGAAAACCTCCATAAAGATAGATTTCCCGAGGCAAATGCCTGAGCGATCACATGAACATCTATCTCATTATTTTGGAAATTGCCATTACTTATATTACTTGTTTGTGGGTTTATTCGTTTAAACATTATTACAATATCAAGGAGTCAGTTTATTTGATGCATTTGGTTCACAATGCAATATTTTACAATATGGCCAGTGGTGTACCCTGTCATTTTAAAATAATGGATGGCAGAAAAATTAATTTATGGGGTTGTACAATCTGTGTTTATTTAAAGTGCTGTTTAAAAAGATGGAAGTTTCTTTTTGCTTACCTTGTTTGTGGGCTGTGAAGCAGTGATGACTTTTTGTATAAAATGCCAAACCCAAGTACTGGGTGTGTCATTAATTTCAACTATTTTGCTGTAGCCGCATTGCAGTTAAGAGGGATTGAATGGTAATCTGAAAAAAGTATTTTTTGCAAGCAGGTGTTTTAGATGAACGGGTAGCTGAAATAGGTTTTAATTGTATTCTTAGTCCAGTTACCTTTTAAACTAACAATTAACCCAACATAATACCTATTTTACTCAAATAAAAATACCTGTGTTATTGTTATCCCAGCAGTACTGGGTGTAAGAAAAGAAGGAAACGTACTGGTACGATGCTCCTTTACGTGGTTCAATCACACATCCAAGTAGAAAAGGGAGTACTAGGCCTTGATAAAAATATTGATTTTCTGATTAATCTTTATTTTTTGTATTGATATTGATTCTTCAAGTCTCAAGATTGATCTTGTGAATCTCTATCCTGCTCAGTTACTATATGTGGATTTTTATTTATCTTCATTTTTTGCGTCCAATCCAATAGCTGTCGCTAAAGACTTTCTATGGAAAAAGCACTTTACTACCTTGCATAAAATGAGAAGCTACAAGTAGAACTGCATAAAATGGTGTGTCCTCCTCCACTGAAATCGGTGCCTTCGACACTTAAGATATTTGTGGACTTACACTGATTCAAATGGTGTGTTGGTAAAGAACAACTAGATAAAAGCAAAGCCATAAGTATGCTGTGCAGCTCAGAAGTTAAGTATTGTTGTAACACAACAAATTGGAGAAATCATTTATCCCAACGTCACCCATTAATGTAATCTCAGTCGACATCCAAACGAGTAGAGCCTAAATAATCTACACATGTAGCAATGGGATGGCAGGTAGCTCTAAGGTTCAGTTTAATTTGTCTTATGCAAATATATAACAATCTATAACAGTTTTTATCTGTAAAGATATGAGCACCAACACTGTCGTTGAAAATTAAAGCTTTTGGTAAATGATTCACGTATCTGAACTGCAGTATGCAATAACAAACAGAATGTAAATGAGTAAAGTTATTGTACCTAGGCTTTATGAAGATCTTAAGCAAAGCATTTCCACGTCTTTCAGGTCAGCAGAGAGAGCAGCCCCAACTTGCGACAGCTGAACATCCAGGGCAGCAGATTCCTGCATGATGAATCACATATCACTATATTAAAAACGGCAGAGCACCTGTGGAGGATGTATTGCAGACAAGCGCACTACATGCCAGTCACACTGCGAACAGCCTTACTGCCTATATAGCATGCAGAGCTACTGAGATGGCTGGCTGGCTGTTGTTTCAAATACCTTTCTAGCATTCCCAATGCACTGGTCCATTGTGTGACTGCATCAATCATACGTTTGTGTGTTGGCAAGTCCAATAAATGTTGCTTCTCAATAAGCACATGGCTAGTTGTACTGCTATGGTGGCAAAAGTTTGCAACATGCCTTACCCAGCCAAGCAAGCGGGCAATTATTTGACTTTTCAGAGCAGGGCAGCGATACCAAAGTGAGTGAGTGCATAATCTGTACCACACAAATTATATTAGTGGAGGTGTCAGTCATGATTGCCGATTCTTTTTCTTTTATGTTCCATTCATCCAGCACCGCTGTCAACAAGCATCAGCGATCCTTGTTTTAAAATGCTTCCTTTTTGTCTGAAGAGGAACTGTGAAGACACATTTTCAAGACTGATTAATGAGACTGCTACACATGAGTAGCTGAAGATACAGCATGTGTAACTTATAGAATTGTAGACACAAGTCTTCCCCCTGTATGTTTAATTTAAACTAATTCAAGATTATTTTAAATGTCCAATAGGGGAATAAATTTGGCTAACGGTTTAGTTGAAGGGTTTCCACATGGAGATTCATAACATTTTAATAGATTATTGAATAACATTTGGAGCCCTGCCTGGGGTTTGTTCCTGCCTTGTGCCCTGTGCTGGCTGGGATTGGCTCCAGCAGACCCCCCGTGACCCTGTGTTAGGATATAGCAGGTTGGAAAATGACCCACTCACTGACTGACTGACTGAATAATATTTCTTTTTTAAGCAGCAATATTTGATTATTTTATAATGATACTATTCACCAGATGATATACATCTATATATATAATTCACTAAGCCAGAAGACAAGTAGCCACCCATGGAAAGCACGCCGGAAGGGGCGTGGATTCACTAAGCCGCCAACAAGTAAGACACCCATGGCGCACGCAGGAAGGAGCCACGCCCACCAACTCTAAGACCATTGGATGCGACGACAACTCGCAGAGCCACGCCCACCAACTCGGACGCGACGCCTCGGAAAACATGCCGTCATTTCTGTTTGTCTGTGCCACAGTCCACATGCAGCTCTGAGCCACGTTAACTTTTCATTAGTCAACCTCAGTGGAACCTTGGTTCACACAGAGGCAGCGCCAGAGAGAGACAGAGGCACACACAGAGGCAGCGCGAGAGAGAGCCACGCACACACAGGCAGCGCGACAGAGAGACAGGCACACACAGGCAGCCCGAGAGAGAGCCGCGCACACACAGGCAGCGCCACAGAGAGACAGAGGCACACACACAGGCAGCGCGACAGAGAGAGCCGCACAATCCTTTAAAACTGAGGTTAAAACACAATGAAGGAAGCAGTCTTTAAAAACCAATAAGCCCTGTGCCTCTTTTTCATTAGCGTCTCACCTGCTTCACCGCCCTGCAACAGTCGAGACGCTTTCCCAGCAGCTGACCTTCTCTGTGCCTGACTCCAGGTCGGGGGGGTGTGGGGGGCTCGCGTGCTGCTGAGAGAGAGAGAGAGAGAGCATGCAGCTGAGCAGGGAGCCTGAGTGTTTGTGTCAGTGTTATTCAATGTTTTTACTATTACACTGTGCATTCTATGGTGTAATGATTAACTATATTTGTGCTTAAAAATCTATAAAAAAATATATTTACATACAGTTCGTATGGTCTGGAATGGATTAATTGTATTTACATACAATCCTATGGGGGAAATTGCTTCGGTTCACGACCAAATCTGTTTACGACCAGAGGTTTGGAACAAATTATGGTTGTGAACCGAGGTTTCACTGTATATTGACTCTAGAAAACATGATCAGCAAGTCTTTGATAGGCTGCAACAAAATGATGAAAGAACGGGCACATTTTTTTCTCACAAGCTGGGTGGGTGGGTGTTAGTTAGTTAATTAGTTACTCGAAGGATTTCAAGATTTAATATGCACAAGCGGTAACCCTGCAAAAGCAGCCCAAACCAGAAAAGACGGCTGGCAAAAAGTGGCTGACAAATTAAACGCGTGTGTATTGTACTTACTGAAAGCGGCGTTACAGATTTTGCAAATGTTCATTTTTTCCCTCTGCTTAAAAAACATGATTATGCGGCGTATACTACGCTGCGGGTTGGTATGCAGCGTGTAAAACAGTTTGTTTGTCGCGGATAATTTGCCTTTTACTTTAACACGAAGACAATTTCCTGTTAGATTTGCCTTTGCGATGACAATTGATAAGGCACAGGGCCAAACTTTCAAAAAGATGTGCATGTATCTGCCAAAACCAGTTTTCAGTCATGGACAGTTGTATGTTGCTCTCTCCAGAGTTCCATCTTTTCATTCACTTACTGGTATGCCTGCAGGAACACATGCAGCGAGCGAGCGACACACACACGCATACAGGCGCGCGAGAGAGAGAGCGCTGGACACATAAGAATAATAATACTTCATTACATTGATATACCGGTGTTTTCAGTATTCAAAGCGCTATCCACACAGGGAGAAACCGGAAAGCGAACCCAAAATCTTCCACAGTCTCCTTACTGCAAAACAGCAGCACTACCATTGCGCTACAAGGCAGTTAAAGAATGCACCGGCCTCGATTTTGTTTTCACTTCTGTTTACAGCGATCTGATCGTAGCTTGCATTGTTGCAATGTTACTTTTCTTGGTGGCTTATTACATTACGGTTGTTTCACATGTTAATTTTTTCCCTGTGCTTAAAAGACATTAAAAAAGTGTTTCTCAACTGTGACTCCGGAACAACTCAGTACGCAAGCTATATTAAGCGTCAACAACGAAGACTCGCTACACCTTAATGAACAAGTGCTGAAACTTATCCCTACCGAAGAAGTAACTTTCACCAGCGTGGCCTCCATTATCACAGACGATCCCGCTTTCAGTCACGGACAATTGTATGTTGCTCTCTCCAGAGGTCCATCTTTTCATTCATTCACAGTGGTATCCACAAACCCACCCCATTTGGACAACTGTGTCGTTCAGCAAGTGTTCACCCATCAATATATAATTATGCGGTGTATGTTACGCCGCGGGTTGGCTAGTGTTTTATAAAGTAGATGCTATTGCAGTGTGTTAAAACAAGGAAACCCCACCTCCCAAATATGTGTGGAGTCTGATGTGGAAGTACATGTTAGTTAAAATATGATGAATTTTGAATGAGTGCAATGCTGTGAAAAAGTTTTTTTTAACTTTTTTAACGAGCAGTGATATTTGGTTCCACATCTTCCAAATACTGATATTAACTGTTCATTATTAATCAAGTTTTTCTTCTTAAATGTCATTCCATGCTTATGCATATGTTATGAAGACAAAGTGTAGACACCCTTCAAATAAAGTGTGACTGAAATTTGTCACATTATATTAATGTTTTTTATGCATGGTTAAGTAATCTATAAAAAAGCCACCACATTAAAATGTCAGTGCTCACTAATTTATATTACAGTCAAGATAAAATCAATATTAAATCTAATCAGGGCATTGTGAATCGGAGTCGAATCGGATTATTGGTAGCAACACTCAGCCCTAGGGTGTACTGCGTGCAATCCAATAACCGAAACATATTGGTAAAATTTCAGTTTAGCTTTAATCCAGCTATTTGCTATAGATATGTTAAAACACTGTGATATGGTGGTGCGGTGCTAAAGTTCATATCAAATCTTCGGGGGCTCAGGTCGGGGATTTAAAAGGGAATAGATGCTATTTACTTAACAGCTCATGAAGGACTAAACTTATTTATAAAACTCAAGAAAATGGTCATGTTTGGCTGTGTTTCTGGTCAGTTTCATAAATGTTCATATATGGGTGTAGGATTTAATGTTGGTCAACCAAATTTGCCATTTTTCATACAACAGTAGAAAAAGTGACACAAAGGTAACTCACTGTTAGTAAGTAACTACGTAACATGTTTACTTTTTTTGTACATAATGCATAATGTAACCAAGTTAATTTTAAAAGTATTGTTCCCAACACTTCTCAGGAGACACAGGCTCTATGCGTTTTTTGGATTCATGGTAGCCGCTGATAAATGTTACTTTTTTTTTTTAAAGTGTGCTTTTGACAGTGAAGCATTTTTCTTAAGGAGAACTCTATAAGTGGACTTGTCCAAGTAAATATGGATTTTTAAGAAACCAGGTTTCTGCCTTAACCGGGTCACTCATCTTATCCTTGTTTTATGTGTGCATGTAAATACAGTACACTCATTCAGGCATATTGGGCCAATTTAGAGTTGCCAGTTGATGTAACATGTAACTGTTTGAGGGTGTCGAGAAAAAAACAAAAAAACAGTTGTGCATTGGAAAAACATGCAGATTCTGTCATTTAAACACATTCTTCTAGAAATCTGCCACAGCAAAGCAAAGCACTTCTCCAATATGCCGCCCCTGATCTTATTATGCAGTGCAACATTTAATTAAATCTGTAGTTATCTGGCCCTCCTAAGTTCTTTCTATATTCTGCATTTGATTCTGCTAAATTCTGCGAAAATTAAATCAACATCACTTTAGAATAGAGCATATTTTCACAGCTTTGAAGTCTATGCATTCTGTGTTTACGGAAATTCACTCAATTTTGTTTAATGACTGGTTATTTATGAGTGGGGGCTAATACAAAAGGGACCATAGCATAGTTTTTCAAATTAAAAGTAGATATAAAAAAGTAGAAAATGTGCATATTAAATTAAAAAGAACGTTTTATTCCTCAAAGCAGGTATATGCTACTAATGGAAACTAACATGCTGAAACCTCTTCGTCCTGAGTCATCTTAGTTTTAGCTGTTGGATTAGTTGTTGGATTAATTTTAAATAGTGGGACTCGAGACACAGTCCTGATTTTAAAATACTTTTAATGCACTTCAGGCCCACAATGCAGAAAAATATTTTATATTTTTTGCCATTCTCTTTAAATATGTTCAAATCTGTCATTTATAATAATAATAATAATTCATTACATTTATATAATATACAGTGCATATATACAGGTATATTGTGGTTTGTACCTGGTTGCCAAGAGCTTACCAGGAACAAGGGTAATATATCTGAAGGAGACAGAAAACCAAACTGGCAGTAGGATAAATTTTGCTCCAGCAATATAGCAATGCAGTATCCACAGTGGTGCATACTTTATGGTTTTGCTGGATTCACTTGAAGACCTGTAGGCAAAGACAGCACTGCAGAAGGTAGAGAGGTCTCATTCAGGGGAAATGTGCAATTTCATTGCTGCTGCATTTTGGACCCAGCAGGTACATTAACCTTCATCTATAAAGAGAGTGAGGCTAGGGAGGGCTGGCAAGACATTCTTCTGTCTGTCATTGGGCCATTACTGCCCGGCCTAATTGCTGGGCAGCAGTCCATATTCCTCCCTTTTGAGAAGAACAACAATGATTTTCTTAATTAGGGAATTGTCAGCTGTGAGGTTGCTTTGGAGACCCAGCACTTTAAGAACAACTCAAGGTTCAGAAGTGCAGGAACACCAGGACATTCCTGTGAGATATCCAGTCTAGAGCTCCTGTAGTAAAAGTAGGACAAGCTTGAACATCATATTTGAAAATTATGTCATTATTGTTTTTCTTCAATCAAAAGAAAGAGTGAGTTTAAGTCGAGTTTGTGGAGGTAAGCTGCAAAGAAGGCTCAGCTAACAGAAATAAGCTCAGGACTGTTAGAGAGAGAGATGGGAATTGACAAATGTAGAGTTTTGGTGTACTTGTGAGGTAGGCAAGTGGGTAAAACACTCCGTCAGGTAGGCAGAGATGCAATACCTGTATATTCAGGCCTGAGTGACTGGATGGTCGTCTCTTTGTTCTGTTCAGCTTTGTAATTTGCATTTTCTGTGTTGTTTTACTTGAATAAACCTACTTTTTATTATTTTGCCTGTTCAGTGTCTATCTGGATTAGATGAAGAGTGCTTCTTCTTGTTAAAATATACATATAGTGGATGTATGGACAATATATTTGCTTCCATTACATTTACATGATGCCATGTGTGATGTTTTTCTTTGAGGGCAACCCATCTAAGTTTCATTTGTAAATCACTCATAGAACATGAAATATTAGTTTTATTAATAGTGAGACGCTATACATCACAAGAGTTACAAATCACATCTGATTGATCATATCATTGCACTTCCAAAGCCCCCTTTATATGAAATGTGAATTTTATCTGTACTAACTAGAATGGGGCAAAGATGGCAACAACATTTGCCAAACTTGGCAAAGTGCATTAAAGTCAATGTGGAAGGACTAACTGAACTAGATTTGACTGGATTATAATGATGCAGTCATCTTTAAAGCATCCCTGAGGGCTAGGGAAACATCTGCCAACTTTACTGGACCGATTATTGTGGCTAAAAAGGTGACCTGAGCTGGGCAACAGCAGTGCCAACCACTGCACCACTGTGACTCACTGAGATCAAAGAAGAAAGAACACAGTTAGAGACACGCAATTATAAATTCTGTCATAACAAAGTGGAAATGGCAAAATTGTAGTCAAAAGTCAGAAAAAATATGCTGGTGTTTTAAAGGCAGAAAATTTAAAGTCATGATTGAAATGTCTTGTAAATAGTAATAAACCTTTCGTTGTTATTATTATTTCATAGAGTCTTCTGTGTTTAGTGGGGGGGGATTGGGGGCAGGCTCCATCAAAGTTTGTTTTCACACTCGCTGTGCCACATGGCAACCTCTTCTTTTATATTGATGTGGAACTCGAACATTGACCTGCACTTTTGGCTACAAGCACAGATAACTCATCCCACAGAGTCTGTAAAGCAAATCATTAGCATTATATACCTGGGGCAGTGGTTCCTATCAATGATGACTGTTGTAGCACCAAAGGATGTTGCAGTGGCCTCGCAAAGTTTAAAAAAAAAAAAAATCTCCTAAACCAGCCAAATTATCAATAAATAATTCGACAAACAAGGGCAAACACGAACGCAGCAAATTCACTGTGAATAATACTTTGCTGAAATTTGCTGATCAGCACTAGTAAATGTACACTCATAGGTTTTAATGATTTTTTAAACATTAATTGCGCTATAGCTCTTTTTGCTGTTAAAATCCACATTTATTATATTTATGCAGGCATTTTTTTAACAGTGTACCAGCTACCTTTAGAAGTGTAATTATAAATATGGATTATCATTTTAATTATGCAGTACTTTTTTCTTAGCAAAAGTATATTGTATGACACAGATAACAAATAATAAACACAATAGAGACCTTTAAAAAAGTCAGAAATCTTGTTTATCAAGAAGATACAAGGCTAATATCCTTTAACAAGTTTACAACTAAAATAGTCAAATTCTGCTGAACAATTCCAAATTTTTCTTTGTCTATTCTTTTTCTAATTGAAAATGTGAGCAGCTCTGCTAAACACAAGCATGCTCACTGTCCAAACTCAGACAAGCTGTGCCATTTTGATTACAGGACAAAAAAAATGTCTGAATTCACTAAAGTGGATTTTCTTGCCATTTGTTTAATTGCACAGGACAACTACTTTGATTTCTTTTTTTCATTTTATTACTCCACTTTAATATAAAGAATAATATTCTAATCTCTGTCTCTGGTAAAGTTTTCCTTACTGTTCTTTGTTTACAGTTTGCAGCAAAAAAAAGACGACATGTAAATGCTCGAAAACCATAAATCATTGCATAAAGGAAACAACTAAATTACTAAATAATACAATTAAATTACTAAATAATAATAACTGAATAATACAACTAAATTACTGAAAAGCATTGGAAAAAAGAAGCTGAAAAAATCACTTATTGTGATCGGCCAATTTACCATTCACTGATTTGAGTCCTTCGTAGTGAAAATCAATCAAATTATATTGGTGTACAATCGATCAGTACATCACTAAAACAATGTAAATATGTCTGAATTTTTTGTGGAATCTGTTTGTTATCTCCAATACCTCTTCATGCTTTCCTATTTGGATGCAACTCAGAAGACAGGTTTCATGTTTTCTCATGTAAATATGATTAAGTAAGTACCTTATAACTTAATTAACTTGTATTGCCAATGTCGGCCATATGTTAAAGTGTACATAAATAGAAACAAGTTAGAGTCACTCTACTTATCAGAATTAGGATTTGGGTAAAAACCGGAGTACAGTGAACACTCGTTTATCACGGTTAATCTGTTCCAGACTCTACCGTGATAAATGAATTTTCGCGAAGTAGGATTCTTTATTTATAAATCAAATATTTTCACAGTTAGAGTATAGAAAACCTGTTTACGACCTTCTAAATACGTTTTTTAACATTATTAGAGCCCTCTAGACATGAAATAACACCCTTTACACTCGTATTACCCAATATATTAGACAAAATAAGAGATAATAAGACATATTAGATGTTACAAATATCATATTATTACTAGGCTGACCCGCCTTTTAAGGCGACTGACTTTTATCCTCAATTTGTGTGCGCTCCATGTGTACATCAGGCATGTAAGTGTAGGGAATGAGAACATCAAAGTGCCCATTCATAACATCTCCCGAAATAGTGCCTGTCCAAAGTCATACAATGTCAGCCCGAATCTGTACCGATAAAGACGGAGTTTCATGTACTAAATAAGCTATAGATGAGAATAACCAAGCACCATCTCCCCTGATATTTACTACGCGGTGAGGCATTTGTACTCCATCAACATTAATTATTTCCAGAGACATAATTTTGTCTATTTTTCCAGCGCATCGCGCACAAAAGCAAGGGAACGATGGCAGCACCAGAACTCTGTTCACATCGCGTCGCTTCGTACTGTGTGCCGCAAGTAGTAAGTCTATGATAAGCGGAATACCGCTATGCTTTGCTCTCACGGGACGGAAGGACAATCCTGACCGCTTTTATATAGTAGATTATTGTACTGTACATCTAATTACACACACACACAGTTCTTACACACAACCACTAACCTATGAAGGCACGACCTCCGTAGGAGAGTCTTCAGGTGGTGCAGTATCTTCAGCAGGTGCGTCGTTGTCTTCTTCCGCTGAAGGAGTACTAGGAGTAGGCAGTGGGTGTCTGGGTGCGCGGCTGAAGAACATCTTGATAGGCAGTTGCTGGCGCTGTCTTTTCATATGCGTTAGGAGGCTTTTGTAGGGTATTGCCATCTTTGATCATATCCAAGAAGCTAAAATTATGTAATTAAGTAAAAATCATTCTGCCTTTTGCTAGACTGCAGTGTTAACAAATTATCTCTTGATCTGACGCAAATGTAAATTACACATCTGCAAATGTCAAAATCATTACAACATGACCTGTTAATGGATTTGATTGGAAAAGTATGTTCTTACAAAAGGAAGTTTAAAAAGGTTTTTAGATGAAATGTTATAAAATAAAGCATCCTGCATAATCTCAGCATTTACTAATTCATAGGTCACCATTATGGTAATGTTTGGATTTTGATTTTGCTAGTGTTGATTTAAGAAGTGTTTACTTTTAAATTACTGAATAGATAGGGTTACTAAATAAATATGATACAACGAGTTAGATCAGGCCATGAATGATGAGTGTATTATTATTAGTAAAATCTACTATAAAATTTACCCATACCCCCAAAATTTGCTAGTTCATGTGCTGTCAAAAAGGCCATGTTCAGCTCTGATCTCTGCTTCAACACATGCTATAAATTCACCTTTTGAGTAACATTTCTTTTCTGGTAGTTAAAACAGCCTTTTTGTTTAAGATTGTTGGTACAGATTTGTGTTAATTAATATTGTATGCTATTTGCCACAGTTTCTGATCTCGCAAAGTTGTACAAGGGAGTTCCCAATGAAGAATGAAAAAAAAATCACCTAATAAGCAGCACATGTCAAGAAAGTATGACAGCATAACAAAATATTGACAAAGCTTAACTACAAAATGTGTTATTTTCGTTAAATATAGATGATGTCAATATTTGTTTTTTTTTTCTTTGTTTAGAGTTGTAAAATGTAAGCAATCTGGAATATTTTAAGTATATATTCTTGAAAAGATTTAGTAAAAGCATTTCCAACCTCACTTAATCAAATTTTTGGTTGGTGTAGAGGGGGTTTAGCAGGGTATATTTTGACACACTGTCTTTAGAGATGTCAGAAAAACCAGATAACCCCACCAGGAAACTCATACAGACAAGTGGAAAACATGCAAACTCCACATTAACCATAACTGTTCATGACATTTGAGCCTAAGGTTCAAGATATGTGAGACAGCAGTGTTAAACATAGCTCCACCAAGCCTTCCCAGGTGCCTTCAGTTTTACAAAGTGACAGCGACTTTGTTACAGACTCTCTTGACTGTTTTTTCAAAAAGCAACTTTTTAATGTAGTAAGCATTGGAGGATGAGGATATATAAAACGTATACAGGCAGTCTCCGGGACACATACAAGATAGGGACTGTAGGTTTGTACTTAAGTTGAATTTGTATGTCGGAACAGGTCCATTATTTTAATAAATGCTATTGTTGACCGACTGTAACCAAGTGCTCTGCCAATGAATGATGGAGTTTCACCTCTCTCTGACCATTTTATTATTTCTGCTTTATTTTCAATAGTGATGGTTTTTCTCTTCTTTACTGTATCACCAGCACTTGCATCAGATTTGTGTTTCAGAGACATTCTTGAAGGGTGAAGACAAAAGGTTTTGATGAGCTCTTCTGCACAGCACTGCACACGCTATCACAGCAGGCAGGAATCCCTCGTCAGCACGTCTGGTGTACTGACAAGAGACAACTTCCTGCTATGTACGTAACAGTACAAGCAGGCTTGCTATTTAGAATGAATGGGAGTAGTGAGGGGCGGTTCACCACACAGTCACCTCCACTACAGTATGCAGCCTGAAGCATGCGTCCGCCCACCGAGAACGAACACAGTGCGGCCAAATAAATGTAGTGAATCGCCCACCACCACCCCCATTTAACAGGCAGCCACCCGAAGCACACTACAATGCTACCCCCGCCGCCCCGTTCACCCTCAATGGCCACAGTTCAGCCACAACCGAGTCACCACTTGCAACATTACCGCCCCATTAAGCCTCCATCCTGCACACGAGCGATAGCTGTGGCCCCAGTGACTATGGACCACGGGTCACTGCTCGCTTGCCGCCCGAGGGACACAGGGACACTACACTGCGCGAGCAGCGAAATCGCACACCTCCAGCCACTACTTGCAGCGTCCTCCGGCCAAAGATGACGGAGCGGCAGTTAATGAGGCGCATGCGTCACTGCTGCGGCCTCGTTCGTAAGTTGTAGGTCGGGTGTCCGTAACCTGGGGACTACCTGTATTTGCAAAACTGTCATTACAATTTTCTGTCTGCTTAAATCTATAATATATTTGCTTTGGTTTTATGTTGTGCAAATTATACATTACTAATAGAAATATTTAGTCTCCACTGTATTGGCTTATTTTCACAGCTGTATACTTACTAAAAACCACAATCCTTCCTAATACGAGTTGTACAGGTTAAATTGACTATCACTGAGTTGCAGCAACCACCCTGCCCTTGTGGGCGTATTGTCCTTTATTTGCCACAAGGAAGCTTTTTTCATATTTTATCAAAATATACTTTATAGATTGCAACCAGCCTGAATTTGAAGTGCCTACAAAACCATTAAAGTACAAGCAAAAATAAAGAAAATACAAACATAAATTAAAAATGTCAAAAAAAGGTGAAAACATAAACTAAACAAAGCAACTTGAACAACCCCTATAAAGAATCTCTGTTAATAAAAGTTATGGAAAATTTGATATATAATTTTATTTATATTGGTAATTATGTGTGTCATTCTTAAATACACATACACACAAGGACAGTTGTAATGCTGTTATTGTATTAATGTCTCACTGAAATTCATTTTGGTTTAATGTACAGTACTCAAACAAATCAAGTGAAAGGAAAGCAGAGAACACGTAAGGGGATTTCATCCTTTTCTTATACCATGATATTCAGCTGTTCAAGAAAGTACATCTTTAACATGGCTAGTATCCACCACCCTTGTTCACATTTATAGATTAATATGTAGATTTACATCTGTATATAATGTATGCATGTATGTATTTATGTATGTATATGTGTACATTAGATAGATAGATAGTGTAATGATACAAAAAGACAAGATGAAGGTTGGAGGTGGGGGGTCCACCCCGTATATTGTCAGGAACGTTACAAAACCGAAAATTGTTTGTTAGCAAAAGAGTAGTATCTCGGGACTGAGTCAAAAACATGACTGCTTTAGCAGATGACTGGTGTGCTTATATAGCGGGGAGGAAGGAAGAGGCGGGATGTCAATAGGAGGAGGGGAAGTGACATAATCTGGGATGTGGTTTGATGCCAGAAGGGTTTGAGACTGGCTTTACTTGTTCCTGCAAGGAACAAGAAAAAGGCATTAGTGCACATGACTAACCCTGTTTACCGGCTTTTCTATACTAACCCGACCCTGTTGTTGCCCCCCATGCGCACATGTGTGACAACAGATAGATAAATAGATAATATAGATATATAATTTTATATAACGGTATGTGTGTATGTGTTTTTGAAATTATTATTTATAATAGAAGTTGGCAAATTGATGACTTATTGGTCATTAATTGTTGCTTTGATTTAGGTGATGCAAACTAATGTAAGACATGCACATGCATACTGCATTTCTAGGCCTGAACTTCTGCCAGTAAAATAAATTAAACAATTTCTGCAGTATGGAATTACTTTAAACATGTTCAAAGTTCTAGTGAGAGAAAGAGAAAGTTTTGCTTCTGAATATGATAAAAGCGGTACTTTCCTTTGTGTCTGTGTACTGTAAACATGGCATAAATGAGTCCTTTGTTCACTATATTAGTAAGAAAAACAACAAAATCACATATATAATGTTTTTCTGCTGGTGAACCTAAAAGAAGCGAAAATGGTGTCTCAGATATGTGATATGATAGCACATAAAAAATGATCAAAACCCACACAGATACAATGAGAATGTGTGAACTGCACACACTGATGCCTATAGCAGCAAACAGTAATGCTAATCACTGCACAAGTCTCGATTTTTGATATATATGGACATTTTCTATCAAGCACACTGGTGTTTTTTTATTAAGTAAGATTTTTTACAGTTTTTATTTCTAGACATTGAGAGAGAGAGAGGTTTAGAGTTTTCTATGTACTAACCTATTAATCTATGTAAAGTACAATAAAGTTCTTTAACAGAACTTGTTCATTTTTGAAACTTTCATTGGGGAAGAATGGTTCCTGTTTGTTATTATAAACAACTTTTTAAATGCCTGAGAATGTCTCTGGTAAAGGAGCCCATGATTTGGCACTCCACTTCTGCCCCTCAAGATCACCAGATCTCAATGACTTTTTTTTGTGGGGGTATCTTAAGGATTCTGTTTACTGTATGTGCCACCACTCCCAACAACACTGGATGATCTCCGAAATCGCATTGAAAGTGCTGTGAATACAGTGACACCCGACATGCTCAATTGAGTATGGGATGAATTTCACTATCGCATTGATGTTTTCCATACAGCTGCAGGAGGTCATATTGAGCACTTGTAAAATTACATAATAAACTTTATGCTCACTTAAGCCATTTATGGTTCACTGCATTGTTCTGTAATGATTTAAAAGTGAAATAAATCATTTTGAAATCAGATTATTGTTTTTGAATCACACTATGTATATTAAATAAGCAAGACTGTGTAGTCATATGACACCAACAAACATTCATGCCCATCAGTGACACAATTTGTAATAAGTATGTGTATTATATACAGTAGGTGATGCTGCTAAGTAAAACAGTCATGGGCTGCTAGCTTAAAGTGCTAATAGAATGGAATTCTCGTAATGGCTCTATTAAAATAAAGATTTATTGACAAGATATCTGAAGAACACTGAAGTTCATTGCCTACGAAATACCAGGTCCAATGCATTGTACAAACAAATGTGGAGTTGAGCATCTCAGGTGTAAACGTAATGTTATTTCTGGCAATTTTTGGATCCATTTATCTGAAAAAAAACCTGTGACACTGCCTAGTGAAGCTTACAGTGTTTCATGACTGTTTTACTTACCAATCACAGGAGACGTAAAAGATATTTACTGTAATCCTACTACTAATCCAGTTTTTACAAACAATGACAGAATCTATTTGCTTTATATTACCATGACATTTGTGAGTAAGAAAAACCCATGAAACTACTGGGATGTTAAAAATGCATATGGGAGTACTAGATTTCAGTTGTATAAAGATACCTCTTTGATCCTGTCACATTACAGAAAGAAATAAGTTGATGATTTGATTTACTAAGAAGAGATACAATTCCAGTTAAATGTTTCTGAAGTATGTAATGCTTATTGGAGCCAACCCTTATTAGAACCATAGTTATATCATCTTTTAAATGTCCAGGCCCTCAGCTGCCCTGTTTTTCTGATCTAAATGATCTCAAGTACACCCTCTTTGACTGGACTTAGAGTGTCCTTAAATTGTGACCAATAATGGATTTGTTTCTTGCCATAACGAGTAAAAGATCTTTGCAAGTAAAACTGTGTCTTGCTGGTCCATTTTATAGCCGTTGTGTTGCGGATTTGTTTTTGAAAGTGCTATGTATCATGCTCTTTCTCTTTCCATGTTTGTTTTATGACAGTTTGGCTAAATTGGTTTAATTATCTTTGCATAGAAGTTGTGAAGTTTTCATGTTTAACTGCAAGTTTATGTGTCTGCTTTGTGCAGAGGGTACAGTTTGCATATCAAATACAGCAGGGGCTGATGGGGCAAAGTTTGGTTGTTGATCTGAAAATGTCTCCATCCTCTCTCTGCACTCTGGATGCTTGAAAGAAAATACAGTTAAGAACTTTTTTTGTTAATGCTTTCTTTTTTATCAGTTAACAAGTTAACATTATACAGTACATAATAGTATTTATTATTTGCAGCAATCTATTTTTTAGTTTATAGACCTCACTGTAGTGCAATATAAATTTATGTTCACCAGTAACCTAATAAACAATGGGAGTGTAAGTCAGAATGTTTTCACCACAAACCTCTTTCAATATTCTGTAACCTATTGAAATGCACTTGAAGGAACATTGAGAAATGATGGTGTGCCCTTTACATCATGTTTAGAAAAGTTTAAGACAATTCCGAAGTGCACAATTAATATATTTTCTTTTGTTTGAAATCACTTCCCAAATGTCAGGGGTCATTCACCTACAGTGTATAGCCTCTGTCTTAAGTTTTCTTTGCTCTGAGACTGAGGACCGTCACATTTTTTGCCACTAAGTGTCTCAACTTACTGTAAATCTCTGTATTCCTTTTGATCTTCTTCTTCCACCATCAGTAAGCATACTTTTACAGTTTGGTCATTCTCCCCACTCCATGCAACATGCTATAACCATCTGATCGTACCTTCGATAACTATCTGAGTTAACATATCATAAAGGAAAATATGCTTTAAACTACTAGTCATGATACTTTTAATTTTTTTTATTTGTATCAAGTGTTATTTTGTAGCAATTTTCCATGTTAAATATGTAATATTCTGCAATGCTGTTTTGATAATGTCACATTTCTGCTTAAGTATTAGTAGGATATAAATTTGTTATGTACTGGATATATATATAGCATGATAGTGGTTCTCAAAGTAGGCTTGAAAACCTGATGGTGACATGTGTGCTGCGAAAATACATGAATATTTTAAGGGGAGAAAAATAGTGCCATTTTAAACATGAAAATGATCCTTCCTTGAAAGGTGTTCAAAACAGCTTGGAGTTAACACTGCGGAGAAGGATAAAAAATTGCTTCACAATGAAGGTGCCATCAATGACTGTGCATCTCAGTGCACTGATCTATATTTAATGTTGTTTTCTCACTCACCATGGACTCAGATAGTTTATAATAGGTTAGAAGTTTTGAATCACGAAACCCTCTTATATATATGTTCTTCATAGTATAGCAAAGCATTTTATCTGCCAAAAAGTGTTCAACAGGTGGAGGGGCATCAAAAGGTAGAGCAGGTATAAGTTTCAGAGATAATACTGTTTATGTGACTCTGAAGTCTACCTTGTCATGGAAGACTTGAGCAATGTATTCTACAATGGAGAAAAAGGCAGAGAGAGGAAAAAATATATATTTTAAATACCAGACCAAAGAGCTAGGAGTTTAGCTGGATTGCACGATGGGCAATGCTGTCCTACTTTTTATAAATCCAATCACCCCTGGTACAAAATGATGATGGCAAAAGGGGATCAGGAGGTGAATACTAAGTAGAAATTACAAAGCAAAGTCATTAATTAGGAAAATAAATTGTTGCCAAAACCAGAATTCTAACCAGTAAAGAAATAAAAAAATCACTAATTATATCTTGGCCAAATCCAAACAAATCATTTGCAGTCTCTCCTATGAATATCCACAATCTCAGATGAAGATAGATCCATGGCACCAGACCTCACTGCTTAGCATTCTGCAGTTGCATCTTGACAGTGGACCCCAAAACATTTCTTTGCGATAAATGAAAATACAAAATAATAATCCATCCATCCATCCATTTCCCAACCCGCTGAATCCGAACACAGGGTCACGGGGGTCTGCTGGAGCCAATCCCAGCCAACACAGGGCACAAGGCAGGGAACCAATCCTGGGCAGGGTGCCAACCCACCGCAGGACACACACAAACACACCCACACACCAAGCACACACTAGGGCCAATTTAGAATCGCCAATCCACCTAACCTGCATGTCTTTGGACTGTGGGAGGAAACCGGAGCGCCCGGAGGAAACCCACGCAGACACGGGGAGAACATGCAAACTCCACGCAGGGCGGACCCGGGAAGCGAACCCAGGTCCCCAGATCTCCCAACTGCGAGGCAGCAGCGCTACCCACTGCGCCACCGTGCCGCCCCAAAATAATAATCAATACTAATAATTGTTCAAAGAGATATAACTCCAGAGACTATTTTTCAAGGGCTTAATAAACTTTTAATAATATCTATATCGTAACAAAATGTAAAGACAGCAGATAATGGGATCCTCGCATGATTTGGACTGTCCTCACTCTGTGGTCACATTTCTTCCATGTACTTAACCCTGTCTAGTTTTTGTGCTCTTGCTAGTTCCCCTTTTCATCTTCAGTGAAGTTTATGAAGTGAAAATAAAGTTTTGTTCTTTTTTTGATTATCTCTTTCCTGTATTTCTTTGGTGAGGTATCTTGACTTTCAAAGGGCAGCCCAAGATAAGAACGAGGAAAATAAAAAAGAACCTTAGGTGGGAGATGAGGCTTTGCCAGAACATCAGTTACTTTAAACATTAATGAGAGAAGAAGAAACTACTTTGTAAATGGAAAAAATTGCAATTTACATGGCCTTAAAATTAGCCTTTATGACATATACAAGTGTTGTGTACATTGTGTTATACTTTTCTTCATGTTTATTTTGTTCATACCCATCCTAGAATTCTGACAAGTTTCACTTGTGTAAACACAAATGTTGTGAACAATGTTGATTATAGGTTAGAGGAAATAGTCTTTCTGAGTGAGTTATTACTTATTTTTATGTAAGTGATATTATTTTTACCTGTAAAGATGGAATTTGCGATAAAATTGATTTTTTTTTCTCTCAGCTTTTTAAATAATGTAAAGAAAGCAGGTTGTCACAACTTGTTGCATAATCACACACTTTTAAGATTTAGCATTTGTTTTGGGATGGATTTTCAGTCTGTTAAAACAAATGGCATACATAGCTATACACTTGTTAAAGTTAAAGAGGATTCCAGATTGTGGGGGTGGTTTAAAAAATATCTGCTGCACACTTTTCACAACAGAGGAGACTTGTTTTCTTGGTGATTAGATAGTGCTGTTGAAGTCTATGTTGTTTTCAACAGTAAGCATTTTATTATATTTATGATCATGACGCTCCTTCATTTATGAATCGTATTCCCTAATGAACTTGACAGTTTGTAAGCATATACAATTAAATATGAAATCATTTTAGTTACAACTAGTAGAATAAATTGCTTTGTTTTGTTCCAGCCACACATTCCTGCACTGAGCCAAAGTAAATTTGGCTAGCCCCAGGTGTATATTACTAGGACATACAGAGTATATGTTGAACAAATAATTGAAGTTGCAAAGGAATCTTGTAGTTATATTTGTTAATTTTTGGGTAACCCGTCAAAGTATTTTATGTAGCAAATTTTTTCGTGAGCATAAATTGTTTTTATTCTTGATTTCTGTACTCCTGTTCAGTAGATGCAAAAAGGAGATTGTTTCAAAGTAAGCCAAAGGATATGTTTTATTTTATAAATCTATTATGCTACTAACGTCATGGTCAGGGGTCTGTGGAAATGTATAAAGCAGAACTGAAGACCTAGTTCTTTTACGTCTGTTATTAATTATGGATGTTATAAACCTGTTGTAAAGCAAGATCAGATGTGAGATTTTTGGTGTAAGGGAAAAAAAAATCAGATACATTTACTTGATGCCAAGAGACATTTTCTTATGGTGTATGTGTTTCCTTGTACATGGGTGGTCTAGAAGGAATGTGGTGATTACAACCCAAGATTAATAGCATTGCAGAGATCGTAAAATACTCAAGCGGAGTCTTGTTTCATGATGTGAAAATGGATAAAAGATAAATGATAGGCACAGATACTTAGAAAATTTCAAATTCAAATGAAGTCAAAAGTTTTAATTTTTTTTTAATAAGGAAACACAAAATTCATTTTGATCGGCATAGTTAGCATTTTCAGGGATCTGAATTTGAATTTGGACTAGGCATGTGGAGTTTGCACACTTTTCCTTGTGTTTGTTTCAGGTTTCTTCAGGTACTTTAGTTTCTCCCAACACCCAAAAGACATGCAGGTTAGGCTAATTGGCAGCTGTAAATTGGCCTCATGGAAGGGATGTTGCAAAAGTGCATGTCACAGTGAAGGACCTTGTATTTCTTCCAAGTTTGATTTTTGCTTTGTACCTGTAGCAGGATACGTCTGGTTCTGCCCAAACTGAAATTTAAAATTGTTGTCCTGATCATGAATAATTTATTTTACTGAGGTATTGATTTTACTATTGAATTACTGAATCACTTTATTGTTAATTAACTTTTATTCTGGTTGCCTGTACTTGGAGCAAAGAATTTTAATAGATTAATTAAAAGTAGTAAAATCTTAAACAGTACATTTTTTCTAGCAAGTGAAAAGGAAGGATTTCAATGGTAACTTAAAAATGACAAAACTTGTTTTAAAGTAAACTAATTTGGATTTATATTAGCCTACAATGGTGGTATGGCATGTCACTTTCCATGTTTTGTTTTTGCCAGGCTGTTTGCATATAGTGTTTATTAAAAAATAAATCAGAGATCAAATGGCAGGAATTCATTTCTTTCCCTTATTTTTGGTTACCATTTCTATTCCTACTTCACACATATTGTTACCTGATTTACAATATCAAAACACATTGCAGTTGCATGTTTATTTTTTAAATTTTAGAATACTGGCTAATTAACTAACTTGCTTAGGAACACTCAACCAACTGGCAATGGTGTAATTTGGATTAAATTCTGCCATCATATGCCTTTTGTCATGCCACTTTGTGTTTTGCTTTTTGCCATGAGGGAATGAGTGCACCTTGTAGTTTTTATGGAGCAAAGTTAGAAAGAGACCTGTACTACACAACAGCTGATAAATTATTGTGGTGTGTAAAGGAGACTCCACTACTTAGGGACCAGCAGTGTACTTGCAATTCAGCAGTTTCACCAGGCACTCAATTTCCTTTGCATGCAATTACAGGAAACCCTGCATGACTACTTGTGTTTATTGACACAATGTTCATATCAATATAGAAGGTAGAGTTAGTAATATATTTTATAGTGCATATAAGTTTCTTAGTTGTCTTTGCACATGGAAATATACCCACAAATTAATTAAATTATTAATGCTTAAGATGCGACTGAGTTTGAGATGTATTTTTATAAATGACCTCTTGCCAAGCATCCCTCATATAAAGGCCTGTGATAATGCATTTGATTTTGGAAAAATATGTCATGTTTGTAGCCATAACATTGATGCCAGTTGTGCTAATGCTTACAATTTGACCAACAGTCTCATCTGAAATCAAAAAAATTTTTTGCATGGAATCTTTCATTTAAATGCTTTTCTTTTTTGCACCCTTTATTTTTGTCTGACGTTCTTTAATCAAAACTGATGTGTTTTCTTCTTCCAGAACTGCCAAGTCAAACTAGCAGTTAGTGCTGTGTAGGCAATATGACCAAGGCAGGAGGCAATTGCTGTGCAACTACTGTATGTGCCAGTATAAAAGTAAAATGTTGCACTTCCTTACAGTGTTGCTGCCATTTCTTATTTCTCTTTTTAGATAGCAGTTTTTTTTTATCCACTTCTGCTATATATGCTATCCAATTAAGTACAGAAAAACAGTCAAATTACCCAGATCACATCTTTAAAATATTAATATCCTCTGCCAGTTGATATTTTGACAATTTGATAAGTGCAGGATTCTCTTCAATTCAACTGTAAGAAGAAAGTGAAAGCTGTGTCTAATTATATATCAAGTGGCCATTGAAAATATGTTTACATAGATCAGAGGTTAAAAAAAGAAAGGGTGCAGTTGTATGTACCTGTTGGCTACTACTGGTATAACAGAGTGCTGAAAATAGAATAACCACACAAACCATCATATTTGCCTCAAAACGAGTATCAGTGTATTACCATTTCCATATTTAACTTCAGTATTTTCATATCCACACTTTTTCCTATTCCATTTAATTTTACTTTATTTCATGTTATACACCAGTCAGCCACAACATTAAAAACAAGGAGAAGTGAAGTGAATAAAACTTATTGTCTTGTTACAATGACACTTGTTGAGGGGTGGGATGTATTAGGCAGTATGTGAACAACCAGTTCTTGTAGGTGGTTTGTTGGAAGCATAAAGATCTGAGTGACTTTGACCAGGGCCAATTTGTGAGAGCTAAATGACTGGGTCAGAGCATCTCCAAAACGGCAGTTCTTATGGGATGTTCCCAGGTGTGCATTCATTAGTACCCACCAAAAGTGGCCCATAGGAAGGACAACTGGTGAACTGATTACAGGGTCTTGGGAGCTCAAACATCATAGTAACTCCCAAGTCAGAAGTTTTCTGTCTTTTAAATTTTTTTGTCATTCTGGTGTGTGTTCAGACCATAGTGTATGAGTATATATATTTTTTTCTATCTATTTATTTATTTTAAAGAACATCTGTAAAAATAAAATACATTTCCCCCTGGGGACAAATGAAGTTCTATTTAACTATCAATGGATTGGGATTTAAAGGTAGCCCGTGTGGTCTGATACCACAGAACAGCTACTGTAGCACAAATTGCTAAAAATGTTAATGCTGGCCATTAGAAAAAGCTGTCAGAACACACAGTGCATCGCAGATTGCTTAATCCTGTCCACCACTGAAAAGAGCATAAAATGGGCATGTGAGCATTATAACTGAACCACAGAGCAATGGAAGAAGGTGGCCTGGTCTGATGAATCACATTTTCTTATAGATCATATGGACGATCAGGTGTGTGTACATTGTTTACCTGGGGAACAGATGGTAGCAGGATGCACTGTGGGAAGAAGGCAAATCGGTGGAGGCAGTGTTATGCACTGGGCAATGTTTTTCATGTGGATGTTACTTTGACAGGTACCATCTACATAAAGACTGATGCTGACCACATACACCCCTTTGTGGTAACAGTATTTCTTGATGGCAGTGGACTCTTTCAACAGGATAATGCACCCTGGCACACTGCAAAAATGTTCAGTAATGGTTTCAGGAAAATGACAAAGAGTTACAGATGTTGACTTGACCTCCGAATTCCCCAGATATCAATCTGATCGAGCGCCAGTGGGAAGTGCTGGAAAAACAAGTCCAATCCATGGAAGCCCCATCTTGCAAATTACAGGACTTAAAGGATCTGCTACTAACGTCTTTGTGCCAGATACCACAGGACACCTTCACAGGTCGTTTTAAGTTCATGCCTTGACAGGTGTCCGCAACAGCATGAAAGTGACTCTCATGGTATTAGGCAGGAAGGTTTTAATGTTGTGTCTTATCAGTGTATACTGTGCGTTTCGAGCAGAATCTATAATTGAAAAAGTATCTCTACATGTACCAGCTATGTACAGTATGCGTATGTCCGTATGTCACCCATGATAAATGCTAAGAGGATAAAGGCTCTCTGAACCTTAACTTTTTAACACATTTCTAGTAGTGTAATGGTCCACTTGCCCTCCTCTCTAGCACTCTCTTTTCTCATCTTCTCTCTCTCTCTCTCTCTCTCTCTCTCTCTCTCTCTCTCTCTCTCTCTCTCTCTCTCTCTCACTCTCTTTCTTTCTGTCTCTCTCTGTCTCCCATTTTTGTTTTGCTGAAGGGATGGCAGGAAGGAACCCTCCAGGTATTCCTGATTCCATGAGGATTTAGTAACCCCTAAGGAGTCAGGTTTCTTGTAGATTTTTGGACTAGTTTTCTTAAAGGACCATCTTAGTCCATATGCTTCTGCTCAGGAACTGTGTGCTGTCATGCAACAGGTTAGAGGGTTATGACAATTCTCCTGCTTATCCTCTTGTAGTACATTGCTAAAAAGACAACATGGTTTAAGTCAGTGTACTTAAATCTTTTTTGCGTCCTCTCACTAACCTACTTGAATTCTGTACGACACTTGTCTACCAGGCAACCCATCAAAAGGAATACTTAAACTAAGCATATAATATTTCAAACATACTTTTGACAGTAGAAGTCATAATTTAAGTAATGACACTGATTGTATATTTCAAGCAGCTCCACATCTTAAAAGAAAAAAATGTCTCCTTTTCAAATGTATATTGGCCATGCTTATGGTTAAGTAAATTAAGGAATCCTTAAATTTATGCAAATGAGTAGGCAAGTCACATAACACCAGGAATTCCATTGCAATGACATCCTCTTAACACACATCAACATGTGGTCTTTTAGCAATCCCACAGATGACGTATAGTCCTGGAGCACCACTGGCTCATATCACCACAGTGTTGTAAGAGACGCTGCTGTTTTTTTGTTTTTTGCCAAAAGCATTTAGGCTGTGCAGTGTCTCCTCCCTTTATGCTTGTATTCATTCTAGCCATTTGCACAAGACACATTGGCATAGCAACAATATTTCATTATGTTATTATATCATTATATTAATATTGTGTGTATAGCTCTGGATCTTGCACTTACAGTATGTAATAGTTTGCAATTTATTTTTAACTGTTTTGTTGTAGTATTTTATGTTCTTTGTTGCTTCTGGAGGAAATAAATTTCCCTTTGGAAATCAATAAACCAGAAATAATTGTTAGGTTAGTGTTCCTTACCCAAAATATTGACAATAAATACTATGTTTTTGCTTTGAAAGAACCGTATATAAATGTTTTTGGGGGGATTATGGGCAACTACTGTATATGTTTTGGTTTTCATGATTTATTCGTTCAGTTAAATAGGTTTTTTATTCTTATTTTGTTTTTCGGACTTTGCCAACGAATTCTTTCTTAAAACTGCATATAATTGTTATTCAATTTGTTTAATAATTTAAATGCAACAATATGAAAGTAAAAAATGAAATTGTGAAAAATAAACTTAATAACAAGTGGAGGTCAGAATAAAATATAATACAAGAATATTTTTTTGTTTCTTTCTTCCTTCTCTCCCTACAGTAAAAGTGTGCTCTTAGAATAAATGAGTTAGTTCATGTTAGTTCAAGTGTTTGTTTCTGTGTAAATGTCCATACCAAGTAAATTCTGTATTGTAGTTTTGCCAGTTTGTGGTGTTGTAATTTCTCCACCAGTTAAAATAATTATTAAACAAAAACTAAGATAGTTTAGTTAAATATCTCCTTCTGTTAACTGCAGTTTTCAGTAAAAGCTGTACTGGGGGCTGTTCAAACTGGTGATTAGTGCAGCAGCACTGAAATCCTGTTTTCCCTTTCTTAGTAAATTGCTGTTTTCAATGGTTTCCAAAGCATTAAAAATTCTGCTCTTGAGACAGACCCTTGACATATGGATTACTTTCCTAAATACAACAAAGATACATTTCAATGTATATTTGTTAAGTATTGGGTAAATGTATGAAGCATTTTTTTAACTGCAAATTTCAATCTTGAACTGCAGATGGGTAAAATAATAGGTCTGTCTTTCATGTTTTATCTTCTCAACAAAGCTTTGTGATACTAACCTGCACCAATCTTTAATTAGCAGACCTACAAAAAGGAAATTTTTACAACAATATTTTAAATGGAATTAAAGTACAGTAGCTAAACACTTTTGCAAAAGCAGATCAGTCTACTGACAAGCACATAATTTAGAGCTCCAGAGGCAGAGAGGGTAAACATTGACATAACTTTAATTCCTTATTACCTACAACAGTGACAACAATAAATAATAAGAAAAAGAGGTTGAAATAATAATCATTTTGGTGACAGTTACAGTGTAAAAGCAATCTAGTATTCACTCTGACAATCATTTATTGAAACTAAGCACAGAGTATGATTGCTAAGCTGAACACAGGTTTGGAAAAGTGTGCCTTTCGACAGTTGTGAAATTAAGGAGAAGGCATGGAATTACAGTGAGTACAAAAGACACAATATAGTTTTCATCTCCAAACTTCTGATTAGGTCTAGTTTTATATGGAAAAGGCTGTTTCTGTTTTTGATGTCCAACATTTAATGTTAAAAAGTTACTGAATGAGCAAAATACAGTAGCTGCACTGTAGTCCGATGTGGTAACGTGCTACTTGGCTAACATGTTAGCTATTCTCCACTTTCCTAATTGTCCTAACAGTCTGGTGAGGTGTTTGTCATGATTATTTGTTATTTTTCGGTTTGTTTTTGTGAAAGGATTATCGGTTAGCTGCCTGTTTTATATGTCCTGATAATATTTGCATATGAGTTGTTTAATAATAAAGAGTAAGATATTTTTCTAGAACATTTTCATATAAATTGTCACAAACTTGACAAAGAGCCATAGCAAGGTTTGGGGCAGCCACCCATATATTATTTCCTGGCTGCAAAATTGAGACAAGTGATAGCACTGATCTGCACAAAGAGGAGTCCAAAACAGAACTGAGGGGATAGGGGAAAGGTGGAGGCTTTTAAAGGCCAGTATAGGAAATGACATCAAAGGGGCCTGTACCGGAAGGGTCTTCATCCATAGGCTTGGGCCCGGAAGTGACATCAGAGGGGCTGGAACCAAAAAGGTCTTCATCCATAGGTTTGGACCTAGAAGTGACGTCAACAGGGCCAGGCAGAATTTCCCGTGAACGGTCTGCAGAAAAGCAAGAAAAAGAATCGGTGCACTCTGCCACATCACGGTCTGGCTCGGAAGTGCCCTCATTCAAGCCCTTTAGCTGACTCCCACGCACACTTGTGTGACAATATATGTTAAATAAGATTCCATGTGCACCTCAAAAATGAACTGCTTACAACTAGTTCATTATTTTTATAATAGTCCATATTGTTCTTTTTTCCCACTAGTGAGATATTAGAAAGCCAAAATGATTTGTAATTTAGTATCTGCCAGTAATATAGAAACAGTCATTTTAAAAATTAGTAATTATGTTTTGGTATTCGTAGTGATGAATTGCATACAGATGTTTGTGGGAAGATTCAATACATGAAAAGTCAAGTTGCTTTGAACAACCCTTTTGGATTATCCATTCTTTGAAAATCTTGTATGAAGGAGCTTGACTTGTATGTTAGGTTTAGAACCGCCTGTGCAAATATTGTTAAAGGCTGGACAGACGACTTGGCATTTCCTGATGACTGTATCTATGAGAGATACCTGTGCACAAAAATAACATTATATGCAAATAGCTGAAATCATACACTGCCACTTGCCACATGAAATGCTTTACCATTATCCAACTGTGCATCTGCCTTATATCTGTACGCTGCTGCTGATGCAAAGAATCTTGGATAGGTATCTGTATTTTGGAGAGCGTTTTACAAGGTATTTCTTGTGCTGAAGCAGTTCCTTAATATTTTTATGGTGGTTTCTGACCATCATGACATTTGTGTGCTTAAGGAGGCTCTTTTTGAAGTTACAGGTAAGTGAGTAGTGCAAAATTCATTTATACTTAGCCAAAATTGTATAATTGATACTAGATCATTTTTTTCAGCTTCCCAAATGTCACAGGTAGACTGCATTTATGCAAATAATGGCCCTGCCAAGACCAGTAAAGGTTGACTATGTATATTACAAATCATTCCACGGTTTCACTGTTTCACATGCATAAATATTGCACAGCCCATAATTATTCACCTTGAAAAAGTTTCTTTTGTTACCTCATTTTAAGAATAACTGCAAATGTGAAAAAGGGAAATCTAGTCTCCATAATCTTGTATAATATGAAATTGACTTTTGTTATACCAGTATTCTCACTGGTGATAACAAGTAATAGCTTTGTTAGAAAAGTAATTTTTGCTCCAAGATTCGGTAATCCAAGAAGCAATCATGGTCATGAATAAATAAGTACAAACAAAGAAAAACTAGTAATACAAATGTTTTAAAATAATATTTTTATCAGAAAAAAGACCAACACCACAGCACAGTAAACATTTTTCTGCATGTTGTTATGGTATTTGATTAAATGTCAACTTTTAAAGAAGGTACAGTATCTGATTTTGTTTAAAATTGGACAGGAAGATAAGACTAGCATTTTGTGAATTATGAAATATGTTTAATGTGACTATAAAAAATATGTTTGTGAATTGATGTTCAGTTGTTGTTTAATGGTTTGCTCTTAAAATATGCCATGTTTAGTGACATTAACAGAAAAGTGTTTTTTTTCCTTCAGTTGGAGGAAGAGTTAACCAGGAGTTAAAATATACACGACAAAAGATTGGTGAAGAGGCTATGTTTAATCCTCAACTTATGATACAGACAGCTTTGGAAGAAGGAGCAAATGTATTAACAGTTGAAGCACTGAGACAGCACCTAGACTCTGCAATACAAGCCAGTAGAGTCCATGTTTACATGTATAATAGGTGAGGAAAAATTTCTGTAATCTTGTTAAAGAACTTTCATCTTCCTCTTAATCAGAGGTTAATAAAATATAAAAAATCCAGTCCAATAAAATAAATACTATGACTTACCATTAGCATTTAACAAACATATTTTTATGTATTTACTTTATGGCTAATTTCCACTTTGAAACAGAAGGAGGATTTATAAATACTGTATTCTATATTTTAATGTGTAATTATTGCCTTTGACCTTGTTAGTGTTCGTTGCCTGACACAATACATTATTGTATAATACATTTCACGGCTGCATGTGTAAGTTTCTGCCCCAGTTGGTAACAGTAAATTTCACTGATACAAAAGTAATAAATGTACTTTTAAATTTTTCAAAAATAAAGCATTTTGCTTGCTTTCTTCTTCTTTGATTTTTTTTTGGAAGCCTGAGTCTATAATTAGACTCTTTCTTTTAGCCAATAGGAATATTCTTTTGAGAAATCAGTTGTGCAAAACAGTGTCCTGTGGTAAACTGCTATCTAGTCTAGGACTTTTACTCTCTCATATCTGGTAATGTTAGTTTTTATTCTGGCAATCTGTCATCCAGAAGTTGGAATAAATTGGTCCAAAAATTAAATTAATGATGTTCATAGGTAAATATATAATATAGGCTTTTCATTTCAGACCACTTTGAAATTAAACACTTACCTACATCGTCCATATTCCTGTTTTCTGCAGGTGGATATTGTAAAATGCTTTTAAAATGCTTAATATTAATTAATCTCTATTAAAAGCTTTAAAATTTAAGATTATTAAATTGCTAAATGCATATTTGATTTATTGTGAGAAATCAATGTTTGTTTATTCATACAAATGGAATTTGTGCAAACTAACATAACCATTAATTTATCAGCCATAAGGATTGGACTTGTAACTCTGCACATTAAACATCTCCTTCACCATGAAAGTACTATTTTTCTTTCTATTTCTTAGGCAGTGGAAATTGGAACATCTGTGTTACAAATCAGGGGAGCTTATAACAGAAGCAGTTTTCATGGATCAGGTAAACAGCCTGTCTCATAAGACATCTTTTTTTTATCTGATTTGTCAAATTTATAAAAAAACAAATTTATGAAAATCTTACGTAAAATCTTACTATTTTGTTCTGTTTATTTCATATAGATTATTGAGAACTTGTATCCTTGTTTAATAATCACACCATTGGATTGCTTTTGGGAAGGTGCAAAGTTACAGTCAGGAACTGCTTATTTGCCGTAAGTAAATATTAAATCTAATTACCTTGTCACTATGCTTTATTGATGTGATTTCACAATCCATACAGAAGCTCTGTTTTTGAAATTCTATAAAATACATGAAACGTTACATTCATAGCCACATATTAGGCTTAGTCCACACTAATATGGATTAATTTGAAACCTTTTTATTTTTCAAAACTTTCCATCAAAATGATTATTTTCAGAATGTTTTGTAAAAGTATTTCAACATAAATATTTGCTATTAGGCATGTGCAGTTGGTGTGCCAAGAGTTTATTTTTTTCTTAAGGAGCAACTATAAAGTAGAAATGCAAAACGTACAAAGAAAAAATAGACAAAGTACATCTGTTTTATAGGATACAAACAAGCATAAGGTAGCCAAAGCCTTGGAAAATACAAACTGGGTAACCTAACAAATAAATACAGTGAGTACAAATACAATACAAAATATTAGAGTGCTATGAGATGCAGTTGCCATTGGTTGATGCAGAGAAGTTAGCAATGAACTATCCCCACTGTAAAGATGAGTACACATAGGGAATTGTCATAACAGAACTGGTCTCTGCTGATCACATGACAATAAAACGGCTGTGTGTTCCTCATTCACACTGCCATTTATAAATAGTATTTTGGAAAAGATTTGTTTTTGCTATTTAAAATCCCATTTCATTTAGAATGTAAGGCCAGAATAAATTAAAAAACAAATTTATCCATGTTAGTGTGGACTACGCCTAGGTGTTCACATGAAGAATTGATTTTAATTCTTTTTACCAGTTTTTTTATACAGTGTTTGGTTTGTATTGACAATATTATGATTCATTTTATCTCACTGTTATAATCTGAGCAATTCCACCATTAATATTCTGCCTGTAAAACTTCAGATTCTTTAACCTGTTTCTGAGCAAATTAATGCATTTTTTGTTATGCCATTAAATACCATTATTGTATACAGTATATATTCCATGAAAGTGAAGAGAATTGTGTTACTGCAGGAAAATGGAAAAAAAATTGTGTCATTATAGCAAAAGCTGAAATTTGTAATAAAGTTAACCTTGAAGAAAGTGCATTGTCCATCCTCAGGTATTTTAAAGGCAAAATTTACGTCCACTAAATAGTGAAGGAAATGCTTGAGTTAAGAGAAAGTTGTAATGGGTGGAAATTGAATTTGGATTTTTTGTTTAAAAAGTAAGCGTACTAAACATCTCACCATGATCACAACCAGTGTGGTGCTGTGTATTGGTTCATAGATCACACTGTAGTACCTCTTGCTTCACGCTCTGACTCTGAAGCACCCACAGCATCCCCTGGTTATGACAGACTAAAAGTTATATGTCAGAAACCTGTGTTTTGGTGAGAAGAACTTGTATGTCAGATTTTAAGCCTGTGGCTTGATAATCAAATCTGTACATGAATAACAAGCAAATAAACAAACACTGTGCTTTGTAGATATAAAAATTCCCATTTTTTTTATACTTTCAGTATGTTATTTTTTAAAATCAGTCATAACAAACTTTATTATACTTGGATTAATATATTGTTTAGGTTGTTAAGGAAAAAGTACTTTTTAAGGAATCTTAATAAATATGTATTATCTGCCTGTAATTCGCGTCAGTAACCTTTTGTTCTTAAATTCTTGCATGAATTGTGTTTCATAAATCAAAAGTAACTTTTACTAATAGAATGTTTCAATAAATTTGTCTTCGTCAGTCTGATGCTCATATTGTTGTGCTTGCTCACTCCTGAAATTCTCCCAAAAAGCCTATTATTGCATTAGTTGGCATATGCAGATATTCTAGTTAATTATTCACAAGTTAGGATGTGGGCTATTGTCTTCATTACTGGATTTCTATGCTTGTGCAACAGTAATTTACAGCAGCATCTTCAATCTTACAGAGACCAGTTTTAGGTAGTTAATAGGGATTTTGTGTTTTATGGTTGGGAGACTTGGAATAATGACTCAAGCATGGTTAAGCAGATACAATGTGGTTGGAACCACAAAGTAAGCCAGCCAAAAGTCTTTCTGATTGGACAGCATCAGGGAAGGATTGAAAGCAAAGGAAGAAAAAAAGGTGGCGACAAAAGACAGTTTCTTGGTTTGTAGCCAAGCTGTTGGGGAGCTTGAAGAGGTAAGGTATCATTAGTGGTAATAAAGGTCAGCTATTTTGATTGACTTCATTGGGGAAAGCAGTTATTAAAACATGTAGGCTGTAATTTGATACTATCCACCAACTTCTAGTTTTCTAACTCACTCTTTTTTTACTGTCTGTGGTAGGTCTTAACAGTCTTAAATGAAAGGATTTCTCTAAAAAAGTTATAATTTTATTTTACATTTAACTGGTAAAATGTCAGCAGAATAGCTTTTATTGTTTCCAAGGCTTGATGAAAAATGGCAGTAAATGAGTTCTAAATATAAAAAAGATTTTTCTATCTTAACTCCTGTGTGTTCAATAATGAGTCATCTAATTAGTTGTACAGGCAAGATATTACAGTTATATAAAGTATACATGCCAACATATAAGTGATTAATTAACACTTTTATTTACTTACAACATATTAGTAGGTTTTGAATATTTTTAAAGGGTTTTTGTTCTTGGTTACTTTTATCAGAGGTAAACCACCAATGCAGTGGACAAATTTTGACCCTCTGGAGTTTTTGGAAGAGTTGAAGATCTTGAAGTATGAAGTTGACAGCTGGGAGAAAATGCTGAAAAAGGCAAAGGTTGGACATGGGTACATGGACCGTCCCTGCTTAAACCCTCGAGACCCTGACTGCCCAATGACAGCCCCAAACAAGAATTCAACTCGAGTGAGTGTCTTTTTTTGTTAAGACAGTTACAGAGCTATTTATTTACTTGTACATATGTACATATCTCAGATATGTACAGGTTAGACTGATTATTGCATCAAATTGATCCATGAATGACGGTGATGGTTTAATGCGTCATATGATGGATTGTCACCACATCCAGGTTTATGTTTCTAACTTGAACCTCATATTGCATGGGTAAGCACTAGTCAACTGCAAATGCTGTATTTGAATAGGCAAGGCCAGAAATGGATGAAGGGATGAGTACATTTAAATACAATTCAGTTAATTAATACTCTTATTTTAATTTCTCTTTGCCTAACAAAACATTTAAAATACTGTTTTCAAATAATCCTGCAACTTTGCTAATGGTCATGCAAAAAAATAGATGAAGTGTGGATATTTTGTGTTACAAATAATCGAACTTTGGTATAACTGTTGTTTGGTTTTTTTTCAGTCACTGAATAAAAGTTTGTTAGTTTCAAAATTTTCAGGGGCTTCGTATCTTTCTAAATGGGAGATAATCAAAACATATTTGGACTCCAAATTAACCAAACTAGGTGTTTGGAAATTTATTTAAAATAAAAGGAAAATATTTCTCTCATATTCCCTTAATTTAGATGTGAATGTCTTCGCTGTGCAGTTGTTGTGCTGTGCACTATTCTGCCACTTTTATATCTTGTGGAATGTGTTATGTATTAAGGCATGATTTAGGATATAACTAAACTTTGCTATTTAAAAGTAAAAATAAAATGCATTATGACTGATGCAAACTTTAACATATCACAAGTCTACAATTTAGAAAAAAATTCTGGTAGTTGGAATGACTAATAGGATGAAAAATGCAGTAGTCCTGACAAATCAATATCAGTATGTAAAGGCAAATATTAAGGTGAAAAATAATGACCTGCGTTTAGGATCATTACATATTGTTTTAGAGCACAGAATTATGAAAACAACCCTTTGGTAGAATCTGCACCATTTTCCTGAACTGCATCTTTAAAGTTTCAGCTCCGAAAATACATGAAATTCAAATATAAGTCAAATTTCATGTCTGTTGCTAATTCATATTTTCAGTATCTGCAGTTATATTTTGACTGATCAAAAAGCAGGGCTACAGACAGAAAAAAAAATTTGGGAGCCATTGGCTCCTAAACCCAAAATATTTAGGAGCCAAATGCTTTTTTTGGGAGCCATAATCTCTACCGCATGCCAAATGTGAAATAAACAAATAATATTTACTTGTATTGTTTATTTGTTTCTTCGGTCTACCTCAAACTGCCTTTCCTTTCTCCTATCTGAGCTATTTGACCTGCCTACTAGTGTCCCCTGCAAGGTCTTATAAATAATAATAAGAGAAGAATAAATGACACATAAATGTGAACAGTGCAAATGTTTACTAATAAGCAATACTTCAAGTCCAGAGTCTTATACACAACATGTGTAAGGAACACTGAAAATATCTTACACATAATAACACAAGAATTAATACAATAACAAACATTACAAACAATAATTTCTGAAATAATCATTTCGCAATGAGTGTACAAATATAAAGAAATTAATTACTCTTCAAGTTCACTGTCACTAACCATTACAATGTCAGCATCATTAGGCCAGCCAGTATACTTTGGTCTGCGCTTTTTTTTTGCTGGATGACAACCAGCCCTTTACACTGGGCTCTGGGTCAAAAAGTTCAAGTGTAGGGCCCTCTGTACTGATCCTTACCAAGTCTTCCAGTGTTTCTACACTTAGGGAGTTGCACACTTTTGATTTTATTCTGTTTTGTGCTGAAAATCCTCGCTCGCACTGAGCTGCAGATATCGGAAGCACCAGCATTATTTCGACTAAGTGAAGCAGATTTTTAAAATCTGTACAGAATGGCTCCTTGCTCAGCATCACTGTCCATAGGTCACCGTAAGTCTTATCCATAAACTGACCCTTCACTAATATTTTCAACATTAGCCATTCCTTCTGCACAGCTGTGACATCACAGCCATTGTTTGATAAGAGCTCCCTGTACCATGTAACAAGTGTGTCTAACTCACACTTGCCATAGCTATCAATGTCCTCTGGTCATGCATCATGACAAAACACTGAAAATGACTTGATTTCTGATCCCTTTGAATGTCCGTGCTGTGTAACACTTGACATCATGTTTGCAAACCTGATCTCCAATTCTTTAACAGTAATGTCAACTGTTTTTTCAATTGCGGCCTTTAAACCACTTCTGAATGTGGCCTGATTTTGGGGGCCTTTCAGTTTAACATTTTGGAAGGTTATGACTGTGTGGCTACTTGCAGCCCTCTCACTCCTGCTTGTTGATGGCCCTTCCTGTTGCACTGAACCTTCAGGCTGAGAACCTATGTGCTGTAAGAATTCCTGCAGCTTCCCTTCTCTCAAAGCATTTTCCTTCAATCCTTTAATTGTTACCACTCAGCCCACATTTGCAGCAACTGCCTGAGGAAGTATATGAGAATTTTTTGAAGGCTCAGCTTTGAGACATCTGAAAAAAAGGTCATGTAAAAAATGACAAAAGGCAACAAAAGACAGGCTTTCCATTTGCTGAACAATGTGTTTGGCTCTTCCCTTTATGTCTATGTTTTTGGACATGACTGCAAGGTGCTCCATATGATGATGCACAGCAGTGTACTGCCCCTGACCTGTTGCTTAGTTTGAATGGAGAAAAACTGAGAGTGCCCAAGAAATGTGTGGCAACCAGCGCTGTGTTTTTACTGCTGATGGGTTTCGTACTGTGCATCCTAACTCTGTTCCCATAGCCTTCAGCTCCCGCTTGCTTTTGGGACTGAAATGATACGTTTTCCACACTATTTGTAGAAGGTCATAAACTTTTTCAATCATTGGCATTCAATCAAACCATTCAATCATCCCCTGTTGCACCCATGTTCACGCTTGCACCATCTGCTCCAAAAGCACTCATTTTATGTACCCACCAATTTGGGTTGGTTGGGTCAGCATTCTGAAACAGTGATTTAATGGTGTTTTGAATACCTTCTGCATGACCATAATCAATCTCAGCTAAACCTACTAGATGAGTCTTAGGTGTTCCATCAGATACTTGCCTACAGTATGTGATGACATTTTCTTTCCCTGAGACATCTGTTCCACAATCAGTTATAACAGAGATGTAGTTTACCTTTAAAGCTTCTTCCAGCACATTACTTTTTAATTCATCTGCAATGCAACCTACAAACTCTGCACATGCTGTATCATTATCATATGTTTTTGACACGTCCATGCCATTCTTCTTCATCAGAATTTGAGATTTAAACTTTGTGAACGGTATTTCTTCCAGCGCAATCATATATGCTGCATTGAATTTTATTTTTAATTCTTTCATCTCATTTCCTGTCACTTTCTCACAAGCACATTGCACTGCCTTTGCTATGGGAGTGTCACGAGGAGCAGACCTAGCGATCACACAGTCTCTGGCATTCTTGTGTTTCTTACTCTCACCATGCTTTTTCACAGTTTCCTTTTTAAAATGGCTCGTACCACAAATGAATTCTGTTTTACCAGCAATTTCGTGTCCGGCTTGTGCACAAAAGCTGCAGTACATCTTTCCCTTGTCATACCGTAACCAAGCCGCTTTATACTGTCTTCCAGGCGTCGGAGCCACGGGCGCAGAAGACTTTGCTAACGGGACGGAGTTGTCATCCTTTAATAACTGTACATTTCCGGACACCGGTGGCTGTACCTCAGATAACCCACTGACTGAATTATCTTTGGTTCGTTCAGAAGTAGACAAGGCAGGATTTGGACGAGTGGGCATTGAGAAAAAGTCGGACATTACGTGGAAAGTTAGGACAGAATTCGAGGAGTAGTCGTGGCCCGGTTCTCTTCTATTTCAGATTCCTATCCGCAGCAGTTAGCGAGATGACGTTTGAAGCAGAGTGGGCGTGTCAGATGATGCCTCGCTTTGGTTTGGCTTTAATCACGTGATAGTGTAATAGGAAAGGCAGACGCGGGCTGAGAGTGTTCGCACATAATTAAAAGCCGTTTCTGCTGCTTTAAATTTAAAACTTTTCTTAGATTCAGAGAGAGAGGCGACTGAAATGAAAAAAACTAGTCGCAAAATAGAAAATCAGGTCGCATTGGCGACCATTTTAGTCGCCATCTGGAGCCCTGAAAAGTCTAATTAGAGATCTATAATTTAAATTTTACTATTAAATTTGAGGAACTGTCCCGATTGTCTTTAGTGGAGCTTCAAATTAGAGATGACTGTATTTACATTTTGACTAAGAAAGACAACTTCTTTAATTTTTTTTTATTTACAATATTAGGCATGAAATGTTTTCTATCATGTGTCATGTGACTTGATTAATGTAAACTATAATTTTCAACAGAATGAGGAAATGCAGTCACAGACTCGCACAACACTTTGCATGCTAGAGTGATAGGCTGGTTAGGTGCCGTGAGTTTAGAGTCAGAAAGTATATAGTTTTAAAGAGTGTTTTTAATTGCAGTTCAGTGTAATAAAACTTAAAAGACTAGTAGCATTTACACTGTGTTAGGTTGCACACACTCATGAAAAGCTGAAGCACAAATGTTTGTCTTACTGTGATTGTATATGGAAATATAATTGAGACAGTTTTGCAATGTAGATGACCAGTCATTGTTTGCTGGGTTTGTCCTTTGATTATCTCTCCAAGTTTATTATCCTTATAGTAATATAGCAGATGTCATTAAGACTGGTGCATAAGCAATGCGTCTAATTCATAGCAGTGGTAAACCCTGCATTCAGCCAGTCTGCTTCCACAGTTCCTAAAATAGGAATTACAGTTAAATACAGGTATCTACGCACTGTAAATAAAACAGAAGAACATAGAAAAGGTTTTGGGTAGCCACCCCATATACTTGAAGATTCTGATGAAATTAGGACATGAGACAAAAACAGAACTGATTTAATGGCAGAAAAATGGTGTTTTTATAGTCTGTTGGAGAAAGTGATATCGTTGGGACTTGAACCGGAAGTGATGTCATTATATCTGGAACTGGAAGTGATGTTGACAGGCCCAGGATGAATTTCTCTCGGGCGGTCTGCATGAGAAAGAGAGAAAGGGTTAGCGCACACTTCCACCCCCTGGTCTGGTGTGAAATTACCATTTTTCAAGCCCTTTAGCTGCTTCCTATGTGCACGTGTGCAGCAACACACATGTACATATTTATTCATATACTAGAAATTAAGCCCGTTACAATAATGGGCGCTAGAATAGTAGTGCATAATAATTAGTAGGAACAGTCTACATTAAATGGCAAAGGACCGTCTATTTTCTGTTACAGTAATATTGGCTTGTATGTGGCTGTAATATGCGTCACTGTATTGTGTGCCTTTAATTTTCTCTCACAGTAATACGTCTCTCCAGCAAGTATTTTAATCTGTGCTGGCGTGCAGCTGATTATTGTATGTATGGCGTCTCCCCAGCAACGGATTTTATGTGCGCAAAAATAAATCTGCTTTTAAAAGTCATCCTATTGTAATATCATGAAAATTCGTATATTTAGGAAAACACTTTACACTTTACTGGGCCAAGTTTGTTAATCGCAAATCTGACATCCTCAGAGTGAACAACAAACACTAATCCCACCTCTTTAGGGAAGCTGGTCTCCGCGTCTCAGTACCCGATTGGATTTTTCGTGCATTATGTTTTAGGTCTTTCCGCAACAAACACTAATCCCACCTCTTTGGGGAAGCTGGTCTCCGCGTCTCAGTACCCGATTGGATTTTTCGTGCGTTATGTTTTAGGTCTTACCTCATTTACCAAAATCCGATTGGATCGGCCCTGCGATATTTTATAGGTCCCGCCCGCTCTGTCTTGTGTGACGCGTCAGGCGGCCATTGAAGCATCGCACCATACCCCGCGCATGTGTACTTCATCAGAAGACACACACACACGGACACATGGACGCACACAGGGATTTTATTAAAGAGGATATATATATATATGTGTGTGTGTGTGTGCGTGTGTGTGATACAATACCTGCCAAATAATACAAAGAGTACACAACACCTATTTGGTGCTTATCAGATGTAAACACCTTTGCTTATGGGCATCGAATCTTGGACATCTGGGCCTGATGAGCCCCAAATAGGGTGAAACATACCCATCTAAGAAGTGTTGAAATCTAAGTAATCAACAAAGACTTCATGGTTAACGTTTGCAAGGCACCATGCAATGAATTTGTCTTTGTTGTATGCCATTTGGTATGGGATTCATAAAAGTAGTGTTTGTTTGTGATGCACCATCTATTGGAATTACAAATACAATGCATTTTATTACTAGAAATGTGTTTGTGATGCTCCATCTTTTGGAATGACAGAGACATAACAACTGGACAGGCACACTGACAGGCACATAGGCACTTATTTTTTTATTATGTGGTTGTGTGTATATATAAATATATATATATATATATATATATATATATATATATATATATATATATATATATATCCATCCATCCATATTCCAACACGCTGAATCCGAACACAGGGTCACAGGGGTCTGCTGGAGCCAATCCCAGCCAACACAGTGCACAAGGCAGGGAACCAATCCCGGGCAGGGTGCCAACCCACCGCAGATATATATATATATATATATATATATATATATATATATATATATATATATATATATATATATGTATATATATATATATATATAATATATTGTGACAGATAGGGGGCTCTGTCGACCCCTTGAACCCTCAGACAATGTGTCAGACACCAGATAAAAGTCCAAATAATTGTTTATTATAATAACAAATGTGCACAAAGCACCCTCCATTCCACAATACTCAATAATAATCCAATAAATCAATACAACAATCAATCCTCCACTCCCAGCAGCTCAGTCACCCTTCTTCCCAAAACAGCTCAGTCTGCTGGGGTTTCCCACAGTCCTTTTAAAGTCTATGACCCAGAAGTATTTCTTCTCCGGGTCAACACCACATCTTCTTTTGTCAGTTGTCCTGGAAGTACTGCAGGCTTCCGTCCTCGTGACCCCAAAGCACTTCCAGGGTGACGTAATTGTAAAAGTCCCCGGGTTCTTGGTGAGCTCCCCCTGGCGGTACCCATGGCACCCAACATGACTGAAGAGATGGACTCCATGTCCCATGCTGTCCTGCGGGAATCCGAGGAACCATTTCCATCCAGGGGAGCTGCCATCTAGCGTCCCTGGGGATGTAGTGCCCTAAAAAGGCTGTCTTCTTTTGTTGAGGGACATCCCGGCAGGACTGAAACGCTGGCTGGCCCTCACAATATATATGGAGGTGAAGGTCTGTGATACAGTTTGCATATTTGTAGATGGAAATCCACAAAGGGAGCAAATTAATCACATATCTTAAATAGATTTTCATTCCTAAGCTTTTGATTCCTAATAAGAATCATCATCAGAAGAAAATTTTTAGACTTACAGGAACCCAAGGCAATATATAGCAAACTAGCAAAATACCCGCGCTTTGCAGCGGCGAAGTACTGCTTTAAAATTTTTATTAAGAAGAAAAGTAAACCTTTTTAAAGTGAGGGAAAATATACCAATAATTATTTGTTAAGGATCTCTTTTTATACCACATTGTCAGTTCGGCCCTCCGGTTGTAATAAGACCAAGCTGTGCGCTGAGCTTGCTCTTGAGCATGCAACGTATAGTTGGCCATGTGAAAAGCAATCTTGCCTCAAATCAATGCCAGCCTTTTGTAAGGTCTGTCCCTGAGACTTATTAATTGTCATTGCGAAGCAGAGCCTTACTGGAAATTGGAGGCGTTTGAATTGAAATGGGTTTCATCGATAACTTCGCATCTAGCTTTTGAGAGTTTAAACATTCATAAACATCAAAGTGTCCACTACTCAAATCGTCACCTGTGAATCTAAGATATTTAAGAGGCATTGGTGGTTGTCCAAAGGTGTACAATATTTGGCTATTTCGGTACACTTGAAAGCGACAACTGAACAATTCAGCGGTCAGCCATCAACTCACATGCAGAACCATAGGTGAAGGGCTTAAGCATTTCACTCTTATATTGCTCCTGTGTAGTATAATTATCTCCTGTACCGTCATCAGTCCACATCTTGAACCCGTCGCAGTCATTCAATACATAAGACACAATGTTCCTCCGGCTATCAAGAGTGAGCCTGATATGGCCCTGCAATATGTAACACAGAGAATGGAAAAGGCAGTCGCCATCTCCGGGCATGGAAACCACACAGTAAGTGACAGTTCTTTGATCGATGGTGATCACCTCAACAGACATGTTAATGGGGGTACGGTTGGAACGATAAAGGAAATGGGTACCTGAACATTGTAAACTAAGTCTAAAATACCTACATAATAACTGTAATCGTAATAAACGAACAATAAAACAGCGGAGAAGCCATGGAGTAAATAAAAAGGCTGCAGTTATCAGCAGGGAGACGTGAATACCGTAGCGAAGCAAGGAAGGGAATGAAGAGACCAGAGCGACGGACGGCCTTATATAGGCAGGCAGCCAACTATGTGGGAGACGTGGGGATGGGGGACCCAACGCCGCCTCACACAGCGACCGAGCTACAGTGTATGGATGTATATATGTACGTAAGTAGGATTCAGTTAGCGTTGGGAACCCGCGTACCAAATTTCTTGAAGATGGGCCCATAAGTAACAAAGACAGTTGGAAAGTTCAATATGGCGGCTGACAGTGGTGTCATACCACCGAAATACTGTAAGTACGTACATCGGTTTCGGTTAGCGCAGGGAAGCCGCCTACCAAATTTCGTGAAGATGGGGCCATAAATAAGAAAGTTTAACATGGCGGACGTTGTTAACTGTTATGACTATTACGCGTAGAATTTCGAAATGAAACCTGCTTAACTTTTGTAAGTAAGCTGTAAGGAATGAGCCTGCCAAATTTCAGCCTTCTACCTACATGGGAAGTTGGAGAATTAGTGATGAGTGAGTCAGTGAGTCAGTCAGTGAGGGCTTTGCCTTTTATTAGTATAGATAAGGAGGGTAGGATAAGTGGATCCACCTTATATATTTTATTTGTATTTGAAGTATTTTTTCACAAGGAGGCATCAATGGATGATTGATGATTTAAGATGGCACTGTCATCCTAAGTTAGAAAATTCAACATTGGAAAGCATTTGAAGAAATAAGCCTTTGTAGTAATTCACTGATACTAATTGTTGCCACTTGTAGTTGACTGGTCCAGTGTTACCCCCTAGGTATTCTTATACAGTATCGGCTATTTTTTATGCACCAGAAAACATAATGATCAACTTTGTATAAAATACAAAAAGTTGGTAAAAGACCGAAATAGTATAGTCGTGCTGGAAAAACTTATAGGTAATTGCCTTTAGCCAGAGAAGTGAGTACGCTTGCTATATAAAAGCGTAATGTTTGTATAAAAAATCTTTATTAAACACAAGGTGCTTGCATACCAGTCAGATTTCCTTATGTGTATGATACTTGTGTTTTTGTAGGGTAATTCTGGGTTGAAACTTTACTTCAGCTAGAGTGGTCATATTCTAATTTGAAGTTTGAAGTTATATTAATTTATTTTATACATCCCTTTAATAATTGGAATACGAATAGTTTTAAATGTCTCCACTCAGTTTCATGTTACTGCAGTCTACACTTTGTGACATTTGCTGCCAGACAGCTCCCTGTGGTGTGAATCATAATCAGGAGTGGGCTGCAGCCAAACCCTGTGCTAATAAAAAAATAATAAATAAATAAAAATAAGGATGGATTAGTTTACATAATCACAATATGCCACTGTGCCATTTCCTATTGGGAATGGACTGACAATGAACGTTCTTCTTTTATTTTACATGTATTTTAAATGTATGTGCATGCATTTATTTCTTCCCTGAATTTTGCACACATCACCATGTGATTCTTCAAACCCTTGCATGAAATTTGCTTGCCCTGCCTTTTAATTCTCTGCTAGTTGCATTTTAGATATGCCGTACCTCCAAATAAATCTCAAATGCAAACAGAAATACTACCGTTTGGATGTTTTTCTAACTCAAAGCAATCAACATTGCAAGATGTAATTTGTGTAAAGTAGAAAATTCAAAGGGAGGTGGTGATTGTGTACATTTTAACAGTGACAATTTAAAAATCAGAAAACTCTTCTTCTAGATTAAGCCTATTCATATTTTTGAATGGTTCCCTTGGATGGTAAAAAAATAATTACAATGAGGAGGAAATATTTAAAAACAATCAAAATGAAATCTTTAATATGTCCAGTTATTTAATTTGTAATGCACATAAACACTCTTGGTTTTTTGGTTTATACAGTATTTATACAGTAGACCTACTTGCTGTCAGCATCTGCGCACGTCGCTAATACTACTGATGCATACAATTGACACCGCTTCACAACAATAAAAAACCTTTTTGTCAGGTTATGTCTAAGAATTTTTAACATTAGAACAAGCTGAAAGGAGAAAATGTCAGAACACTGTATCTTTGATGAAGTCATTTTCAAGTGTCACCTTTATTAACCTGTATCTTTTAAGCAACAGTGTACAAATTGTAAGCACATTGTTATGCTTTACAGATGCACTCACTACAAGCAAAGAACAAAATGTGAATAATATAAAAAACAAAAACCCAAGTATACAAATTTTTGTGTGTGTCTTTTGTTGGTACTGTATTGATGTCACTGTTCTGAGGAGACACACAAGTAAAAATTTCATTTAACTATTGTGGCCGGGCGTCGACAGAATGAACAGTGACAACTGAAGAATAGTTGGGATGCCTAGTGGTTCATCCCATTTAATTCCCTACTGAACTTAAAGTCAACGCCTTCTGGCAGCAAAATCAAAGTTGTCTTATGGGCAGCAATACAATTTAAACAAGATGGCTCTCTTTAGTAGATTCTTTTAACAAAGAAGGGTTTCCCGGGTAGCTCTGGTTCCCCCAGGTCACGGTGTCAAAAGACCCCTGGTTCCAGACACTCTGGCATCTTATCTTGTGGGAACTGGAAAAGGTTGGTTTAAGTGCCATCAGTGTGCAGTTTCTCTGAGCTGTGGGGAGAGAAGGAGAGGACAGAGTTAGTGACCATGCCCCCTCTCGCCATGGTGGATTATCACATGCCTTGAATAAGCCAGTGAGGAGCTCCTTGGATGCACATACGTGAAACTATTTATGTGATTACATATTTACATGGCGGTAAACTTGAATTTAAACTTGAACTTGAGCTCTGAGTACAGAATCTATATAGTCTGATTTACATACCTTTAGGTACTATAGCACAAAAGCTTCTGTGAAAACTGTTAACCAGTTTGGACAGTAAATGTTTTTTTATTCCAGTGTCAATTGGTAAAATGACATTTCAACAATTGTTTACTTTGGATCAGTTTTACATTTTGCATACAGTTTAAAATAAATGTATATAAACATATGTACAAGAAAGTTTTACTTAATAACCAGAATACTCCAGTTTGTTGTAAGTTTTGTTTCTTAAATAATATTGCATTCATGATATTTTCTTATTGCTTTGTAGCCACTTGACATTGCACGAATTTTAAATGGAGGCTGTCATGGTCTATCCAAAAAATATATGCATTGGCAGGAGGAACTTGTAGTTGGAGGTACAACCAAAAACGGCAGTGGAAGACTTTTGAGGTATTTATCAGTGATTTATTTGTGATGTATATAATGTGAATTTTGTATAACCCTAAATTTTTAGAACTGAAAACCATTATCAGGATGGGAGTTGTCATAGCCCAGAGTACATAATACATATAGTTTGAGTAAGTGGACTTGGAGTTATATTTAATTTTTTTTCATTATAACCAACAGGTTTAGTGAATAAGAGTGACCCCAGTGGCATGTAATACATAGGCAGAATTGGAAAATATTTTCTGTACTTTTTTTGTAATTAAAGTGTATCAGAATGATAAAAGAGTGCACGCAGTTTGCCAGCAATAGCATATTTAGCATCTTGCCACCTCCCTGCATGCTGGTTTGTTTGCAGATTATGCTGTGTGAGTGTATGCATTAGCTATAGTAATGCTTGTAGTTAGTGATGTGTTACTGAATGGAGTATAGCTTCCATGTTATCTAGAATGAGCATTGTTATTACTTGACTTTCTGTTTATATATGAATGCATCTTCCCCTTATAATTAATGGTAAAAATAGAAAAACAAACTTCTGAAATGTAAAACTAAGAAATTTAAATTTTAAAATTATTTTCCAACAAATTGATATGCATACTTAGCTTTCAATAGCAGTGAAGGATGGGCTATGAAATACTCATGGACACATAAGTAAAGTAAATGTAACAAAGCACATGCATAGAGTACATGCTTCTTTATTACTTATATTTAGTTCATCAAAATGAATAATCTGTTCATGCTGTACATATCATGCCCCAGTTTTGATGCACATTTTAGTTAAACTTTAAGATAGCACAGTCAAAATTCAAAAGAAAGAAAATTTTTGCTTGTCTTGTTTAACTTGAATGCCTTACAAATAGTATGGGTAAATAACTGTTCAACCATTGAGCACAGGAAAGTTTTTTTTTTTCACCTGATATACAGAAACTGGAGTCTGTCTTTATTGCAAACATTTGTAGTGTTTAATTATGTAGTTTTTAAAGTTTTTGGAGTCTTGGTACTTCACAGGCTCTCAAACTATCTATGGCAGGGGCACTCAACTCTGGTCCTGGAGGTCCACAGAGGATACAGGTTTCATTCCAACCAGTTTCATAATTAGAAGCTAGACCTGGCAGAATATAAAACTTGATATTAAATTATGTCGCTTGTGTATTCATTGGTCTAAGACAAATCACGTTATAGATTTTCTCATTTTATGAAAACATTATCTCCATGTGTTTTGTGGTCCAGAATATTTTTATACCCCTTTCTTTATACCCCTCTCTTTTATTTCAAAGCATTGTATTAACACAGATACTTTAGGATGAATATACACAGGTTTAAATCAAAGCCCAGTAACTGGGGAGCTTGTGGTTATGATTAAGAAAAAAGGCAACAATTAAATCCATAATGCAGCTGTTTATAACTAAAATAGGAAATTAAGGGTTCTGAATCGTAACAAACAAGGTAACTAAAACTAAGCACAAAAAGACATATTGAGATAGTAGTAAATAAATGGGTTCTAATTAAAATTTTGCTTAAAGCAAAAACTTGCAGCCACTGCAGACCTCCAGGGCAAAAGTTGAGTACCTCTTATCTATAGACTACACTTGTGAGACTGGTCAGTGCTCACAGAATTATTTTTTTTAATTATTCAGATTAGTTATCTGAAATCCCATATTTCTCCAGATGTTGTGAAGCCAATTTGAATATTGTGTACTTTCATTGCAATTTAATAATTTTTCCTTTGTATAGTGAAGTGGGTACTTAACCACACCCTCACTGTAAGACTGACCCACAAACAACTCCCCAGCCCCTGTGATGAACCCACCTGTAAAGGGAACATACCCCAGGACCTTTTTCTAAACTCTCAGTAAAGTCATACTAATTATTTATAACATTTTTCTTATTAAAGTGTATGAGAGATTACAGTACTGTACTTATCATTCTGTCAATGTTATTGTAAAGTTGTTTTTTTTTTTCTCCCACCTCGCAATGTCTACACTTGCTTACCCTATTAACAACGTCTCACTATCTTTATATGTCTTTTCAGTGCCCTGGCTTTACAGACCATGTTTCAGCTAATGACTCCCAAGCATATGTATGAGCACTTCAAGGGTTACGAGCATGTTTCACATATCAACTGGAATGAGGAGAAGGCTGCAGCCATCCTTGAGGCCTGGCAGAGACGATATGTTGAGGTATATCAATACAGAATATCCATTCATCCATTTTCCTAACCTGCTTATCCAGGGTAAGATAATGAGGAGCTAGAGCCATCCCAGAAGTCATTGGGTCATTGGGACACCTGGATAGGACACCAATCTATTGCAGAGCGAGTAAACACACTATACAGTATATGGCAACTTTAAAAGCAAATTATATGTGTAGATGAACTACACTGTTAGCAACCTTTAAAATCCATGCCTGATGAATTCAGGCTATTCTAGATGAGAATAAAGGAACAACTCAGTGTTTGATAGGTGTATCTAATAAATTGGTCATTCACAGTGTTTTTTGTACTTTCCTTATGTTTATTTTAAAATATATTTTTTGTGATTCAGTATTGCAACACATACATACACCAAAAGTTTTTTTTTTATCCACAGCAAGTTTGGATAACAACTGTATGGTGGCTCTGTGATTAACATTGCCATCTCTTAAGACATGGTCATCAGTTCAGTTCTTGGCAGGAATGTTTTCAGGGAGTGTTTATATAAGTTTCCTTTGGGGATTCTGTTTTCCTAATCTGCACTGGCCTGTTTGGAAACAAATTTTCAAGTAATAAAAGTATTTCTTTTACCTAAATCACTGTTCCTTTATAATTATAAAGAAGAAACATAGACTCCCCTCTTCCTTTCTTTACTCCAACATTTCATTTGACCAAGAGCTACAAACTTTTTACAGATATCATAGCCCTACAATTTTTCACTCCATATAGTTTGTTGAGGTTGGAAGCAAAATCCCTAAGTCTGAAAACATACATAATGATTAAGTATACTACTAAAATGTATATTATACATATATTGAAATATTTGTGTATTGAAAAATTGATTACAATAATTTGTTAAAAATGATTATGCCCTCATAAGAAATAGAAAAGAAGGTAGATGTGTTAATAATAATGTTGACTTACTCTCAAAATGTAAAGAAGCTGTGAAAATACCTTCTTCTGTGTCTTTATTACAAATATGATTTTTTTTCTGTTATGATTGCACTGGTTAAAAGGTAGAATGGAGTAAATGGAGAGTGAGTCAGATATGTATTTGTTATTTGTGTATTAATTTCTTTTTTAATAAATAAAAGGACACAGTGTTTACCACATTTTAAATAACCTTTAATATGTCTTTATTTAAAAAATATGTCATTACAATTACTTGGAGTAGCAGCAGTTAGGTGGCATTATGGTAACTCAATATGAAAGAGGTGTCTGGAAAACATTAGCTGATGAATCACCCAAACAGCTGTCCTCCCATTGGAGGGGCTATGTGACATCATTTACTCATTGTTTATTATGTCAGTGACCTTTGAAAAGCCCTTTTTGACCTCCCAGACACTGGCAAAATAAGAGAAAGAGATTGGCGCAAAGAATGTGTTCATTTAGAGTGAAAGGGGGCATGGTAGAAAAAGAAAACTCAATCTCAAACCTGAGATAAAGAGCAAATATAGTGCAACTACTGATACACTACATGTATTTTAGCACCTCAAAAGGAGTTTACTTTATGAACAAGATAATACAAAAGTCATCCTCATGCCAAATTTTTTTTGTACTTGTGTTTTGTGTTCTTATTCCCCAACAGATTCTTTCACTATGCCATTATAGCATTTATTGAATTATGCAAGTAGAGAAAAGTCAAGCAAAATGACACCTTTTATTAGCTAACTAAAAAGATTACAATATGCAAGTTAGCCAATAAAAGGTGTCATTTTGCTTGACTTTTCTCTACATTCATAATGGCTAACACGATACAACACCCTAGTACTATTGAATTATGCAATAACTTTTAGCTTGGAATATTCACGTTGTTCTGATATTTTTGTAATGTACTTGCTTGTATGTACTTGTTTTACCGATTTACAGTATGTATATGTTTGTAAAGTAGACTGGCAGTTGTTTCAATATGCAAATCGAGATTTATATATGCATTTATATTTTAAGGCTGTTCAACATAGTGCTGCACTCAACTCTACCCAGAAGGTGCTTTCATTCACGACTACTACCTTAGATGATATCCTCAAGTCTTTTTCCGATGTCAGTGTTATTCGAGTTGCTAGTGGCTACCTTTTAATGGTGAGCAGTGACTTAGTATGATAACATTAGTTCTATTCATCTGTTTTTTTTTTAATTTAAGGGTATGGCTTTAATAATAACTTTGAAGCCAAATGAATACTTGTAACATGGATATGTCTTCTGATTTTTCATAGTATTCTCTCTGTTAATCTATCTATCTATGTTCATTTTCAAACTGACTCACTGTGAATGTTAAATTCATAATTTTCTTTCCATTGGCTATTTCTTTATTTTGCCTCCAGCTTGCCTATGCCTGTTTAACCATGCTGAGGTGGGACTGTGCCAAGTCTCAGGGTGCTGTGGGACTGGCAGGAGTCTTGCTGGTTGCACTGTCCGTGGCTGCAGGATTAGGCCTTTGCTCTTTGATTGGGATTTCGTTTAATGCTGCAACTACTCAGGTAGTATGTGGTTCTCTTTATTTTAACAAAATATTGTTTACACATGGTTGATAGCAATTGTGGCAGCTCGTCAGAAATGAACTCCAGGATTTCATTGGTTAAAGGCGAACAGTCCAGTTTTTTTATCTTTTAATAGCAAAAAGTACTCTTTAATGCGGGCACTTTGAAAAAATTGTGACATGAACTGTGCTGTGCATGGCCAGCTTGTCCTTAATCATTGTGTTGATTTTTGGAATTCGAAATCTTCCACTAGCTCAGTGCTAGACCAGTGACTTCACAAATCTGCTTTGTTCTGCTGATTTTCAGCTGCATCATTTTATGCTGTCATTTTTTCATGCTTCATTATTATTAATATTTTTGCTTTTTTGCTTGCAGTGCATCTGGAAAGCATGCAGCACTTTAGATTTGTACAGTGATGCAGTTTTTACTTGGAAAAAACATGTCCCTTTGCCAAAATGTGATTCTCTGTGCATGGGAATTGACATGATCATAGAGAAAAGTAGAACTAGACATTTCACATGCTTGTAATGCATATATAAAATCCATACAAAGTTGCTTATTGATTATTTAAACACATTAAACACTCGTTACTTTAGTCTTTAGCACCCTTGCCCATCCTCCTGTGTGAAAAAGATGTGAAGTCAGTGCCCATCTATGTTTATTTTATATAAGTCAAGGCAGTCTAAGTCTATTTCTGTTTCACAAGAGGAGTTAATGAATAAACAAAATGTTGCATTGTAATTATCTTAGAATATTTCCTCTTCAGTATATTTTTTCTTTGGCAAACACTTTCATTAACAGCAGCTTAAACATTTGGCTAAAGAGTAAAAAAAAATAAACAGCAGAATTTTAAAACAAACTGCAGGCAGTGTAGGATATATTTAAAAAGAAATCAGTTTGTAGAATGTAAATCAAGTGTGCAGAATAGTCTGATTAGATAAGTTTGTAAAATGGCTGGTTGTCCACGATGAAAGAATAACATACATGATTAAACTACATTGGATTCTTTTCCCCCTTTACAGATTCAGAAAAACATAACACACATAACCTTAATAGTTACTTTCCTTACACCTTTGTTTTTTGGAATTATGTGTCAAGGCAGCAGCTTCCAAAACATACATGTTGATTGAGGTGGCTAAATATGCTTTGTTGACATTGAAAATGCTCTTTAAAGTGGTGATTTTAAAACCTGTGTAATAATAAAAGTAAAATCAGAAATAAGGTAGTTATTTTCCATTATGTATAATGACAATGAAAACCACTTTTGGTTTACCACAACAAATGCAACAGAAAATCAGGGATCTCGGGTTTAAGAGAGAAATAGAACAGGATCCCTGGAGAAGTGTTTAAAATCTGATGTTAGAGCACCCGTTAACTAAAAAGCAAAGCATTGCGGTCCATTTTATAAATGATAATGCAAACTAATAATTAAATATGATGATCAAAACACTAATCCTGGAAGTGATGTACAAAACACAGCCAAAATACAGAAGTGTTGTAGCATAGCATCTCTAAGAAAGTAAGACGATGCTGAGATTAGTGTGAGATAAAATAAAGGACTTTTCTTTTTACAATCGAATTTCAGCGTTTGTCTTCAAATAAGAATGTTTTCATATAAATTCAAATTATATTCGAATAGTGATATTCAGTCTGACAGCCCTACAAGGTGCTCACATATTGGTCAGTTAGGTTATGAAATTATACACTGACTTATTCTGCACATTTTCTAGGAATATTAAAATGTGATTTGTTCTATATGTTAAGTCAAATAACATTATTATTAACAGCTCTCTATAACTATATTTTGTCAAATGGGCCATTTAGATTACTAAACAAGATGTTAACAGATATAACAAGATGTTATGTGCGCATGTTTGGCATAAAGATTCTGTTAAAAATCATGCTGTACAAACCAGTGTTTGCAGTAATTGTTTAAGGGATGAACAGGGTATGAATATACATGTTAAATGAACATCAAGTAGCTGGCAATTTTATTTATTTATTCATTCATTCATTCATTCATTCATTCATTCATTTAAATAATTTCAGGTGTTGCCCTTTCTTGCCTTGGGAGTTGGGGTGGATGATGTCTTCCTATTGGCCCATGCATTTAGTGAAACAGGACAAAACAAAAGAATTCCATTTGAGGTAAATACGTGTTTGTTTTTATTTCAGAAATAATACATTCCTTTCTTTCTTTGCATCCATAATTAGAAATCTTAAAGTATTGAATTCTGTCCTACTATCTTGAATCCTTTTTTTAGCTTCCGTTTCATGCACAGTTAATACTTTTGTTCCCCTTAGTGTATTTGTATATCTTGCAACTCTAACTATAATATTGTTTTACATCTTCGATTTTCTCAAATTAAAAAACCTTGGTAAGTAAATTACTTCAGCTGGTTAGCAACATTCTGTCAATTTGCAGTGACTTGATGTGAAAATGTGTTGTACTTAAAATATTTGTCACTTTAAATGTCAAAGTAAACAGGTCAAATTAAACATTTTATCTTAACCATTTGGAAAGCAAGATTACTTAAGAGGCTTTAATAACCATGGCTTGATATGGGGAAAAGAGAGGGGGAAGATAAAGTAAACTTTGATTCATTGTTTTCAATAAATATTGGGATCCTGTGTGCTAAAAAAAGGTTGAACAAGGGAATGGATGCTTACACAGCTAAAACAGAAAACAGACTCACTCAGAACAACACGAAGGATGTCTGGCATGGACTGGGTATAATTACAGGACTCAAGAAATCCAGGGCTCATTTGCTAGAAGGGAATGTGGAAAAGGTAATGCCCTGAACCCATTTTTTAACAGATTTTCCCTCCCACTGCCACCTTATTCTAATGACCAGTATCCCCATACCATCCCTACAAAATCAACAATTCCTACCACATCAACTGGAATGGCTAGAGACAAGTTCACTTCTGACCAACAGTGTGAACTATCCATAACCGATGACCAAGTAAGGAGACAACTGAGGAATTTACACACAGGAAAAACCCGCAGGACCAGATGGAGTCAGTGTTTAGGTCCTTAAGGCCTGTGCTGACCAACTTTGTGGTGTTCTTTGTCACCTATTCAGTCTGTCCCTAAGGCTTCAAAAAGTGCCACTGCTGTGGAAAACATCCCATATTGTTCCTGTTCCAAAGAAGGCAGACAGACAACTAACGACTACAGACCAGTGGCACTCCAGCCATCCTTGTTAAGAGGTAAACTCAGAGATCTGCACGTGGATGAGTCTATGGTGTCCTGAATAATGGACTCAAGGATTGTGTTTCTGATACAGTTGTGAGCAATAGCACCATAAGGGACAGTCATGTCTCCATTTCTCTTCACTCTGTACACCTCAGACTACAAATATAACACCAGGTCATGTCACTTGCAGAAATTCTCAGATGATTCTGCACCGATGGAGTGTATTGATAAAGCGGATGAGACAGAGTATAGGAGTCAGGTGGAAAAATTTGGTGCTTGATGCATAGAGAATTGTCTATATCTTAACATCCGCAAAACCAAGGAACTGGTTATTGACTTTCACTCCACCAAAGAGCCTCTATGTGCGGTCACTATTCAAGGAGTAGATGAAAAGGTGGTCCACTCCTGCAAGTACTTGGTTGGACTGGCCTCAAAACACTGAGGAACTATATAAGAAAGAACAGAGCAGGCTCTTTTTCCTTAGGAGACTGTATTTCTTTAATGTGGGAAGTGACATCCTTCACATCTTTTATAACTCTGTTATGACCAGTGTGATTTTCTAATGCTGTGGTGTACTGGGCTGAAAACATCACTTCAAGAGAGGCCACCCGAATCAACAACCAAATTAAAAGGGCAGACTCAGTTATAGGACACACTCAGGATCCTTTGTCGGTAGTAGCGAAGGAGAGAATAAAAAGAAAACTGAGGGCCATTATGAGCAATGTTGTATATTCTCTCTCTCTCTGACACACGAACACTGAAGAATTCCAGCCAACAAATCATTTAGCAGAAGTGTGTCAAGAAAGGCTACTGGGGCTCCTTTCTATCAACAGCAGTACATCATCTTCATGCCTCACTGTGACTGTGACAGCCAAGTCATAACTTTTCTTTCTTTTTAATTTTATTGTTTTATAGTCATTCTGTTGTGTGTTCAGATCAAAGTGTGTATGGCTGGGTGGGTAGATTTATTTATTTATTTAAAGAGCTTCTGTAAAAAAAGCCAATTTTCCCTCTGAGATCAAATAAAGTTCTACCTAATCACTTGAACTTCACTTTTCCAGTAGAGACCAACCCAAGCAATTTCATTTATCATTTTGTCTCCAAGAAAAATTTGACTAATAGCAAGAATGAAAACATGCCAATAGTAGTAACAGTACTTTTGGTCAAAGTAATCAATAATAAAACATAATTTAATTTTTAACATTAATAGTTCTTCGTTGAAATAGATGAACATTTTTTTGAAACTCTGCAATCAGCAAATTAACTGAAAATATATATCAAGCATGTAATAAATTAAATAGTAAAAGAATCGATGAGCTCATTTATATCTTTATAAAGGGTGCCTTTTTTTTTCAAAATAGGACAGAACAGGGGAATGTCTGAAGAGGACGGGAGCAAGTGTGGCACTTACCTCTATCAGCAATGTGACTGCCTTCTTCATGGCTGCCCTAATTCCTATACCTGCACTTCGAGCATTTTCACTTCAGGTAAGCAAAGCATTTCATCATGCCAATTTTATTTCCATCAAGTTAATGAGAAAATGTGTTTAAGCTAAAGTTTCTGTAAGGAAAAAAGACTGATTATTTTAAACAAATTACTGTTGTGATTTCTTCCTTCAGCAACTTTCAGCTGTAGCTCAGGTAACCAAATCCCTAAGAAAACAATGAGGTTTTGCATTTGCAGTCTGCGTCTGCTGTTAATTTAACTCAAGTATGCATAGGCTTTGCATTGAGATTACTTTTAATTAAATTGAAAGTGCAGTGCATATTATTTTTGTTATCTGTCAAACTGTTATGTTAATAGTAAACACCTTAAAGTGGTTCTGCAGGAAAGCCGTCAATATGGCATTTATGCTCTCAGCATTCTTTTGCATCCACCAAATCATTTTTAACCTGCATCTCTATAGTCATTTTTAATACTTCTTGATTTTACAGTTGTTTGTGAAAGTAAAAATTGGAATATTTTAAAATAAATTTTCTGCTATTTTCTGTATGCTTTGAATTTTATACGGATGCATAATTGTGAGGTTTATATTGTAATAGGAAAATTAGGTCATAGAATAAAATATCCCAGTAAAAGGGTATATATTTTTTGTTACATTGTCATTTTGGTAGTTCATGATTTGAGTGTCTGCAGTGGGCTGGCGCCCTGCCCGGGGTTTATGTCCTGCCTTGCACCCTGTGTTGGCTGGGATTGGCTCCAGCAGACCGCTGTGACCCTGTAGTTAGGATATAGCGAGCTGGATAATGGATGGATGGATGATCTGAGTGTACCATTGATTTTTATCATATTTTTGCTTAAAGTCTAGAATCTTATTTTTTAAGTGTTCTTCAATAGAATAATCAATTTTCTGTAGCTTGACACAAATTTAATATTAAAAAAATGAATATGTCCAGCTTTCATTTATTCCACATTATAGAACTAGTAACAGTATTGCTGAATACATACTTTTTAATTAATTTATCAATATTTCAGAGTTTAATTTTGTCTATATTTAGATGCCTATGGTTACATCAAAACAGGATGTGTATAAATGTAAAGCATCCTAGTATGAGATGGGTTTAATTATTATGTTATCATTTATCTGAAGATTTCTAGATATTATCGCTTTCTGAGAGGTGTCTAAGACAAGAAATGTTGCACAAAAAAATCCTTTGAAAAATATAATGATTAACATTCGTTGTTTTGCTCCTGTTTTTTTAGTATTGTGCACAATGTTAATTTTTTGAACAACAGCAAAGAAAACAACATTAAATTGTAATTTTTAATGGGCTAAACATGCAAAAAAAATGTGTTATCAGGTGTAATACGATTGCATTTTGAATTCAACATTAACTTTATTTCTGCTTTTCATTTTAGTGCAAATATATATGTAAAATTTAAAGTGCATTATATTATCTCAATGCTTATAACTAACACTCTGAAACGAAGGGGGTTGCTAGAAACTGCATTTTGAATTAAATTATAACTCCCTGTGTTAGGAGGCAGAAAATTGATGTAAAAATCAGAAAGCATCTTCTGCCTTATTATATTTAAAATTGGTTATATGATGCCCAGTACTTACTTTTAACAACAAACCCTTAAACATCTATCTAATGGAACATTGTTTTTCCATTGAACCACAGTTTTAGATCAGTGGCCGAATTTATTAAGTGTCTCAGAACAGGAAAACTTTCCTCATTGGCTAAAAAATTTCAGAGTGATGCAAATTTGCTCCTACTCTTAAGAGCAGGAGTAAAAAGCATTTTTATCTTTTTTCTAAGTTAGAAAACTACTTCAAGTTTACCAGGATTCAGCAGATCTTGTGAGGTATACACTTTGGAAATGCTGAATAACAATGATCACTTATAAAGATATCAATTTGACAGAGATGAATTAATATTCATAATAAATCTTGTACATCCACATTATTATTCCATCTGTGCGGAGAGGCCATATGCTTTTAGGAAGTGATGGTAACAAAACGTTTTTGGCCAAACGCTAAATGTAGCTCTGCCATAGCAGTGATTTGTGTATGTCACAACCAACCATTTCTTAAATTTTACATCAAACTTTGAGCATATTTAAATGAATGAATATGCAGATTTATACATTTCCTCACACCTCCATGCTTGTTAATATTAAAGTGAGCTGTAATATCCTCACAGGTGGCACAGAGGTAGTGCTGCTGCTTTGCAGTAAGGAGACTGTGGAAGATTGTGGGTTCACTTCCCGGTTCCTCCCTGTGTGGATAGCGCTTTGAGTACTGAGAAAAGCACTATATAAATGTAATGAATTATTATTATTATGATCACTGCCCCAAATGTGGATGAGCACACATATGAGAATTGCAAGCAATATCACAGTATCAACAGTATAAAGGTGGTCGTGGATGCAAACTGTTTCGTGGTAGCCAGCATATTTTTCGGAAAATAAGTGGGGCCAGATGGGTGATTGACAGCACAAAGTTGCATAGGTACACCGAGCTTTGCATTCTATGAATCACTGGAGCATTCTTGTTATACTTTACAAGCCAGGCAAGGTCCTAAAAGGCAGTCGGAAGATAAGAGGAGGATCATGGAGAGGGACATGGCACATGACTCTGGAAGACAATTGGTAACACTAGACATGTGAATGTGACTTATAGGCATAGCTATTCAGTAACTGTTACTTTACAAGGTGCTTCCTGTGGCCATAACAGCAGGAAGGTGATCCTTCTCAAAGTACAGCTGTGGATTATTCATTGTTAAGTAAACATTCCTGTTATCTGGCTTGACTCTCATTCAGTGTGTATCTCAGTCTTTCCATCTCGGTGCTCATTACAGTATTATTCTTGTTGTGATCAAGTGGCCACAATTATGTGCAGCTTACAGCACTATTCTACCCCATAACAATTTCCTCCTCCTCCTGCTTCTTCTTCTTTTGCTCCTACTGCTTGGAATATTATAATTATTATTGGCATGAATGCCAGTTTGAGGCTTGGTCTGCCATAAATGTCATGATGTAACTCATATTCGGACGTGTTGCCCAAGTTTGACTGGTGCTTATTGAACACATTTTCAAATTTCTGTTCACCAATATTAAATACAGAACAGATTTCATGTCTGCATCATCTTTCTTCTCACACTCATTTTATATTATTTTAATATAAAACTTCCTCATCTGTTTATTTTCACTCCATTTCCCATGTTAACTATGATGGCAGAGCTCTTTCCAGCAGAATATGTGTGTTTAACCTGTGACAGATACTTTTTATATTTAAAAATTAATAATAAGTTTTATAATACAGTTTTATTGATCATACTCTATGTTCAACTCAGTCAATCCTCCTTGTGCTTCTCTGTCCCTTTTCTGTCTTAATTTTTTTTAGATATAGGGGGATAGTTGTCTTAACTCACTTCTCATTAGAGGCCGTAGATTTGTGAATTTTTTTTCTAGTTAGTCCATACAGTATGTCAGTATGAACCTTAATTACCAGATAATACCTCTGCACCCATAAACACTTTACTTAGGCACTTACAGTTCAAGGTGCACTGCTGTATTTTTAATGCTAATAAAATAGACATTTTAAAACGTTTGTTTCCAACATCCATAGCAATAGAATGTCAAATGAGTGTCAAATAAAAAAATCACTGGAATTCAGCTGTTGAAACATTCGATTAGCAATTGCCTATAACTATTTGCAAACTCAGTCAAAACTGTCTTTTAAATAGTATTTTATTTGCTATTTGTTTTTGTGTTCATAAACTGAAACATTAGATCTTAAATTAAAGCAGTTTTCTAAAAATATTTAGAAAATAAAATAAAATCCTTTGTAAAGTTTTAGTCTATTGAATGAGGATGAATAGCCTCTCCCCTTCCCCCCTCTCCAATTCTTTTAACCTTTTTAGACCCCTGTCTTGATTGCTTGATGAGCAGCAGAATAGGAGGCAATGGTGTGGGGGGTAGTGACTACAGTTTTTGAGAGACCATTTCCTTTTTCAGTTTTTACCACAGCAACCACAAAATAATAACAATAAAAAAAAAAGATTTGGCAAAGAAATACTGCTGCCGGCTAGCAGGAGAAAGGTGGGAACAGCAGCTGACAGACTTCATCATTTACGTATCACCTTCAGGCAGTACAGTGCACCCACTCTCCCTGGGTGGTCTGGCAGCAATGCTGGATATAGTTAGTACCTTGGGCTGGGCCCCAGCCTGCTACTCTTACTTACTTTTCTTACAGAGCCTGCAGCACTAGACTTACATAGCTTCTCATTTTTCACTTCTGTTCTTTACCTTGTAGACTTTTTCACTTTAGTAGATCACAGCAGATTATGATTGTCAAAGTCCTTCAAAATACAAATCGAGTTTTTTAGAAAGGTGACACCTACACAGACACACACACCCTCTTTATAATAATTAGCTTTCTATCATTACTAATAAAGTCTTTCTTTCTTTCTTTCTTTCTTTCTTTCTTTCTTTCTTTCTCATGTCTGTCTAACTTAACTTAAGTCATTTGTGAGCTCACTCACTTACTTATGCAGAAATCATCAGGGACATTGGTCCCCTTCTAGTCCATGTACTTTTATTTGTACAGTTTGGTTTTGCACCTACATGTCTGTATTGTTTTTCTCCAGAGATTGTAGATTCCCCCTTATTTCAAACCCTTTGTTTGGTTAATGTATAACAAGAAGTTGGCTAATTTTAAGAGAGAGTGAGAGTCCTTCAGTGAACTAGCATCTAGTCCACTCTTGACTTTTGCTTTGTGCTTGAACAAATAAACAGTCAAAATGCCTTTACTTTATATGTTTTTTTCTGTTCTAAAATACCATGCCAGTGTATTTTATTCTAATAAATTCTAATGAACTCTTATAAAATGGTTTATAGTCTATCACAACTCACAATCGTGCACACATCTACAGTCATTCGCAGGGGTCAACTTAGAGTTAACTTAATATGCATATTTTTGGAATGTGGAAGGAAAACCAGTGTACCCTGTAAAAACATATGCTGACACACACACAGGATATGCAAACGTTACAACCAGGACTGTGATATTGTGAGGCATTATTGCTAACTGCAGTACCGTCATGCTTCTAAAAAAGGAAATTTTTCAAATACTATTTTTTTCTTATTTTTAATCTGATTACAGAGTTTTAATATGTTATTATTTCTTAATTTCTTTTGCATGTACTGTACTAGTTTCCTCCGGGCGCTCCGGTTACCTCCCACAGTCCAAAGACATGCAGGTTAGGTGGGTTGGTGATTCTAAATTGGCCCTAGTGTGTGGGTGTGTTTGTGTGTGTCCTGCGGTGGGTTGGCACCCTGCCCGGGATTGGTTCCCTGCCTTGTGCCCTGTGTTGGCTGGGATTGGCTCCAGCAGACCCCCGTGACCCTGTGTTCGGATTCAGCGGGTTGGAAAATGGATGGATGGATGTACTGTACTAATTATAAGGATGTCTCCTTTTTCTCATTGCTGTATTTTTTTCTCATAACAGTGCTGTAAAGTATATCCGGCCAACCAGAGAAAATGGCAGTCAACACAAAGGCTGCTGTTTGCTTTAAAAACAATTTTTTTCTTTTTAAAAAATATTCTAAAAAACGTAGGTAAATCCCATAAAATGATGGTTAAACCAGTGATGATGATGGTGGTAATTATAATGATGATAATACAATTAAAGTTAAATTGTTTTTCATGTATGGGCGGCACGGTGGAGCAGTGGGTAGCGCTGCTGCCTCACAGTTGGGAGACCTGGGGACCCGGGTTCGCTTCCCAGGTCCTCCCTGCGTGGAGTTTGCATGTTCTCCCCGTGTCTGCGAGGGTTTCCTCCGGGTGCTCCGGTTTCCTCCCACAGTCCAAAGACATGCAGGTTAGGTGGATTGGCGATTCTAAATTGGCCCTAGTGTGTGTTGGTGTGTGTGTTTGTGTGTGTCCTGCGGTGGGTTGGCACCCTGCCCAGGATTGGTTCCTGCCTTGTGCCCTGTGTTGGCTGGGATTGGCTCCAGCAGACCCCCGTGACCCTGTGTTCGGATTCAGCGGGTTGGACAATGGATGGATGGATGGATTTTTTCATGTTTTTAGTTTGGTACTGGAGCCTACTTCTTGTTTTTCTTTATTATTTCTTCCTTCAGGACAGACACATTGTAAATCACATAAAGTTGTAATGCTGCTTAGAATTAGGTAACATTTTAATTAGTATGCTTTTTGAATATACTGCATATTTTTATATTTTTGGAAACCCAGATTTGTGTCATTTTAAGTATTGTACTCGCAGTTTTTAACTTCAGAGGTGCTCCTCAAAAAGTATTCAAATATTGTTTAACAAAGAGTAGCTACATCAAAGGCTGAAGTCATAACAATTTGCATGTATAAAAGTGCTGAGAGCCCAATTAGCTAAACACAGCCTTGATTGTAGAACTACACATGGCATCTATAACAGTGGAATGTCAGTATGTGCTGTTTGTTTCTCCAGGCTGCTGTTGTGGTTGTTTTCAACTTTGCAATGGTCCTTCTCATCTTTCCTGCCATCCTTAGCATGGACCTTTACCGCAGAGAAGACAGGAGGCTGGATATTTTTTGTTGTTTTGCAAGGTGAGGCTGTCTAAATGTTTTTTTGTAACACTTCTATGTATTAAACATGAAGAAGATGAATGCATTTTTAAGCTGTTTTATAACTGTTTACTTGCTACAAAATTGTTTTTCCATTTTATTTATCATATACTATACAGGCTTGGGCTGCTATGCAAAGCTAATCCACTTCCAAAAACCCATTGTAATGTGAATCTTTGCAACATGGAAAATAAAAATAAATAAAATGTATTATTGTTATTAATATTATTATTATTAACACATAATTACCATTCATTTAAATGGGGAAAAAATTCTGTTTCTTGTGTTCCAAAAAATGACCTCTACTTTTTTCAAAACATGTACCCTTTATTACAATTTTTTTAGTAAAGCTATTGACCTGCATTTTGTAGGTACAAGATTCAATCAAAAGAATAGCCTTTTGAACATTATTGGCCTTTTTAAAACTATTTCCTAATTTATTAGGATCTGTAATGTTTAAGGTAGCGTGAGAAGAAACAAGAACAATGCCTGTGACAAGATGACTGAACCATACCATATGAACCAAGCATAAGCTGTGAGAATGACTGAGACTGTGATTGTGTGTCACCAATATGCATTCTCACCTCAAACATTCAACCCCATTAAGTTCTACAGAATGCATTAAGGTGCACTGGGAGTGCCTGCGAATGTGACTAGATGTTAGCTTCTGTTTGAAAATCATCATAGACTATCTTTGTAGCTTCATTTTGCGTCACATATTGAGAAAGGAGATTAAATGATTTTCTTCATATACCCAAATGTTCGTAAAATAGTTGTTCATAATTCAGGGAACACCTGTATATCTAGAGTTCTCTCTATAACTATAAAACAAAAATGTAATTTAAAATAAATTAATAAAAACCAATACAATGTAAGGCAGTTTTTGAATAAGTGTAACATGCACTACTAAAAACCATGATATTTTAGGATTTCCCAGCTATAGGATAGCACTTAAATAATCACGGTACTCCCATCTTTTTACAATACATAGCACTTAGAATGATGAAATACTTTTTAATGTGCATTTTTCAGACTGCAAAAGTGAGAACACTTTCTGACAAACATGGGGTGAATCTTTTATTTTGGCACAAGTTTTTATTTTAGCAGTGCATGGAATCAATGCACCTAGTTGAGGATAAGTCTGATTCTATGATTTTTTGTACATATGTTGCAGACTTTCTTGACATAGTACCCCATAGTGAGGACACCAGTCTGGACACTCCATATAGTGTGATACATTTCAAGAGTGTTTTCAGATTGATTTCATATTCCCTCTTTTTCAGTATTATTTAGGTATGGTGGTTCCAACAAAGATAACCATAAGTTGAGAAATCTGAAACAGCTAAATTTCCACAATTGTTCCACCTACACTAAAATATAGCTTTCTGTTTGTGTCCACTATGAGTTGTCTTTATGATATTCAGGAATATGTTGTTGTCACAACACTTAGGAATATGGTGGCAGATATAACAATGTATAGTCTCTTCATTGTTGCTGACCAGTGTTTGTTACTGAATTTGCCTGTATAGTCATGGGTAAAGAGTGAATGTTCAGGGCTCATACAGGATCTTGAGTATTCTCTTCTGTGTACATGGATGAGCTTTTGCTGCCTTTTTTTGACACCTGTGATCTAACTGTTAGGAAATCCAATATACAGTATAACGGACATAATTGTTTCGGTAGCAAATTTTTGAGCAATAAATAGAATCCCAATACACATATATCTTTAGCCAAGGTATTCGAAGCCTATGCTGCCAATAAAATAGTAAAATAAAGAATAAGAATAAGGACTCCACATTTTTATTGTGCTTGCTATAATCATAACTGACAACAGTTCTGCATAATTATTTGTTATAATAGCATTTGATTTAATATTTTCAATCAGGAGAAGAATAAGAAGTAAAGATTATAGATGGTGTAAACATTTGCACATCTTTTTTTTTATTTCTTTGTAGTAACAGTTTTAGCTGTTAACTGTTAAAGATGCTTATTCTCAAGCACACCTCATGTAGATATACCCTAATATTAACTTCCCGGCTCTTTGTTTAATGATGGTTTCTTTCTTTAAGACGTGCTGACTTCCTTTTCATCTGATAGAGAATCTGTTGCCACGAGCCATGTTTTCCTTGTGAAGTACAAGTAAAGGGGAGGTGTTGACACCAGTCAAGTAATGGATACACTCATACGAGAGGGACTGCAATACTCATACAACATGCTTCTACCACAATCATCCAACAGTCTTCCTGCCTACAGAGATGGCATCTCTTTTACAATATGAATATATTTTATCTATATACAGTATTATCTGTATGAGTTTTTTATGAATTTATTTTAACAGTAGATTCAGATATTTTTTACTAAAAGTAGGTGGAAAAAAATCTTAACGACTAATAGTGAAAGTTTAATAAACAAATGTGCAAATACATTATCTTCAGGTATCATATGGCTTGCACTCTCTTAAGCTATAATGCTGTTTTAATATCCATCACCATCATTACAATTTTACATTGTTGATTTTACATTATTTATATATAATAATAATGCTAACATATTTTTCATATATATATTTCAGTTTTCAGATACTGGTGAAATGCAATGAGATATATTCCTCTTAAATTTCAATTGTTTTTGCTTTAAAAAAATTGTGCTATGAAAAGCATCCTAGACAAGACAAGCGGGGAGGCCTACCCTCACTTCCTGATGGGTGTCATCTTACATTTTTTCCTTTTATTAACAAGAAAAAAGAAGGGAGGGCATGATTTGAATGTTACTTAGGGCAATATTTTCTTCAACAAACACATTGATGTCATAGTCAGGAAATTAAAGACAATTCAAAAAATTGTAATCATTTTGCCTGGCATGCAAGTAATTATGTTTAATACATTTTAGCCTACAATCTAGTTTGTTGGGGGCACATATTTTGACTTGAAGCTTAAAATTTATAAGTATTGTTTACTAAACACTGAATTAGTGCTTCTGTAACATTTTCCCTTGTATGAAATTTAGAGACATTTAGCTTAGAAACACTTTTTTCCTGGTCACTTGAGTTTTGCCCATTTTTAACAGTTTGCAGTGGGGCCAAGTTCTCTTGTATGTTTTGTATATTAAAAATGTGTTTTTGCCAGTAAGATTTACAACTGTAATTAATAACATTGATGCTTATAAAAACTTATCATCCAAACTTGCAATTATGCTCTCTTTGCCTTGAATTTACATTTAGATATACTATTAGCCCTTTTGCCACAAAATCCTCATTAAAAGGTATCTTGTTATTAGAATATACATTAAATTAACTTAAGATGCAAAGTGACACAGCCTCTCAGTTGAAGGCATGGTAATACTAGTCATAGTTTCCTTTTACTCAATTCTCCTGAAACCTTTCAGTGTTTCATGAAAAAAGTTAATGTGTGCAGGACATATTCTGTATAATCATCCAAATTAACACTTTTATCTTAAAAAATATACCTTAATTCTATCTTCTATTGTGCCATACAGTGTATTATCATTATACCATAATTAAAGGGAGGTTTGAGATTGAAGTTTAAAATGTTTTTGAAGAAATGTAGCGCTAAACACATTTAAACTTTGCCACTTGTCTTTCAAAGGATAGTCATGATAAATTCATTATACTTATTTTGGCATAAAACATTGTCCAAAAAAAGTGGGTGCATATTATCTAATGCTAGCTGAAGGTTAAGTTTTACTCTTTACAATGCTATTTTTATAGAATTGTGCACTCACAAATTAGAGAACTATCACTATATTGTGATGTCAAATGAATTAAGCATGGCACTATTTAATATTTATGTATTTTTTATTACTTCTTGAAAAATTATTTTCACAATGACACCACTTCTGTCCAGTGTGGCACAAGACTCTTATGCATTCATTGTGCATAAATGGCTTTAAACATACTCTTAGAAGCTCAGTACCTTATGTATAAAGTATTAAAATATGTTAAAATAGCTGCATTGACTCTACTTCTCAGACTAAATGAATCCTGGTACATTAGTTTGTAAAAAAAAAAAAAAAAAAATAAGAAGTTAATTGCGAATCAAACTGTGCTTTATTTGGTGATGTAAAATTTCTCATTTACCATATAATGAATGCAAATTGGTCTGTACAAGTGTTGTTAACAGCTTTTTACATAGTGATTACGGTGCAATTGCATTTACTAAAAAGTGTTATAATTAGAAAGAAGTTAACATTTCAGTGTATGTACGTGAACTGTAACTTCACAAAAGATTCTGTTATCACTGATTGGTGAATCAGTTGTACTGCTGTATAGTACTAAGACATATATAAGGCAGTATATATTAAATAATCAAATTGTAAAAAGTCACTAAAATCCATTTTTGTCTATTAGGATTGTGAATCTTATTGTTCAAACCATACACTTGGGGTTCCTATTTTAATGATTAAAAGTCAATAAAAGTTAATAATAAAATTGCACAGTTTTCAAAAGTTACACAGCCTTATTGCCACAATGTGTCACTTAAATGTGTCAAAAACCAACTCTAATGCATGTAGTAAAAAATCATATTACATGTATAATTTGGAAATAATTGTTTATGCCAATGATATGAAATTCCATGCAGTATGTTTAAAAATGTATCTGATTAAACACACTTTTAAGACTGAAAATAAATACACAGATATTTTAGTCTGGTTTTAATGCCTCTTCATCTTGTGACCAGTACCATATTTAATGATAATTCCCTGGTTATATTTTTCATAAGATTCTTAATTATTGATATTCTTACTCCTATTCTCACTCTCTTATTTCCAGCAAGAGATAAATAAAAACACTAATATATTTTATAAATTCTGAAAGCAATTCCACACTAAAGTTATTTCTGACTTATTTATGATATTAACACAGTCTTAAAGAGTATAATATCCTCCAGATGTATTGGAACAATGATGTCAAAATTACTGTTTTTGTTATATGCAAAATTAATTTTGAATTGGAATTGTGAAGTGTATAGCTTGAATTAAAAATGCTATTCAGTGATTAAACAAAACAGCATCCAAGATGACTTTAAAGGAACTCTTAGTAGTTGGATAAAGATTATATATAAATTTTAACATGCCTATGTGATCCATAGGCTAGAAAGAGAATTACTTACTGAAGGGGGTTATCGGGGATTTGCCGTTTTACTAGCTAAGTATACACAGACATGCATAGAATTTTTAGAATGTACATTCAAAATAAGGTTGAGCTGCACTATAGAAATGTTCAGTCTATTTATTTTACTTTTTCTTTCTTTATGTACTTTCAGTCCTTGTGTAAACCGAGTAATTCAGGTGGAGCCCCAAGTGTACACGGATACCAGTGAGAGGAATCATTACAGCCCCCCTCCACCTTACAGCAGTCACAGTTTTGCCCATGAAACTCAAATAACCATGCAGTCAACTGTGCAACTTCGCACCGAATACGATCCCCGGACCCAGGCCTACTACACCACTGCAGAGCCACGCTCAGAAATCTCAGTGCAGCCTGTTACTACCAACAGCCCAAGCAACAACAACATTAGCACAAATCATACTAGTGCTAGCACTTCACCAGAAGTCCCAGAGAGCACAAGTTCAACACGGGACCTTCTCTCTCACTTTTCTGACTCTTCTGTGAATTGTATTGAGCCATCATGCACTAAGTGGACACTTGCCTCATTTGCAGAGAAGCATTATGCTCCTTTCCTGTTAAAGCCAAACACAAAGGTAAGTATTTCCTACTCCTTGCAAAGTATTACTATTTTACCTTGGTGGTTAATACCAAATGATAAGCCATTAACAAAACTTTAACCACATTTCATTATGTTTCAGCAGTGAACATACAGAGCAAATGCTTTGTTTGGTATCAGTAATATATACAGTACATAGTTAGGATCACTCATTTAAATGCCCATACTCATACTCACACAGGGCTAGTTCATTTATTCTGCACCTTTATTGTAATGTACAATGAAAAACTCAAGTACCTGGGGGAAAATGTATGTAGACATGGAGGGAATATTCAAAATCCACATAGACAATGACTGGATTCTACATAAATTACAAATATCTAGAGAAATAAATACTTTATGGAATTAAATGATTGAGCAACTATTGGATTACAAAATATTCACTTATGGAATCACTGTTTAATTATATTCACTATACACTTGATTTCATATAGCACCTTAGTGAGTGACTAGGGCGGCACATTGACTTAATGTGCTTTGTGTTCATGAGAATTATGAGACTGTTTTAAAATAACATAAAAAGGACTGATAGATCATTTTGAATATATGCATTGTGTCATAAAGTGTAACAGTATATTTGACTTTAGCCTTTCATAACTAAAGAAGATCTATCTTTAAAGACAGTCCTGAAAACTATTTAGACCCTGCTGAAAAAGTTGAACTCCCATCTAAGGCACCCTGTTTTAACTGCTTTCAGTATTAGTTTTCTTATTATCACATAATATTGTTTCTGTTTAAAATGACAAGTGGTGGCCACTTTAAGTTTCACATATGTATAGTAAGAGTATAAAAGGTAAGAGTAGAAAATTAAGCACTCTAGAGATTAACTTTAATTAGTATAAGACTGGAAGTATACAAATCCATCACCAACATCTGGGTATTTACAATGTTTTCATGAATAGGTTGTTGTTTCTTTACTATTATATTATATTATGTTATATTCTTTATTAAGACCACTTAAGGTTAATGGTACAGTATGCACGTGTTAGCACTACTTAAACAAGATTGTTAGATTTGTTTTCCACATGGTATTCCATAGTAATTCAGTACTATTGATTTGACTTTGTATTTTTGGAAAATTGCTTTTACTATATTTTTATCCCCGCAATTAATCAGTTACCACTAAATTGTAAGCCACTTTCTTTATCAGCATTCATGATATCCAGCACATGCCCAAGAAAGCACAGATTAGCCAGGATAAAATTCTTTCATTTAATAAGAATCAGTATTTAATTTAATGCATTATCTGAACTTGTGTTTTCTTATAGGTTGTGGTTATTTTCCTATTCCTGATTTTACTTGGAGTTAGCCTTTATGGGACAACAAGTGTCAGAGATGGGCTAGAACTCACAGACATTGTTCCCCGGGAAACAAGGGAGTATGACTTCATTGCTGCCCAATTTAAGTACTTTTCTTTCTACAACATGTATATTGTAACACAAAAGGCAGACTATGCCAATTCCCAGGCCTTGCTGTATGAATTGCACCAACGTTTTGACAGTGTCAAATATATTCTACGAGAGGACAATGGTCAGCTTCCCAGAATGTGGTTGCACTACTTTCGAGACTGGCTACAAGGTAAGCCCTTCAGTAATTTTTTTAACTATCACTGTTACAAATTCTGATTTTCATTCAAATTTACTAAACTATATTTTTATATATATTTGCATTTACTGGATATACATACATAAATTTGTCCTGCATACATTTTCAGAAAAGATTAATAGCACACTTAATAGAATAGCACACTTTCAAATCGGATAACTTCCCTTGAAATCCTCCATACTCCTTGCCTACTTTGTGCCATTCATAATTTAAAGCCATAACTGTTTGCTTTGTTTTTGTGAATTAACTATATAATTGCCTTGATGGATGATTTTAAAATTACTGTTGATATAAACTTGTGTCTGTACATGTGGGATGTCAACTTGTCTAGTAGCCTGACATCTGATAATCAAAAAAACAGTACCTCTAAATATTCTTTGCTGGAGTGTATAAGCTACAGTAATTCAGGCATCACCACATAAACATTCAATATGAAAAACAACTACAGCAATATCAAAATTCAGTTTCCATATTTTAGAAAGTCATTTTTAAAATACCTTGTATCCCAATAAGCTATTAATATGTCCAGTTTAAGGTAAACATACTTGGAGTATTTTTTATAAAAATTTAAGAGGCAACAGGACATCCTTGTTATAATATAGTTTGTTAAATCCCTCAGACGAAAGAGCATGTCTTGACAGCATCTGTTAAGTTTTAATTGCAAGAAATTATGGCTAGTAGTCCATTTTGTTTGATGTAAATCTATACCAGAATAGATAGTGAACACAACGCAATTACATTTAAAAACAATTTGTTCAAATTCTTTTTAATATTTATTTCATCAAATAAAGCAGTGCCCATCCTGCAAGTGAACAAGGGAAATAATTAAAAACTAATGTTGCTTCTTTTCCTTCAGCACAATAATCAGCTAATAATTTAGATCCCATTTTTGCTGATGCCCAAATGTTAAATTAATGCATTGTGTTCTTCATCACTGAAAAATAGCCAAAACGTATTGTAAAAGTGTATTGTTGGTATTGGAAATTGGAGACTTTAAAGTAAAAATGGTTTGGGTATGGTGCTTTGTTAATTGTATGTAAGAAAACAAGACATTTAACCAACAAGAGTAAACCATTCAGCCCTACAGGCTTTAATCACCTAATAGCTATGTTTCCAAAACATGACACATAACACACAAAATATTCTGAAACCCACATAATCCATTTCAGAGTCATATAGTGGCACAGTCTTTATGTTAACGATAAACCTTTGGTATCAGAAGATGTACATGTAAATTCCACACGTGCAACAACCAGACCCATGAGATAGTTGCCTTCACCATTGTACTGCTCATAGAGCTGCAAAAAGTTTAATTTTGACTGAAATATAGAAAGTGTATCAGATTTTTTGGATACACTATATGTGTATGTATTAACAAATAAAGTTACAAGGGTCACAAAGTTTTAAAAAACTGTGTTCACAACTGATACATGACAAAGTTCAAGCTCAGTTTATTGTCGCTTGTACTGAATATAGAAAACTTTTAAGTATTTTAGCAATAAAGACAAATTAAAATGTTTTGTTTCCTTAACTCTCCAGGGTTTGTTTACAAGCCACAATATTTTTTAGTAGCTGATTTCTTTTTAATAAAGGTGGTAGTGATTTTATGATATGTTTAAATGAGTTGCTGGGGGCAGCAATGTTTAACTTAAGTAATTCTCGTACATAATAGTAAGAACATGAGCTTGTGTTTCTGGACAATGCAAAAGTAAAACTGGGCAGTCCTGAACACTTTCTTTTTATAGTTTGAATATTCTGCTAGTATCTGCAGGAGTTTTTCTCAACTTACTTCTGTTTTCAACCCATATCCCAAAAACACGTGTGTTGGATAATAGGCAATTAAAGTGGTTCGGTATGAGTGAGCTTGGCGTTTTGTGTGTGTGTATCAGAATGCTGATAAAAGCAGCTACCCTGTCCAGATCAGGTTCCCACCTTGTGTTCTATGCTGCTGGAATAGACAGAAGGCCTCCTTGACCCTGAGCTAGATAAATGGGCTAGAATATAGATGGATGGTTGGAAGCTACTTCAAAAAAATAAGTAGAATAGGATTCAATGAAAAGGATAAGGTTGATTTGCAAATTTTATATTTTAACCAAACTTGTAAGCACACCTGAATGCTTAAGCAACTGGCTTTGAACAATATTGGAGAAGTGCAAGATAATGTATATATAAAAGCACAACACAACTAGTGCCTATTATATTATGTTGCAAACATGCATGTTGAGCTTCTGTCGGTCTGAAGACACTTGAATAGTGACTAAAGAACTTTTTGACGGATTGGTGGGATACACAGAGAGCTGATCAGAGTTTATGTGTGGTCATTGCTTTTTTTCCAGCCCTGGCACTTTTAAGCACTTGAGGAAATGGCCTTCTCTATAAACCTCTCCAGTGTTCCAAACAACATGAAATAATAAGTAAAGGTAGTTGCTGATGATATTCTGTAGAAGGCAAAATAAAAATGTCATAAATTATATTTAAAGGTTGTTTTGGTAATTGAGTTAATAGCGCAAAATAATTCAAGGGGTTGTTTTTTATTGTTTAACAATAACTTGTCTCTCCTTTCTAAATAAAGGGTACAGTAGATAATGGCTCGTCGTTAAAACCTTATATAATGGGGAACTGCATTTTATAATCGGTTACATTTTTAGTGTAATTGAACTGTTTTATTTTGCAAATATTGATTCATCAAACCTGAAGATTCATGATTCTCTTAACATAGACATTGTATTTGTAAAACTAGAAGGTTATAGGCAGCTTTAAATGGAGGCCTTGGTGCTTTAGAAAATCATTATAGTGTAAATCACAGAATTAGAAGTGCCATAATTAAACATATTAATTTTCTTTTACACAAACATTTTCCAACCACAAAAGATTGTTACGGTGGCAGCAAGATATTACATTTTACAATTCTAATCTAATCCTTTATATGGAAAGGATATAATGCTATATGTGAGGAAAAATAGAGCAAAAGAAAAACACTATAAAACAATGTAATGTATGACTTTTTACATGATTTCTTATACTACATTTTAAAATTCTAAAAAAAAGAGTTTTTAAAATGAATGTAAGATGCTGCAGCTCTCTATTGATTGTTTTGTATTAGTTTTCAAAACATTGGACTAATGCAAATTGAAGCTGCATTTTACAGTAATAAATGGCAGCAATAAATAATGGAAACCATAAATTGGATGGAGCTTTTTTTGAAAGTGAAGAAAAATGGTGTACCTGTATAAAGTGCATTAAATCTAATGTCAAAAGTGGGCAAATTATGTACATACATAAGCATGTTAACATATTGTGTATTTTTTTATTTTAAATAATGTTTAACATTAGTGTTGATCAAAAAAATTCGTCAAATCACTTTTTGTAGTGAATATACAATGTTCACAAATGACCATCACGTGCTGGCTTAGACAAACTTTTTTCCCAGTTCCCCATGATGCTTCGCAAGGTACCAATGGTTGGTGTTACAATGTATATGTTGTAGCAAAAATATTAGGGAATAGAGCAAACAAATTCCTGTTCATTTTGAGAGAGATGAGTATCTTCTGTTGAATCCATGGACAGCAATCTTTAGTGAATTCATGCCTCATGTCTGCAAAAAATTTTACTGCTCTGATATTTAATTTTATTCATTTTATCTTGGGGAGGCAGAGTGGCCAAGTGGTTACCACTGCTGCCTCACAACTTAGGTCACATTTTTGACTACAGTAATTGGTCCAGCAGATGTTTCCCTAACTGTCAGGGACACTTAAAAGACCTTTGCACCATGAAAGTCCACTCAAAAGTAGTTTAGTTTCTTGTTCCCCATTGAGGTAAGTGCGTTTCGCTCAGTTCAGCAAAGTTTGTAAACAATTCCACGTTATAGCTCAATCTGAGGCAAAGCAAATTCATTGGAGTTTGCTCATCACTATTTAACATACTGTATAACCTAGGTAAAATATTATCATTAGAATTATTGTACATTTGAATATTTTGTTATCATCATATAGTGTAATGTTGATTGATGTATTTAATACCTCACACATTATTCTGAAACCAATGAATTGCTTTTGATCATATTCTGATGGCATCATTACAAAAAACAAATCCTATACTACAAAAATTCTGAAAATGTGGCACAGTAATTAGCACTGCTGCTTTATAGCACCAGAGAATGGAGTTTGAGTTCTGGCTTGGTTGCTCTTTGTGTGGACCATAAATGTTCTCTCGATGTCTTGATGAGTTTTTCTTGGGTATATAGGTGTTAATCTGTCATTTGAACATCTAAATGAGGTGTGCTTCTTGTTACCTGGCAATTCTAAATAGGCCTGTACATGTGAGTGCATAGCTAGCTGTGTGAATGAGCCCCCCTATTGACTGGCATCACATTAAGGGTTAAGGGTTGGTTCCTAGCTTATGCTATTGAGATGAGCTCCTGCTCATTTCAGCCTAGAAATGTAATTATTATGGTATTTTTTATTTTTATTAATGTACTTGATACATTTATAATAAATACTTTGGTCTAATTTGTTTAGTTGTTGCTAATTCTGTTTTTTATAAGCACATGAATATTACTATTTCTCTTCTAAAATGGATTTTAAGTATTATTTTCTTGGAGGTGGTACTTACAAAATGGTTAATGGATAAAAGTCATTAACAAATAATAAGACTTTTTAAGAAAAATAATAAATGTATAAATCATAACCAACTAATATCTTTAGATTATTTACTGAATCAGAAGAGCTGTTTTTTATCTTGCTGATTTGTCAGAGAAATTTTAACAATCACTTCAAGAAATTGTATAAGGCAAGATAAAGAACAAAAAAAAAAAAAAAAAAAAATAGAAGATCAGAGTAATACTGTAGTTTTGCTTCACTTAATGATTTTCTGAAGTTTAGATTTTTGTCTTGTTCTGAGTCATTTGTGCTGCTCTTTAGAATTAGTAGAAAACGGTTGTTATTAACTCTGTAAACCCCTGTTTCAGCAAAATTCCAGCCTTTATATTCCTCTCTGGACCATGAAGAGTGAAAGCATTCCTGCCAGAGGCCATCTGAAAAAGGGTTTTAGGTTTAAACGAGAGGTGGGGTTTAGAATTCCCTTAAGTGACATTAAACTTTTTGGACTTTCATTACTCATTAAAACTTGACAGAATGTAAAGTGCAATTCTAGGAATATACCATAGGTGTACCAGGTATGGCAGTGTTTGGTTTGTCAGCTCAGTTTACATGCAGTGTGTACAATTGATTTTTTTTTCTCAGAAATATTTATACTTGCATCTTAAATGTGTTGCCTGCCTTAAAGTCATTCACAAATACAGTAAAATAAAAACTTCAGATGTATTTATTTTCAAATAATTGTTACTGTGTGTGATCTACAGTGATGGTTTTAATTACTGAGCAACTAAAACACTGAGGTGGGCCTAACAAGTCTTCATTCCCCACTAGGCCATTCAGCTTGTCATCTGATCATGCATTTCTCTGATGCTAGTCAGAGGCAGCTTCCTGTCTGAGATATAATCCAGATTACCTAACTTGTATCAGTGTAGTTCTGTTCTGTGATCACTCTCGCTTGTTTTTTATCCTACCCCTTATGAATAATGTATTTCACCACCAAGATAGATGCTTGGGTGGTTTTTCAGAAATTAAGTGCTTTTTTATATTCCATATATTTTCACTATCTAAACAAGACTGCAAAATCTACTTTATCTTGAGAGGTATTTTACATGCATTTCTTCTTCCCAGAAATGCATAGGTTAACACCATATTTGGAAATGAACATATCAGATAATAGCATATTTTGGTATGCTTTATTACAATGAAGGAGTCGCATTGTAAGAGTAATATGTTCCCAGCAGAACAGCAATAACCATTCATATTTTGTTGATTTAATAGTTGTCACGTTATTTATGACAAACTTTAATATTTGCATTGAAGCTGCTTTTCAAGTAGAAGTATGCTTGGACGTCTTAGGAGTGATGTCATTTCACTTTAACCTAATTTCATTTTGCCTTTTTGCATTGTATCTGTGCTTGTACATTTTTAACATATGGTCATTTTTGTTTATTTTAAGTAATACACCATTGAAGCGTAAACCGTTTCAAACAATTTTGTCTATTGGGTGTTTATCCATCCATCCATCCATTATCCAACCCGGTATATCCTAACTACAGGGTCACGGGGATCTGCTGGAGCCAATCCCAGCCAGCACAGGGCGCAAGGCAGGAATCAAACCCCGGGCAGGGCGCCAGCCCACCGCAGGGCACACACACACACACACTAAGGAAAATTTAGAATCGCCAGTGCACCTAACCTGCATGTCTTTGGACTGTGGGAGGAAACCAGAGTACCTGGAGGAAACCCACGCAGACACGGGGAGAACATGCAAACTCCACCGTGCCGCCCCCTATTGGGTGTTTATTGGATTCTTTTTGAACTGTAACTTCCTCATTTTCTGCAAAAATTATAAACATTAATTTGTCTACCATGGCTTTCCAGTGTTCCATTCAATTATAACTGTGATCTGGGGCAATTTTTGTTATTCTGCAGGCTTGGTATATACCATAACCATTCATAGTAGGCATTAGAAATCTCTTCAAGTCATATATCTTAAATTTCATTTTAAAATGCATTTATGAGTCAATATCTTTCACATGCGTTTTGTAAACAAGTTTGGAGTGTGTACTACTAGTCAAGAAATACTTGTAAAAATCACTTGTCACAAAATAATTCCTGAACTGGATTGCATGCTTTCATTGTAAACACTGTAGTTTTCTTACATATGTACTTGTAAGCATGCAAAGTATTTTGTGACTATGGATGCCAGATGCTTTTATTTCTGTTGTGACAACTGCAACTGAAAGTCTTTACTTTTGCTAGGCTTCACACCCTGCTGCTGTGAGCAGTCACTCTGAATTCCAATAGTTCTATTTCTAACACTGCATGGTCTGAATAACAGTGTTTTAGACTAGTTGCCACATCATTCACTTTTCAATCAATCTAATAGAAAGTAATTTAAGGAAAAAACTCTGGTTCAAATTTAAAAATATAATGAAACTATTCATAAACATCTCATTTAATTCACATAAATGACTGCTTATGTAAGGTCATGCTTTGACATTTATGGGCTCTCGGATGTCACTCATTGCAGCTATCAAAAATCTGTAAAGTTAATTTTGTTAGATTTGGTTAAAAAAGACAAGTCCATCATATGTACAAAGAAATTTCCTTTGATTCATTCTTTTATCCTTGCTGCTTGTTATTCAACGTATTCATATTTCAAATACATTGAAAATGTGGGATGCATTTTCAGTGCACATCCACCCAATGATCGACAAATTCCTCAAGACCCAAACTTTAAAACCCCCAGCAGACACTGCTTTGTAGAATTAGGTCTTTGTGAAGTGATAATATGCTTTCTAAATCTGATTCCTTATGCTGAAAACATTTGCTCCCAGCAACTCTCTGCAACCCTACACTGGAAAAAGGAGAGTCTGAAAAAGATACAATGAAAAGAAAAAAGGAAATGCTGTTTTAATGACAGATTCAACAAAATTATATTGCAAAACAAAATTATACTGTAAAAAGTATTATTTACATTTAAATGATCTGTAAAATTCCCAGTATCTTTAAAAGAAACCTACTGTAAGTGGCATGAAAACAAGAAGAGTTAAGTTTTTTCAAAATACTAAAAATTCATGAATTTTTAAACAAGTAGCTTAAAAATTGAAACCAGAGACAGTTGTGAATATTTCTTCAAAAGAACAAGAGAAGCAGAGTCTTGTAACAAGCCAAAACAATGATACATACAGTATGGAAACACATATGTGAAGGGGAACACATTCTCACTGCATTCGAATCTTTTGTGTTATAAATTGTGAAGACAGCAGAATTGCGTGTAAATAGTCTTGCACACAGCAAATTTTTCAGTAGTTACTACTGAATCCATTAAAGGGAGATACTGCAGTTTGATTTTTATTGTGATATTGGCTCACAAACATACTTATACCTAGTATAACTACAATATACTAATTTATAACTATTGTATTTTTGGTTCACTGTTTTAAAATCTAAATAAAGAAAACATATAAATGTAAAATATTTTGCTGATTTACCTAATAGCTACAGTGAAACACTTCTACAAACTAAGGTCAGAGAACTGATCAACAATTATTTATCTAACTCTTATCAGTCTGTCTGTCTTTCTTTCTCTGAACAGTGCTCTTTCACTGAGTCCTGTGTATTGACAGAGCAAAAAGTATATTTGTGAAAGAAGGAAAAATTGGATTCAAAAAATTCTAGCTGCTTCTGTGTGTTTAATCAAAACAGAAAGACACTTTTGTAACATTGGAGTTAATAAGTTCAACTGAACTGTAAATCATTCGAGACTTTTGTTTTTCACCATTGTGTCAACTCTCATATTAAACCTAGACACCTCTGTCCTGGTGTCTTTATACCTGGCTTCAAACTTAGTTGCTGTTGGTTTTGTTGGATGTCTTCTCTGAACTGTCACTTGACATCATATCAAAAGTTCCTTAGTGCTATGTCATCATATTGTCTACTGGACATTCTTTTTAAAAATTGTCATTATAAGGTGAAATCAATTGAAGTTTTTTTTGCCCATAAAACAAATTATATCCATAAAACGTAAAACATATATAATATTTTAAACACAAATGTGCCTAAAATTATAATAGTAATTTTGAATGAAAAGAAAAATCTAACTTATTCATAGTTTAGTGCTATATTTCAGGCTTAAGCAGGAATAAAATCTATACTGCCAAGTATTCAAAAATAAGAACACAAGTAAATAGAAATCCGAGCAAGTGCCTGGCCAGAAATGAAGCTGGCACACTAATGAATGCCAGCAAATAAATATTTCTAAATAGAGTTTAAAATAATCAGGATTTTACTCGGCTTTACACATATGTCTGACAGTTACCATAAGTGCATCCCTCTCAGTATCACAGTCTAGTGATCATGCATGAGTTTATGATTAACCTTGACCTGTGATTTACTTGCTGTGTGTTGAAGAGATCAGTATGAGTCGTTGATTCAAGCACAGCGGCTTATGGAATGCAATAGACAGACTGCACAGAGGATTAAATAAGCAAAGTTGTTATCTTAATTACAACATACACACATAAATACAATTTTAAGATCAAACAATATCTTTTAAGATAATTCTTAAAAGTATGGAGGTAAAAACTATTTGGATGCTGAATCTAAATAGGCAACTCAAATGAAAAAGTATACAGCACAAGGATTATTGCTAGTAGTGAACTTCATTGAGTCTGAAGTGAATTTCACGGATGGTTTTTACAGTTACCTAACAATGTTTCTGGTTCATGTGTGGATATGAGCCACTGCCCCACCACCACCTCATTTTACCCAGCCAGCTCAAAAAAGAAAATTTTCAGCATCAGATAATCACCAGTAACTAAGGCTGAACAAACAAATACAGTAGAAGTAGTCCTATACATTTCTCACTTAACAAATCACACAGGCACAGTAGACACAGTAACAATGTAAGTTTTAAATGCAGCAGACTAGTTATTATAGGTTGCTTTACAGATATATCTAGACAGATGACCTAGCACTGTGTTCAGCAGGAGGCATCTAATGTATTTTTCCTCATTTTAAATAAGCAGTTTAATAGGACCTCAGCAAATGGGTACGTGCATCATGATAGTGCACTTGGTCCTTTCAGTTCTGGAATGTCTTGTAGTACCTTGTAGAAGTGTGCATCCCCATAAGGCATCATTCAATCTGTTTTGCAACCCATTTTATCCAGCACAGTGTTGTGGGGCCTAGTGATTCTGTTGGCAGTATTCATTGCAGAGCAGGGACCAACCCTGGATTGAAGCTATTGAAAGCACACTTCTGCACATACCCAAAGTTGCTGCACCAGGACAACTTAGAACAGTGATTCCTAACCTTTTCCATGCACCCTTAGAAAACGCTTGATTTACGTTCACACCACCTACAAAAGTAATATCACATATGAAGATAGAGAAGTCAAATTTCTAATTTTTGAACTGCATTCAGTAATGCAGATGAACAAATTGAACTCAAAAAATAAGCTTTTAATTCAGTGCATAAAATGTAAATATAAATTGTGCGATTTACAATATTATTGAGATTTATAAAGGTAAATGTGTCCACCATGAAGCTTACACAGTTAGTTGATGATCCAGGGGTTGGAGTATCCCGCGAAGCATCAAGCACCACGAGGAAATAACACACGATCAATAATCAAGGGATTTGGAGGATTTGAGTCTCCTGTGAAGCACGTGTGTCAACACACTGCTAAGCAATGAAACACAGTCAATGAGCTTTGTCCCCGGACAGCACCTGCAGTGCAGTTCAAAAACAGATCCACCTCACAGTTAATATTGCTGTGCTACTGCCAGGACTGCCAGCAAGAGAGAGGAGCTGAATGTAAGTAAGCATGTATTACATTAAATTTAGTCCCCCTGGTCCCCATCAGTAAAAATTTCAACATCAAAATCGGTGATGTTTCATGATCAGGGCATGCACAGGAATCAATACTAGACCTCCACAGATCATTGCATGGTTCAAATTCCATTCTCTTAAAAAAATGTTATTGGCCTTTATGAACGCTCTGCCCATAGCAAGAAACCCACAAGAATGTTCATTTCTGAGGCTCACTGACAATTGTGCCCTCAGTGCTTACTTCTTTTCATATCATAGAACAGGAGCACTAACTAACATATGATGTACGTAGATATACATCTTTCAAAGATGCATGTTGCCTTTTAAGGTAGTGATGCCATATCATATATGAACAGCTGGAACATTTTTTAGAGCAATGAGTTACAATATTCTGAAATCTGTACTTTAAAACAGTCTAAAAATACTTCTCTTCCTTTAAAGGTTTGCAAGATGCATTTGACAGGGATTGGGAAGATGGGAAAATTACCAGCAACAACTACAAAAATGGATCAGATGATGGTGTTTTGGCTTATAAACTGTTGGTACAAACGGGTAATCGGGACAAACCAATCAATTTCAACCAGGTGAGTACTTTAAATATGTGATGAACTGTAATTTGTGCATGATAATATTGTTCTACATCACTCATTATTATTTAATGCACAATGGCACAAAAGTGAAACTCATTAGCATATGGAATATGATAAAGTTTGTGGTGAGCATTTTCCATATTTGATGCTCCTATTTATTTCTTTTAAAATTAGATGTGGTAATCATGTGAAATGAGTTGAAATCTAAGTAATCATTGCAGACTTCAGTCTAATCACCATTAGCATTTGTAGTGCACCATCTGTTAGAATTTTCTTTGTAATGCATGTAGTAATAAAATACAATCATTTTTCATTTCAACTGATAGCACATCACAAGCATTAGCACTGCTTTTATTAATCCCATACCAAATGGCATATGACAGACATAACAATTGGAAGGACACACAGAGACACTTGTCATATTAGTAACCTCCTTAGTGTTGTGTTTGCTCCTGGGAAAACAAGACGAATGCGCTGAATTTTTTTCAACAAGAAAAAATGTTATATGTAACAGAAACTTACATCAAAATATCAACATGAATACAGTAGGAAATGTATGTCTAGTTTCTGCTGCTGTACTGATGCAGATATAGTACATAGTCCTTTTTGTGACATATTTGGAAACATTCACCAATGCACAGCTCGATGTTGCAATCAGAACAGTAGAAGCTTGTTTTTTGCACACTTTTCTTATAATATTTTTCTGTTGCTTGAGCATGAGAGGGTAGAATGATAGTGCCTGATCTGCACAATTGACGCACCTCTTGTGTTATTATAGGCTACCACAGTGTAAGGCTTAGTGTCTTTCACATTTCCTTTGGCACAAATGACAATCGCTGCATTGTGAATAGTGCTTTGAGGGCCAGTTTAGTTATACAGCCCCATATGCATCAGTTTCACTATCAGTGTGAATGACTGATGACCAGTTCACATTGTCATCACTATGGTTTGATTCAACTAATGGTTCAGTTTCACTTTGTTCTAAAACTGGCTTTACACAGCAGTTTCTCATTTACACACCATTGTGTTTTAATTGAAGGCTTCACCCCACTCATGAATATTGATGAAATACCTTACAGTGGCAAACAACATAGAAATATTTATGATTTTTTGCAGCGTTATCCACTAGATGGCTGCTGAATACTTTCGGACTAATTATGTAAAGCAGATCCTTACTCATCACCCCAAGTGTAACTCAGGCTTAACTGTAATTACATAGAATTACGAGCTCGAGTCATGCTCAGGGTTAACATCAAGGAGGTTAATGTGAATGCATTTAATGTTCATGTTACCATAGAAGCATACAGTTTTTATACATTTACTTCAATAAAACCTTCAAATATTAAAAAATAGGAACAGCCTAGCAATTTCAATCAAGAGCTACAGATTAATATGACATAAATATCTACAGTATATATTAAGAAAAAGAGTGTTTATATTTAATGTCATATAAATCATTATGTTTTTACCTTGTAGATGGATAAAAGAAAAATGTAGAATCAATAAGAATTGTTAGTTTTTATTCAGTATTCTCAGCATCTGTATTTCCTTTCCAAAGGTTATCCATATTTGTTGAGTTTTAGGCCAGTGGTTTTCAACTCCAATCTTAGTGAATATACTGTATATACAGTATGTATATATATATATATATATATATATATATATATATATATATATATATATATATATATATATATATATATATATATATATATATGCCACAACTTGAAATGCTTAAGCTACCTTTGCCATTTTATTTGTATTTCGCCTTTTTCTTTGGAGTTTGCTCACTTAATTGTATTAAAGTGCTGATAACACTGAATGATAAAGGGAGCAATTATCTTTGGGGTACATTCACTTGTCTGTTCATTGCTAAGAAACATTTTGAAATGGTGGTGGAATAAGTATTTAATGTTGTTTGCACTTATGTCTGCACTGCTTATCAGCATTTTAATTCAATTAAGGTGGAAAATTAAAAAGAAAAAGGCAAAAGAAACATGAATTTAAATATTTGGAAGAAGTAGATATTTTTATGGAATTCTTAGAAACATTTGTAGCCAGGTAACTGAACAGTGAGATCAAATAGAAGCAAGATTGATGCACTGATTGAAAGATCGGTTGGAATAAAAACCTGCAGCCCTTGGGGTCCCAAGCACTGGAGCTGAAAGCCACTCCTTTTGGTCTAATGATGTAGTTTGTGTGATGAAATAAGTGAAAATAAAAAAAATCAGAATGCGGAGATGACACATCATTAATGTAAAATTACAAATTAAGTGAATTTCTCCTCTGTGATTAATTAAGAGACCTTTGTGATGTAAATGAAAGGAGATCAGACATTAAATGCTTATTAAATGAGATTGGCAAAAAAAAAAAATGTGTTAGCTCTCCAGTGTTTCAAAGCAATGATAGTAATCAGAGCTGCTTTGTTGGATTCAACAAAGTACATCTCATTCTTTATATCCATGAACAGGGAAGATTCTTCAAGTCCTTTAAGTAGGTTTAATACCAAAGTGGCAGTAGTTCTTACTTTGGGAGTCACTTAGAAGCATTTTGACAATCAGCAGTGTCATCCTTTTAAATGCACCTACAGTTTCTATTCAGCTTATTTCTGTAGCCAAGCATCTTTCTTTTGAAATGTCAAATGGTTATTGTTGTCAATCATTATTTATATTGTGACCTTCAAATACAGAGAAACTAATCAGCCAAAAGTTTTGCATAGTACACTTTTGTTATATACCATAGATTTTTATATTATAATACTTTAAGAAAATTTATAAATAAAGACTTTTGAAAATTAAGTGGGCATGTATACAGGTTGACAATAGTTCTTTATCTCTTTATAGTGTAGTATATAAAATAATAATTAATTGACAAAAGTACATCACCGTATTGAAATGAAAGTTAAACCTTCAAATCTGGATGTTTGGGAAATGAGGATTACATTGTTAATAGTTTATGTCAACTTTAAAAGGTCAGATTGTACTGATGAAGTGTTGAATGAAAAAGAAATACATTTTTATTAAAATAAATTACAAAAAGGATTGTGTGACTCTAATCTTTAGTACTAGGTTGTCTGGGTTAGCCTAGCAATGTTCTCTTTTTCTTTGATCATTACGAAATTCCCTTACAAAGAATAATGAATATAGGAATGTTGGAACATATAATCAGTTGCAGAAAATGTGCAATGGGTTTTTCACTCATTATTATATTGACTTAAACAGTTTAATGTGATGTGTAGGAACTGTATTGGATCTAGATTCTTGAGATTATTGAGAATGAGTAAAACTGTAGTTGCCTTTAGGGTGTGCCATATGTTTTGTACACTTTTAAAGACCGCTTGAAGAAATAATATTTTTAGTATACTTTCAGTTAATTGAACCAAGAACTTTAGAATACTTTGGCGATTCTAAATTGTCCCTAGTGTGTGCTTGGTGTGTGTGTGTGCTTGCCCTGCGGTGGGCTGGCACCCTGCCCGGGGTTTGTTTCCTGCCTTGTGCCCTGTATTGGCTGGGATTGGCTCCAGCAGACCCCCGTGACCCTGTGTTAGGATATGGCGGGTTGGACAATGACTGACTGACTGACTTTGGAATACAGCCTTTTGTAATGTGTTTTATTTCATTAAATAAAGTGGGCCTATACAAGAATGCCACATTCAGATTGTTTGAAAATATGTACTAATAACTATAATAGATATTCAGCAAACATAAATTCAGATAAAACCTGAGGTTGCAGATTTGCATTCCTGTTCAAAGGCCTAAATGGGTAAATTTAAGGCTTTGCAAAAGGATTCTTAAACACAGTACAGGTATATAGATTTTTTTGTATCTAGTCTATCCTATTTTCCTTTCTTCAATATAATTCTGTACCAGATATTTTAAATGGTAATCCTCTCTGGTGACCCAAGTATGCAGAGTACAACTGAGCATTCATGGTACTGGGCACTTTCCGAACCTTCAGGTCAGAAAAAGCAAGTGTTAGCAAAATTTCTACAGATGTTGTTTTATTTTTATTGCTCTCCTCCATTAGCTGGGTGGCATTTCCTCCAGTGTTAACAACAGAGGTTAACTGCACACAGACGTGCGCAGGAACCCTTGCCAATTTTTCTTTAATTTTATTATTACTATACTTACTCAAACTTTTTTTGTCCACCCTTACCCAACTGTCTGAATGTGGGATTTATTGTTGTAAAGATTTGTAGAGGCAAAGTATATTGTTGGTTATAATTCTGTCAGCTCATGAGGTACTGATTTTGCCTCAAACTCTGTAGTGATGTGTTTGGGGGGGTAAAGTGGCTTCAGAAAAGTTAAAGTTTCCTGTAATTATTAACATTAAAATATTCTGTTGCATGTTAACTCTGATTTATTGTTTAAATTCATTTTGACCAGGCAGAAAAAGAGCACAAAAAATTGTACAACCTCACTAATCCACTATTCTCAAATGGGGAAATGTAAATCCTCTGAGCTTGTCTGTTCTTGTATGGCATAAAGAAAAAGTAAAATCAGGGCCATATAATGCGTGTTTAGGTGCTTGTTTAGTTTATGATGTGTAATATTTTACTTTTAGTCTGTCTATAGAATTTTGTCTTTTTTATTTCAATCCATCTTATTGTTTAATGTTAATCATTATTGAATAAAAATCATCAAGGGGGTTACTGCTAGTATTTAGCTAAATATAGTATATCTTTCTTAACTACTCAAAATCTGCATTGAATGCAATCTAAGTTATTCTGGGAGATTTGCATAGTGATGGGCAACAAGCATTAGAGGAAAGGTGCACGGTCAGTTTTGATGATGACTTTTTTTATAGGTTCATTCAAATGTCCATTTGTAGTTTGCAAACCTACTAATCGTGAGCAAGAACTAAAAGAAAATACACAATGAATATAGTCCTCATTTTCCATCCATCCGTCCATTTTCCAACCCGCTGAATCCGAATACAGGGTCATGGGGGTCTGCTGGAGCCAATCCCAGCCAACACAGGGCACAAGGCAGGAACTAATCCCAGGCAGGGTGCCAACCAACCGCAGTAATCCTCATTTTGTAAAAGTTAAATTGTTTAAGATAAACAAAAAACTCTATTTTCCAGAGTAAATTTTAGCAATAAGATGACATGTTAGTGCAATAATTAGAACTGTACCAACTCCACACTGCTACTTTCTGTGTGGAGCCTGCATATGTTGTTCTCCTGGCACTCCAGTTTTTGTTCCAAATTTCGAAGTCATGCCTGTTAGGATTATTGGTGCTTCTGAATTGGCTCATTGTGGATCAATGTGTGGGTGTTTTATGGTGGACTAGTGCTTTATCTTGAGCAACCTCCTGCTTTGCACCTAGTGCTGCTTGGATAGGCTCTGACACCCACTCTTGTATGCTTCTTTTGTACTGTTTTCCAAAACTTATTTTAAAGTTTTTTAATGTTATGCCATATTTATTTCTTGAGGGACTCCAAGCCATTTTAGTTTGCTTATTGGAGAAAAATGTCTCTTTTCTCTGTAGAATTTTTGTATTCATTTAGTAAAATATTATTTTAAGCTTTTGTTAAAATGCCATTTATCAATCAGCTTTCTGAATTTGTTTTTACATTACGTGAATGTAAAGAGCCAGAGCTTATCCCTGTAGCATTTGATTAAAAAGCTGGAAGCTATCTTGGATTGACCATCCATCCATAACATGACATGCTGATACACATAACCATACTTGTTCTGATTGTTAAACTCATATATGCATTGCTGGAATTTAGAAAGAAACTTGAGTATTTAGCAGAATCTTAAATGCATGCAAGGGATTCAGTCTCCATACATACATTGACAAGGCCAAGAACTGAACCAGCCTCCACAGCACTGTCTTCCATGCCATCAAGCTGACCATGCTATTCGTCTAAATGGTGTATATCAGGACTGTCTTTCCTTATAGCAATTTTCAATAAATGCCTTTCTTTTTGAGCTTGATCCACCAAATTGATTGCTGTATCCCTGGAATATGTTATTGTGCAGTTTAGACATGTTTCCTTTCACTCCTGAAATGCAAATAATATTATAAGGAAGTAGTTGCACTGCGACATTTCATTTTTATGATTTTGATGGCCTCTAACTGCCCTTAATGTGCTAGTGAATTTCAAGACTATTGTGTAAAAGAGCCTTAAAAGAATAGTCCACCAAAAAATGATATTTTTTATGTTACTTACCCACTGTAGTTTGGAGTGGTAGTCAAGAAAAACATTTGATCTCATGTTTTCATGCAGAATGAAAGAAAACAGTTTATGATATAATGGGCCACAATGGTAGCCTGTTATGTCCAATGGAAAATGGTGTTAAAAACATTGATGAAAAAAAGAAAAAAAAATCTTGTGTTACTTGTGTCTCATAAACCACATGTCCATCATCCAGACAAATGCTCAAAACATGCAAAATGCATTGCAGTTTGGATAAAATATTACCCACACTCCCAGAAACATCAGCATATAATGCTTTCCCATACTTTTTGTGCTTTTGATTTGAAGACAGGAAGCATGACCAATGAATAAGTGGGCGAGGCACTCTGATAATTTCAGAATTAAGTATTAATAATATTTTAGCAAAAAATACATGACGTGAGGTTTTCACATATTGAGCTTAACCAACAGACATATGTGGTATGTGATATGAGTAAGATGAGATTTTTTTCTTTTTCCCATGGATATTTTTCACATTGTTTACCTTTGGACAAAGCAGTTAACTGTTACAGTCTCTTAAATCATAAATTGTTTTCTCATGAGATTATACATTTTTCTCAGCCACCACTGCAAACTACAAGGGGTAAGTAACATATAAAAAATATTTCTGTTTGGAGTATTCCTTTAATACAGATAACATTCAAAGAGCATGAAATAAAAAAATTCTAACCACTAGCTAATTAGTTGCCTAGATTTCCTACACAGCCCTGTAACATGGTCGGCAATAAAGAACAAAGTGTTTTAGCATTGGTTTTTGGTAAATTAATATTGTATTGATGTTATATTGTAACATATCCATACAGTCTATGAGGGCACCATTGTAGCGACACTCAGAGCTAGACAGGCTAGGCCACCCTATTCTGGGCAGCAGTCTTCAGGTACTTCATGGAAGTTCCTAGGGACACTCAAGTCGTTCTTGGTAAGATCTAGGTTGTGTAGTGGCTACAGATAGGAAATGTAATTGCAAATTGGAAAAGAAGAAGGGTCTGGCAGGAGCCAAATTTAGGGTAAGGCTTTGACAGACAGTGTCCGGTGGCCACATAGTCTTACTAAGCTCAGCATAAAGAAGCCAGGTGAAACAATTATTTAGACTTGTCGCCTTCAAAGGGAAGGGTGGCACCCGAGTGTAGTGGCAGATACCAGTGGGGACAGAATCTTTAAAATCACACTGGGGAAAATGTTAATAACATTCTGGCAATATTACTGTATATTTCAAGATGTGAGTGTGTTACTGAGAACTGAATATGTTCTTTATATCTCGTTTCAGGTTACTAAACATCGATTAGTTGATGCTGATGGAATTATCAATCCTAGTGCTTTTTACATTTACCTAACAGCCTGGGTCAGTAATGATCCTGTGGCATATGCTGCCTCCCAGGCCAATATCTCTCCACATCCTCCAGAATGGGTCCATGATAAGGCTGACTACATGCCAGAGACCAGACTTAACAGTATGTGGTATTTTTTGTTCCTGATATTCTTACCTACAGCTTCATAATTAACTTGTTTTTTTCTGAATTTAGTGTCATAATACGGGTGATAAATTAGCAGTATTATGTGATTTGAGTTTATTTTCATAAGATTATGAAGTATCTGCACTGTACTGAACATATTTATTTAAAAAGCTTGTTCATAATTCTTTCTGTTCTCAGGTTAAAAATGGTCATACTATTTTTTGGGGTATTCTAACAACAGTTTAAAAAAAATTGTTACATTTTATCCTTTGAAAATAGCACCTTAAAATTAACTTTATTTCTAAGCTTTAACGTTTAAATTGCTGTGTACAAGATTTTGTCAATAAGTTTATGTCTGATAAACATTTTGGCATAAGTATTGTTAAATGCAGTTGATTTTAAAAGAACCCACATCATAACAGCAGCAAAGGGCAGCTGCTCATATGTTTCCTGGCACTAGTCTAAGAGAAAATGAGTGGAATCTCCCTTTGCTCAAAGTGGAATCTCAGACTGATTTAATTTGCATTAGCTTTCATTTATCTCAATGACTGCTAGTTGTGGTTATTGGGCTACAGCAGGGGGGCTTCTGTTAATACTATTCTATAACAAGCAAAAAGTGCTTCACTGTATTTGAACCCTGAAGCTTTATGGCAGAATTCCAAGCTTAGTCTTAATTGAAATTTATAGCCAAGATTATATTAGGGCAAATCATGTTTGCAAGTTAGATTAAATTAACCTGTAGTGGCTAGAACACACAGAAATGGAGTTTAACCCTAGGTCATTGTGGACCACAGGGCAACCATGCATTCAGTTTTGCTTATGTTAACTGGCTGTTTCACTGAAAGACTTAAAATATGTAAACTTTTGATCAGATTAACAATAATTAGTTTAAATATATTTCTATTAGTTTAAGCCTTAAAAACAATTAAATTTGCTACATCTTGTGCTAACTGTAGTGACATACAGCAGTCGCCAGACAGAGCACATTAAATTCAGATCATGACTATTCTCTGAACATTTAGAATGCTAAGATTCATACTTCAGATGATATCATTTTCATGATGAAATGCATTCACATATTTACATGACTATATTCTGTACATAAATTGTTAAAGATAATTTTAAATAATTTCAATTATTAATAATTAAAAATCTATACGATTGTGTTGTTTCTACATTCTTAAAGTCTGAAGAATCTACACTGCAGCAAGCATTGCTTTCAGAGAGACATTTTTTAGTTTTGCCATTGGTTATGGAGAGATGCAGAAGCAAAGAGAAACGAAGGACAAGAATTGGGGGTTGGGATGTTTGGGGAGAAATAATAACAGCTGCAGTAAAGAAAATTTACTCAGACGACTATACATTGACATCGCTGTCTGGGTCTCTCTCATATAGTTTGGGAAACCCTGTGACGGTCCGGGTTAGCTCAACATGCACCTGGAAACATTGATAACATGACCAGTTTGAGCCATGCAATGAGGACACAAGACAGTCAAGAGTAAGGTGCAAAGTGCAAGTGGTGATTTTATTTTTAAAAAACTCAAACAAAACAGCCAGTGGTTCAAATCCCCAAAATGCAGTGCTCCATCCTTTATAAATAAAAAAAAATAATCCATAAAAACAGGTGTTCGTTCATGAAAGTTAAAATCCATAATAAAATAATAATCATTCTAATAAAAGCAGTGTAGCAATCAGGTCTCCTTTCCTCACTCACTGTTGCTGTCCCTGCCCAGCACGTCTTCTCCTCTTTGTCTCACACTACAGGTCAGCTTAACTGGAGGAGAGACCAGCATCTGTGCTCCCAGCTCTCACCCCAACTGCCTCTCTCGGCATCTGCTGTGATGCTCCAAACCCTTCCTTGACCATCTTCCTTACAACCTTCTGGCACCTACTTATATTGCTTAGTGGAGAATGTTCTACCGCCAGAACACTGATCGATTGCTTCTACGTGGGGCCAACAAAAGCCTGCTTCCACATCACTATGCTCAAGCACTCCAATCCTCCTTTATCCCTCGTTCCTTTCTTATATTTTTTTCTCTCTTTCCTCCTCTCCTGTTTTTTGCCCAGGCTCCTTTTATCCTTCCATTGGGTACCAGTGCCCCAGTCATGGATTCCAAAATGCTAATAAGACAACCCATGAATGCTTGGCTGGCCAATTACTCACTAACACCCTGGAAACGCTTCGCCATGCTACTGCTTGAACCTCCTCACCTCCACCTGTGCACCCCATTTATTTATTTAAAAATCACTCAATACAACAGACCCTAACATGTGTCACTATAAACCCACAAAAAGGTAGCTCATAGTATAGTACATAGTAAAAGTAGCATATGTATATGAAGATGCGTCTTTGCTGCTAAAATCCAGTAGTGTAGGTGCATGGCCACTGTCATGTCTCCTTAAGGACCTTGGCTTGGATTGCGGAGGGTCTCACAGTGAGACAGAGGATATTGTATTGTTTCAGTGATGCTGAGGGTATTGCCCAAGCGAGGCAGAGTCAATGTCATGAATGAGGTAGATGAGGGCATATGGCACTGTTTGGAAGGAGGCACCAATGGCCACACACAGCAGTGGTGCTGTAGGCTGGCCAAGTAAATTAGTAGAAACACAAATGAAAGAAATCAAATACCTATTACAGCAGTAATTCAGCTTAAGTAATTATTGAACTGGATTTAACAGGTTTGATAAAGTATGAATAGGGACATTTCTTCTTTTATTATGACTAAATGCCATGTGGATAAATTCACAGTCAACAAAAAGCACTTTTGCCTCACAGATCTAGGGGAACAAGATTGAATCCAAGCCCAGCTGCACTCTGTGTGAAGTTGTGCACTCTGCCAGTGCCTATAGGGGTTACATTCCTGGTACTGCAGTTTTTCTCCAGGTTGATTGCTGTTGTAAATTTACATTATGTACGTACACAAGTGAGTGAGAGAGTTGCATGAAGGTGACTTGCAGTGGAATTTATTTACTTTACAGGATGTGTAAATGTATACAATTCGTCCTATAACCACACATTTCAAAATAAAGAAAACGATTAGTCTTTTGATCAGATTAGGGGTGTGATGAGAGGAGTTAATTTAATAGTAAGTGTTTGCTACGGAGATACGGTAGTTATTATTTACTGCATTTAAAGCTTTTGCATTTTCAAATGTAACAAGACAGGTTTTATTTTTTGGCATTGGATATCATTAATCTTTTTAAATTTGTACATAAATCATGATCATCCTGTAACTATGCGTGAAATGAGGAAAAGCAGGATTTATTGTAAAATCTTCATTATAAGAAGAAATTTTATTTTTATATTACAAATGATTGCATTTTTTATATAGGTCCTAATTTTCATGACAAAAACTTTAGCAATGGCCATCATTAGATTTTTTTTTTCTGAACAAGGCTCTAATATGAGATGAGAAGAATCTGCCAGATTGTAGTCTGGCCCACTAAATAGCTACAGATGCACCATGAATTTCAGATAAATACAAAAATGACCTCTAACAAAGCAGCTTACAGTGAAAAAGCTTTACATTACTTTTAACTTAATTTGCTTTAGGTGATACTTCAATTTCATTTGCACTAGCAGTAAAAAGTACAGTATATTTTAAAGTTGATAATGTAATAATCATGTAATTTGTTCTTATATTGTTTCAGTGTTTGTAAGAACTTTGTTTAATTCAATGTTATAATGTATTTAATATTTGTATATTTCATTATTTAAATGTAGAATTATAATCCCTGTTGTCAAAGTGTCATTGTTTAAATTGTTTTAATTTTGAAATATAACCTTGTCTTTCTTTCTTTCTTTCTTTCTTTCTTTCTTTCTTTCTTTCTTTCTTTCTTTCTTTCTTTCTTTCTCCATATCAAATAATTGCAAATTACAGTTCCAGCTGCAGAGCCTATCGAATATGCTCAGTTTCCTTTCTACCTCAACGGGCTGCAGGAGACATCCCAGTTTGTGGAAGCTATTGAAAGTGTCAGGGCTGTCTGCAACAATTACAGCAAACAAGGTGTATCCAGTTACCCAAATGGTTATCCATTCCTGTTTTGGGAACAGTACATTGGTCTACGTCATTGGCTTCTGTTGTCCATCAGCGTGGTGTTGGCATGCACTTTTCTGGTGTGTGCCCTCTTCCTGCTCAACCCATGGACAGCTGGCATTATCGTAAGTGCATTACTTACATTTAGAATTGGATTTTAAAATTGTTCATATAGTTCTTGCTGAAATGACGAGGCATTTGATTCATTAATACCCTGTTAAAGAGCTTATATTCTAGGAGTTTACTATGCTAAAATGCCTTGGAAAACTGTTATTTTTACATAATCCTCAACAACAGTATTTTAAAAGTATTATTTTATCAATTTTGAAAATGAATAGCCTCTTTTATTTCACTTCTGTTACACATTGCTGTTATTTAATGTTCTGGATTAATAAATATAGTTACAGTAAGTTTCAAATAGAGTCAGTCAAATGAAAATTCACACGTTTTAAGTTGAAAGTATTTAGTGTTGCCTATGTATTCATTGTGTTGCCACCAACGAGTTGAATTTTTTTTTCTTTATTCCAATTCAATAACTGAAGTTCAAAACTCTTTTCAAACATGTGAAGTATTTCAGGTTATTTCAGGTTACAGCTTATTTCCAGAAGCAGCTTTAGAATACTTAAGATAAGGACACAAAAAGGTGTAACATATTTAGCATCGGATGAACTGCAAAATAGTTGTAATAAATTATATTTGTATTTACCACAGTTAGGACTACTGATAATAGCAACTTTTTATAAATAATTTTACAAAATAAGTAATCAAATGTGGTCAAATAATATACGAGGGACATTCAAAAAGTTTCCACACTTTTTTAACCTTATTTATTAAGAATTTCAAAAACAAATTACCTTTCTACATAGTCACTTTCGATTGCGATACAACTTTTTAATGCCCATTTACTACTCCTCCTGCCTTCACCGTTTCCAACAAAAATATAAAGGTGCAGAAACTTTTTGAAGTCCCTCGTATATTTATGATAAGGTGCAATTTTAAAATCTGTCCTCATTTTATTCTCTCATTTTACTAAAGAAAGGTATAATCTAGTGTTTAAAGGCAAGTGACAGTAGAATCACTTCTTCTGTTTTACAGTAACACGTACAGTATCACAATACAAATAAATTAATTTTAACAGGTATGCATATGAATATTACTCTGTGTGCAACTACATTCTAATGTGTAAGTTTTGATAAAGGCCAGGTTAAGTAAATGGTGTCAGATTTTAATTCTGTACAAATACATTTTGTTTAAATCTGAATTTGTAAAGTAAAGTACCTCTTCTCCCAAAGGTTCATTGTTGTTGCAATATTCCTCCCAGCACCCTGGCTGGAGGGCCAAGCATAACTGGTCTGGTTACCACCATTAGTTATATAAGAATTCCCAGAAGCAGTATTTTCAGGAATAGATTAATACGGAAAAGACAATGGTGTGCACAGAACAAGTTGTTATACCCTTGTTGTAGCTTCCTATTTATTTCAGGCTCTTGCAGCTTTGTCTGATAAAAGGTAAAAAAAAGATAAAAGGGCAGATTTTATTGTGAGCGGGGTTTCCAGGAGTACTGCCCCAGAAGTTTTACAGATCCAAGCCCAGCCCTACGAGTGATTCCCACACCAATATGGATATGCTTCAGGGTTGGGGCTTAAAAGGATCTCATTACTAAAGTTCAGGTGAGCTTGGAATTGAGTGCATAGAGTTGGTGTGGGTGTGCTGACAGACAGGAAGAGTGCCAAGTTTGGTTCAGGATTTGTAATTAAGTCTTGTGTTGAATATTGTGTCTGATTTAGAACGTGGATCAATCCCCCAAAATGGGGACTAGATGGAGTGCCTGTTTTGCTTAGGAAAGGCCTAGAAATTCCATTTTATTATTTCTTATATTTAACCTTAATCTTGTGAACATATTGTACAGTAAAGTCATCCTTCATTGTTGCCAATATCCTAGTTTGACTTTCTGGGTTTGGGGATTCACTGTAGAGTCCACCAAAATTCAGACCACAAAATCTTCAAAATGTGATTTATCATATTAGGTGAATCAATGTTGATTATTATTTTTTAACAGAGTGTGTGAAAGACTTGATTAAACAAAGAAATAACTGAATGAATGATAATCGATTTATAAAAAGATTTCTTTTAACACTTTTCAACATTTAGTAAAGGGGTAGATATTTGAAATATCTCTCAGAAATCATTTGTTTTTGATTTTTATTTCATACACTTTATAACAATAAATGCTGTAGAATGCATCTTTTAAATTAAAGTAATTCATTTACAAAATAAAATCATCATATGTTGTCTTTTTAATTTGTTTTGTTGTTTGCATAATTTTGATATTTGCATGATAGCCAAACAAATTTAAAAAAATAAATTAAAAAAAAAAACAAGTGTCATATCTACAGTATATCTATCGCTTATCTTAGGCCATACATTACACATTTTGTTTTGAATCATTTTAACTTTGTTATCCAGGGAACACCCTTTACATTTTATTTCTTTAAGAAAGTTTGAAAACAGAAAGACTAAATTATTATTTGGATTGTCCAGTCAACATGCATAACATCACCACTCTCTGTTATAGGATAAACGACAAGGTAGTGAATTACATAACTCAATTTACTTTAATGTAATACACAAATCAGTTTACTTTATGTAGCCCTTCCCCCTGTTTTGATACAATTTGTTTAGTGACTCTCAGTGCCTGAAACCTTATAAAATTCTCTTTATAAAACCCCGCTATACTGTATATAGCAGTAGGGAGCAGCTGTGGACACTCAAATGTAACATGACTAAAGGGACCTGAACCTGCTCCCCCTTAACTAGGATAGGATTGTGTGATAAATGCTGGAAAATATCTGCAGAATCTCAAACAAAAACGTTGAGTTGTTTGGACAATGAAAGTCATCCACGCAGGTGGCGCAGTGGTAGCAATGCTGCCTCGCAGTAAGGAGAGCATGAGTTCCTGTCCCAGGTCATCCCTGTATGGAGTTTGCTTTTGAATAATGAGAAAAGCACTATATAAATGTAAAGAATTATTTATTATTATTAAAGAGAGAAGTTGCTTAAACCATTCAGGTTCTCTATAAAAAAAATGTTAAAAAAATCTGGCTTTGTGAAAAGAATCAGGATGCAATACACATGCAGTGTCATACTGTATGTAATTCTTTACTTGTTTAATATTAAAGACTCTAATCTCACTATGTATCTGCCAGACACAATGACAAACATGCAAAACAGAAGTAGAAGCACAGTGCTGCCCCTCAGCACCTACATCCATGCAAGAAAATCTGAGCCACAGGACTTCAGCATGGTATTCCATCCTGTAAAGCACATCATTGGCAGCATGAAACCTGCTTGTTTTACAGCTTGAGGCACTGGCTTAAAAAGAGAAGACTAAGTGAAACAGAGACGGTTTATTTGCAATTTTGTTGTCAAAAGGGTGGTAAAATAAAAAAAGTAAATGGTCATTTACAGTAAAGACAAAATATTCTCATTCATGCAGGCCATGCTGTACAAAATCCACAAGATTGGATATTATCTGACAGAGTATGCAGCACAAGTTCTTGGCCAGGCTTTGGTGTTGTTGCGTCTAGACTACTGCAACTCACTTCTGGCAGGAGTACCCACATGTGCTATCAAGTGGCTGCAGATATCCAGAATGCAGTGGCCCATCTTGTATTTAACCAACCGTGATGGGCACATGTCACTCCACTCTTCAGGTCGTTACATTGGCTCCCTGTAGCCACATGCAATAAGTTTAAATCCCTGATGCTGGCCTACAGAGTAGTCAGTGGGTCAGCACCTGAGTATATGGAGACACTGGTGAAGTGCTGTGCTGCTTCTCACCCACTCAGGTCTACCACGGAACAGCGTCTGATGATGCCACCTCTATGTGGCATCAAGTCTCACTCCAGACTCTTTTCCATTGAAGACACCTTTGTATTGTGAATATCTGTCTAATTGAAAAGACAAAAAAACTTTGCGCTGCCTTACCTTATATTCTTGGTTATATGGTTAAGTTTAATTGCTTTGTTGATTGTAAATATGAGTTATTACATATTTACTTGTGCAATCAACTTATGTTACTTGTCCTATTACACTTGCTGAACTAACAGGCCATAATAGCCTAATGTTACTCGATTGTTTACCTCTTTTGTAAGTCACTTTGCTAAACAAATAAATGTAAATGTATTCAAGCTAAAGTTTCTAAAAAACACAAAAACAAAGTCAAAGTGTATAAGCAATCAAGTCATAAACCAATGTCTAAACAGGAGCAAGTAAAAATAGGTTAAAAACACAGAAGAAACTAGAATTGAGGCTCTCACCAAGTGAAAGAAAAAAGTGAGGTGCCTCTGCCTAGCCGTTTTATTTCACTTTTTTCACACACACACACACATCCACCCTTCATGTGACTGTTGCCTGATTACTTTTCCACAGCAATGGGAAGGAAAGATGGCAATCAACAGACTAAAACAGTGGCCTTGGGCCAAGTCTTCTGACAGTGCCCAAGCTTTCACCATTTTCAAATTTTGAAATGTGCTTCGAATTATGTTGTTAAATATATTTACTTATATGAATTAAGATAATTAAATAGTTTTTTTAATTGCAGCTGTAGATGATACAATCACAGCAATGTTTTGGACAAGGAACAGTTCTGTCTCCTTTTCTCTTCACTCAGTACAATTATGACCACAAATATAACAGTAGGTCATGTCACTTGCAGAAATTCTTAGATGATTCTGCACTTATGGGAAGTATTGATAAAGGGATGGGACAGATTATAGTTGTCAGATGGAGAAGTTTGTTTCTTGGTGAAAAGATAATTGTCTGCATCTTAACATCAGTATAACCTAGAAACTAGTTATTGACTTTTGCCACACCAAAGATATTCTATGTCCGATCAGTAGTCAAAGAGTGGATGTAGAGGTGGTCAACTTCTTCAAGTACTTCGGTGTCCACATTAATGACAGCTTGGACTAGTCTCAGAACACAGAGGAACTGTATAAGAAATGGTAGAGCAGTCCCTTTCTCATTAGGAGAATGTATCCCTTTAACGTGGGAAGTGACATCCTTTACATCTTCTATATCTCTGTGAGGTTCAGTACGATTTTCTACACTGTGGTGTGCTAGGCTGGTAAGAGAGGTCAACCAAATCAACAAACTAATTAAAATAGTAGGCTCAGTTATGGGGCACACTTTGGACTCCTGGAGATAGTTGCAATGGAGAGAGTTAAAGTAAAACTGAGTGTCATTATGAACAATGGTGCACATCCTCTCTCTGATACACTGACACTGAGTACTTTCAGCCAACAAATTATTATTAATTATTAATTAAAGTGTGTCAAGAAATACTACAGAGGCTCCTTTATACCAATAGTAATAATAATGCCTCACTGTGACTGTGACAGCCAAGTCAGAACTTTTCTTTCTTTTTAATTTTCTTACTTTATAGTCATTCTGTTGCGTGTTCAGACCAAAGTGTTTGTATTTATTTATTTATTTACTCATCTACCTATTTATATATGTATATATTTAAAGTGTGTAAAAAGCCAAATTTCCCAATGGGGATAAATCAAATTGTATCTAATCTATCTAATCTAATCTATATTAAACTTCCAAGTGGCAATTTTCCAAGTAAGTCTATGAAATAAATATGACCTTTCTCCTCAGTTCATTATATAAAATAATAGAATATTCAATTCAAGTTTATTGTCACATGTGCAGAGCACAGCAAAATTCTTACTTTTATGTCTTCTTCAGACTTGTGATAGTGGTATAATACGATGAATAAAACACAAGACAAAACATAAGAAAGGCCTGTGTAATAGTCAGTACAAACATCTTTACATAGATTTATGATCTCTGGATGGAAACTGTCTCAACATCTAATAGTGCTAGTGTTAATGGTTATGTACCATTTGCTGTTAGATAGCTGTTTATAATATTATTGTTTGCTTTTCTATGACAGCATGTATTATGATTTTCTTGAACAAAGGGAGCTGTGTTGTCATTAATACTCCAAGTCTGCTCCACTTACCCTCTGTAGTGCTTTGTGGTTCTAAGTTGAGTAGGTGCCATACCAGGATATTTATACAGCAAAGGATGGACTCCACTATTTTTTCCTATTGCCAGTTAATAAATGCTGTTGAAAATAATATTCACCTCAAACCTACTAAAATGTGCAATGTTTTATTTTTACTTAATTAACTATTGATCCTTTTATAATGGCCCTTGACAAATTATTATAAACAATAAGCATTGTTCCAGATTGCAGACTTTGAACTATCACATTCTTTTGCTGCTAATATATATATTGTAGAGCATTCTTTATTAACTTGTGTGCATAGCAGTTTAATTTGATCTGTCATACATCCATCCATTATCCAACCCGCTGAATCCGAACACAGGGTCACGGGGGTCTGCTGGAGCCAATCCCAGCCAACACAGGGCACAAGGCAGGGAACCAATCCCGGGCAGGGTGCCAACCCACCGCAGGACACACACAAACACACCTACACACCAAGCACACACTAGGGACAATTTAGAATCACCAATCCACCTAACCTGCATGTCTTTGGACTGTGGGAGGAAACCGGAGTGCCCGGAGGAAACCCACGCAGACACGGGGAGAACATGCAAACTCCACGCAGGGAGGACCCGGGAAGTGAACCCGGGTCCCCAGATCTCCCAACTGCGAGGCAGCAGCGCTACCCACTGCGCCACCGTGCCGCCTCTGTCATACATTTCACACAAATTATTTCAACATCAGTTGCACCTAAAGTGCACTTCAGTCATAGGTTGTGTGGTCTTCTCCCACCTTGAATTTAATAAAGCGTTGTATACATTAATTTAGCTTTAGTAATTGAGTCGGTTTTTCAATGACTGTTATACAATTGTATCTTTAAGTTTAATTAGAATGAAGGCCGAGTACCATTACAGAAAACCTAATAAGAACATCCTAGAGGTTAGATTAGAGCTACTTGAGCCAAAAAAAAAATTAAAATATGCAGTCTGAAGTTTCCTTATTAGGGTCTTTGTGTTTATCTTTACTTGAACTGCCAGAGGTAGTTGTTTAGTCTATCTGGTGCTCTTTCAGGCAGTTGTTTATAGAGTATTTGAAGAGAAGTGAAGTTATCTGGATCATAAAACTGGCTTTGTCAACATTTTCCTTTCCAAAAATACAAATATGTCTGTGTGTGTGTGTGTGTGTGTGTGTGTGTGTGTGTGTGTGTGTGTGTGTGTGTACATATATATATATATATATATATATATATATATATATATATTGTTCTCTTTATCTTTCTCACCGATATTTTATAGCTGTAATAATTTAGTCTGTACAACTTCTATACCGTACACCAGGTTTGGCAAAACCTTGCAGCCCCTGAAATCCTTGAAATCAAAACAAAACAACTTGGACTAAGTAACATAGGATTTTAACTAATAAATCTAATCAGATTCAATCAGAGCCAATAATACTTGTCATTTTTATATCTTTGAGCATTAATTTGTCTCAACATAGGCAATACGCAGTTTTGCTGCTCATTACTCAGAGCTAGCATATTCCTGCAAAATATTCATTAATGTCCAGCAAAAGACAACTAGAGCATGTCATGTTCTGTGCAGGACTTCACATGTTGAAGTAAGACTTGATAATTTAAGCACATACGTGTAACATGTACATGTACATTATGTAACCAGATTTGTAGTGAACATGTGACAAATGAATGATTATTCCTCCATATGAAAGAGACACATACGTGTAATCTCTATAGTTAGTGTATTGATAGTGTGATGAATATTATATCAGTTTTGCTTACATTATATTCTGAATAAGCTATGTAACATGAATGCTTCACTGTTTGGTCATCATTTGTTGTTTTGTTACATGCATAATCTCAACAATCAATCTGAACCACAAGTATTAGGTGGCCTGCTATAAAATATATTTTTTCATTAAACAAGAAGCCACAAATATTTTTTAAAAGAAATGTTAACATTTTAGACAAGGTTATTTGTTGTATGTAAAATAAAATGTAGTTCTTGATTGAACATTAAATTTAAAATTGTAAAATGACACATTATTCCCAATAATCACTAGTGATATGTTTGCATTAAGGTTAAAGTACCAAAACTACAGTATCTGAAAAATGTTCTTTCTTGTTAATAACAAAGCACACAAGAGAGAAAGAAACCAAGATACTAAAGAGTGCCCAACTGTGGCTTTGTATGTTCCTTTTATGTATCTTTATTAGGTAGAGTGGCTTCCCTACTTTCTTCCAGCATTACAAAGCTACACCCTTCCTTCCTTAGTCCATCTCTCTTTCAGTTACAAATCGATCTCGAGCAGCTTTTAAATACAACTGATACTAGTTGTTAAGGGTTATTTTGTTGCTGTTGATAAGATTAAGGATAAATGTTATCAAAATAAAACTGAAATTCTTTTTTTCCTGCATAGACTGCTCAGTATTTAACTGTTTTAATTTTCTTTTCTCTCTTTTTTTTAAATTGATTAGGTGCTTGTCCTGTCCTTGATGACAGTGGAGCTGTTTGGCATGATGGGTCTTATAGGTATCAAGTTGAGTGCTGTACCTGTGGTCATCCTTATAGCTTCTGTTGGTATTGGAGTTGAGTTCACTGTTCATGTTGCACTGGTAAGAGAAATTTTAAAATATTTGAAATGTATCAGTAAACAAATTAAAGTTGTACAGATGCTGACTCATATATACATATATTGATGTTATGTGTATGTTCTTGATCTCGTTTATTAAATTCTAAAAGTATATTTAAATATTTCTTTTGTCTCACGACTCATTATTAAGTAATAATTTTCTGGATTTAAGCTATTTTGGGTAAAATAAAAGTTTCTTTTGAGTCTTATGTATTTTTTTAAAAGTGCACACCACCCCAAGTACTGAAGATTTTAAATTATTCTAATTGTATGTTTACATATTATACTAGTCTTTGACTTGTAATTTAAAGATTTTATTTCCATAAGGTATGGTTTCATCTTAATGCATTTATTTTTTAGGCATTTCTTACAGCCATTGGTGATAGACACCGCAGGGCTGTTCTGGCCCTAGAGCAGATGTTTGCTCCAGTTCTTGATGGTGCTGTATCCACACTGCTGGGGGTGCTAATGCTTGCTGGATCTGAATTTGACTTCATTGTCAGGTAATCCCTTTGTGTGTGTGTGTGTGTGTATGTATACACTGTATATGTATATATATATATATATATATATATATACAGAGTGAGTCAAAATTATGTTATATGAAGTATGTTTTGTGAATAAATTGTTTCTGCCATTCAACTGTTAACATAATTTTAACTCACCCTGTGTGTGTGTGTGTGTGTGTGTATATATATATATATATATATATATATATATATATATATATATATATATATATATATATATATATATATATATTATATATATATATATATATATATATATATATATATATATTATATATATATATATATATATATATATATATATATATATATATATATATTATATATATATATATATATAATATATTTTTAGAATATATATTTTGTTTTATGTATTTATTTTTTTAATATTCTGATGGCCCTTGTGTGCCTACAGAAAAACTTAAAAAGTTTCATCTTTCTAATTTTACATGCCTTAAAAGCAGTGGTCTTTTCTCTGGGTAACTGCCAGAAAATTCTTCCTTTCACTCTACTCATCTATAAATTAGATTATGATTGGCAGGCTAAAATCTTTTAGCAAAACCATGTACCTTAAATGTCATGAAACATATAAACACTTTACAATTTTTATTAGCTCTTTATTTTGAACCAGCTGGATTTCTTCTCAAGCATGGTTTTTCCTATACTCAAGCTTTTCTTAGAAGGAACTGACTTAGAGAGATTACCTTGTCATTGAGGTTTCCTGGCTCTTCACTCATGACAGAGAAATACACAAAAAAAAGAGCGCAGCAGGCATCCAGTTAGAATTTTTTCTATTTATTCCTCAACAACAACTGTTGTGAATTTGTACAAAACATGTACATTTTGAAATATTTTAAGTGTTTTACTATTTTGATGCAGTCTTGTTTTCCTTTCAAATAACAATCATTTAGCTAGTTTCAAGTTTCTGAAGCTGTGTCTTCAGGGATTTGCAGGATTTGATCACGTAGTCACACCATGAGCAAACAGTAGGTATTAAACAGGCCAATCCTTTAGATTCTTAGACAACAGACAAGACTGTCTAGCACATTTCTTATAGACCTTGCTTTTAGAAAATATGCAGTAATTAAAGATATTTTTAAAACTTACTGTCCAAATCAACAGTGTTGCACATTAGTTATTTCTTACATAATTTCAAAGTAAATATCAATGTGGACCATCATTTAACAATGGCAATCTTGTATTTTGAGTTCAATTAAGACTATGATGCTTTACCACTGAATGAAAAGCAGAGTGTGTTGTGTCTGTTTTTATTTCCCACTTCCACTATGAAATTTGAGAAGACCAGTTAAACAGATGCGTTTCCTACACTTAACTAGAGAAAACAAAAAATAGAACAAACAGTCTATATTAACACAGGCTCTTTGTGAGTGACGCTGGTAACTGTTTGGTTTGGGGCTAGAGAGGTCTGTGGAGGAAGGCAGATTAAGAAAATTAACAACTTATGTTGGAGGTCAGGTGCACACAGCTTTAGAATAGGCCTGTTTATTCACAAGGACAAAAAACATTCTGATTAGCCGAGTTTTAGAGGTTGTGACTACTCTGCTATTTTACCTCCATCTATTCTATACGCTTGATACGTTTAGTTTGTTTTAGTGATTGACTGTGACTATTTATTACAAGCATTAATTCCATGACAATGTTTTATATTAGTGCTTATTGTAATTATCATATTAAATTATGACTGAGAAAACTAATAGTGAAGTCTTAGCATGCAACACATGTTCCCTATATTCTCATTTCATCTGTCTGATAAATTTTGAGTGAATATGTGTTTTTAACTGTGCATATTTAATTGATCATTTCTTGTGTAGCAGCTATCTTACCACTTTCTTAAATGTAGGAAGATATTGATCAAATATAACACAATTCATTTATGGAATTTCCCAAACTTGTCAAATAAAACACACACACAACTCTTAGTAGAATTCAGTATCATCACCTTGTACCTAGTTGCATGGTTGCCATTTAGTCTAAACTACATCTGTGCACTGTGTTAACTGGTAAAGATTTTCCGTTTAACTGATAGACTTACCACTACTTTCCTTCAAGTATCCCAAACTATGACCCTGAATTGTGGGAAAGCACAAGTACTCCATGGCCTGTCCCCATTTCTACTGCTTCTGCTACAGCATGTTAGCTTTGTTTCTTTTTTATCCTTTCTCTTCTCGTTTTACGTCTGAATTGTTGGAAGCAAAACAAAAGTATTCAGAGAAGCTAAATTGTCTAACAAAAGATTAGTTTGAAGTGCAGCTACACCATTGTGAAATCATCTCTTTCACTGAAAATGCTTTATTTTACTACAGAATGGGCAATGTTTACTGTGAAACACTAGCTTCCGTGTTCTTTCAGATATACCAAAGGGAAGAAAGGGTAAGAGGTACATAGCATTATAGGTATTTAATCCTTGTGATATTTTTAAAGTAGTAGGAAAAGATTTTTATTTCACAAGTGAGAAATGACAAAAATGTGGAAGGGTAAACAAGAGCAAGCTTGCCCAATAACTTATCTCATTTAATTAGGGAATGGACCTATACGATTTTATACCAGGAGAGCACTTTTTACTAGTGCTAACTGTTGAAATTCAATACCCTACACTTCATTTGTTAGCACCGTGAGCTTCTCTGACTACACTTCAGGACAGGGTTGTTGGTTTTTTTTTTTTATTATTTCACTTTAGCATTTTCTAGTTGACACTCAGTTAAACAACTAACTAACCAGCTAACTTTGTCTACCTTTTTTCTTTCTCCTTTAAATCAACTAACTCTTTTACTGTTTGAGGACTTTAGCTTCACAAAAGGTAATTGTTTAAACTTATTTTCCAGAGTGAGATCTTTGTATAATTTGGCTAACTCTTCTCCATTTTGTATTTCTTCTTCTAGGTACTTTTTTGCAGTACTGGCTATATTGACAATTTTGGGCATTCTTAATGGACTAGTTTTGCTTCCTGTTCTGTTGTCATACTTTGGACCATATCCTGAAGTAAGTGTTTAAATGCTAAAATGAGTACATTACTTTGAATGTCAATTTTAAGTCGAAAATGTTGGTTAGTAAAACTAGAAGTAGAGTTTAATGAACTTTAGAGGAAAGCATCATGTGTTATAATGAATGTTTTCAAGATTATGTAATCGGTGTGAAGAGTATGTAAATGTGTCTTAATGGCTCAGATCAATCAACAGCTGATCACAAAAGCCAATTTTTTTCAGCCCCTACTATTCTAATCTTTCCTGTAATTTAGTTACAGTGCTCCTTTATACAAGGTAGTATGATAATTGAGCCAAAGGCTTGTTTTACTAGAGACTAAGAGGCAATTGGAATATTAGCCTTTACATTGAACAAAGTGGTGTAATAAACTGAGAAAAATGAATCAGAGAAGTCGTCATGTGCAATTAGACAAACAGCAAGAAAAACTACTTTAAGGAATTCAGACCTTTTTATTTTGTCCTTTAATTCAAACAATCACTGTTTGAGTTTGGGCAGTAGTTTACATTTTAAATTTGAAAAAGAAAAGATAAAGGCAAATAGTAAACAATAGGCATTTTTTAAAAGATTTATACTGTGTTTTTTTATTTGTTGCTGTGTGACAAACAGCATAAATTTTGGTAAGAAACAAGTACTACATAATTAAAGTAGTAATCCATATTTATAATTACACCTCAAGAATTATGAATGTCTAGGTGATACACTGAAGAAAAAAACACAACTATATAAATATAGTAAATGTATATTTTAACAGCAAAAAGCTGATTTAAAATTATTAAAACCTATAAGTGCATGTGTATTTACATTTAAGCAGTGTTTAATTGCCAATATCAATTAATTGACTGTGTGAGAATATATATATATATTGTGGCGGACGGCTTCGGCTCTTACCCAGTCGGGACCATAGAGGATGGGAGGACTGGTAGAGAGACAATACCTCCCCAGGACACAAGAGGGCAGCCCCCTTGGTTTGCATCAGGGCCATGAGATTGGAGCTTGAAAGCTCAACCCTGTTGGGGCCTGTGGCCACCACCAGGGGTCACCGGGACAATTCCAGAGCCATGGACTGCAGCACTTCTGCCACACTAGGAAGTGCTGCAGGAAGATCGTCAAGGAGCATGTGGAGCACATCCAGGTACAACATAGAAGGGGCCGCCTCACTCCATTTGGGGAGTTGAAGTCGGGAGGTGGAGGACAGATCTTGTATGGAGGAGGAGTGTTAGGTGGTAAAGAGAAGAAGAAAAGAAAGAAAGAGAGAGGAAGAAACTGAGTTTATTTGTGGTGATTTGTGGGCACAAGGGAAAAGAAAATAAAAGTGTGTGCTTTTTGGACTTGTAACACTGTGTGTCTGTCTGTGTCTAGGGCTGATTTACCATTATATATATATGTACTTTATTAATTAAGCCTTCTTTCAGATAGGTACATTACAGAAAAAAATTAAACAATATGACAGCTTGTAATTATGAGAAGTATTTTATTTTCTTTTATGCCATATGTATTATGGATACATATTTTGTATTTATTTTAATAGTTAAAGTATGCATTTTAAGCAAATTTTATTTTTGTAGTATTTTAATGGTAACAAAACAGTAAGCCTACAGAATTTCATTGAATTTGTTTAAATATTCTTGGATATTCCTAAGTACCATTTTGCCGTTTTAAAACAAACATATAGGTATGAAGTGAAATTTAAGATTCAGAGACAAAAACGAGGATAATAAGAGAGATGTCATCCACATACATGAGCCTATTTTAATAGCATTGAGCAAAGTCCATCTCAGGGCACACAACCACACTCACACAGGACCATTTTGGCATCACTACTTAATCTAACTTGGATGTCTTTTGAGAAGTGGGTATACAATCTACACTGACGTTGAGAAAATGTACAAACTCCACGCAGAAGAAGTCAAATGTAGGGTTTCCAGGATATTACGTCCATAAAGAGCAGCACTAGCAGTCATGGCATAGTGCTGTTAAGTCTTGGTATTACCTGAAAATACTCTGATAATGTGAAACCCTCTGTCTGAGATTTACTAGTTGTATTATTCATCTGTTTTCTTTGAAGAAGAAGTTGCCAAACAATTGCTATCAGTTAACTGGCTGCAGTAAGTTAAGTAGCTTCTCTTTGGCAGCTAATCCCAAATATGGTTTGAGTCAGTCAAACATGAAAGTGGTCCTCATGCTAAAATCTTGCAGATTATTTTTTGCTATAGGAGGTGATGAAGCAATTAAAATCTAGAACAAGATGAAACAGGAAACACTGCATTTAAAAGAAAAAAACTGTGGTATAAAGCATAATATTTACATGCAGATTGAAGACTGGAAACAGGAATTAACAAGGAATTACTGTCATTATATCCAAAGTAGATACTTGAAACTGATTTAGACTGTGAAATACCTCAGATTTTGTGATAATAACCGCAATTGAACCATTCTACTGATAATTATGTTTTGCTAATAATTGAAGAATCTTTTTTGTGTAGTTTATTATTCTTTCTGGTTTTCAGCTTATTAACAAAAAGATTTATTTCAGGTATCTCCGGTTGATGGTAGGGGCAGACTACCAACACCATCTCCACAGCTGCCAGCTAGAACTGTGAGATTTTCTGTCCATCCAAGTAATGTGACCAGTGGCTCTGATTCATCAGATTCAGAATACAGTTCTCAAACTACAGTATCAGGAATTAGTGAGGAGCTTCGCCAGTATGATTCCAACCCCGGTTCCTCCCATTCAACTCGCCAGATAATTGTTGAAGCCACAGAAAATCCTGTGTTTCCCAGGTCTACTGTAAGTATAATATAAAATTATAAAAATTACCATTTAGCTGTTGTATCTGAACAAATGATAAACATTTCTTCACCTCACATTAAAACATGTTTTATTTTTAGACTGTTAACTATGGTTTGTTGTCTCAGCCTCCTTGTTATGTACCTTTTCTTCTTGTTATTTTTCTGTAAGACTCACATAGTTATTTACTTATTTTATACATGTTTATTTATTTATTTATTTATTTCACAAATGGTTACTTATTTTATAAAGCAGAAACAATCATGCACAGCACACCATAACATTTCACATTTATTAGCATAGGAACTGTTTAGACTTGCTGATCAATTCAGCTGTTACACTTTGGAGAGAATGGAAGTACCCAAAGGAAATGTATTTAAATGTAAAGAGATAAGCAAACTTCTTACATGCTGCAGTCCACATGGAAGTGAACAATGATGAAAGCATTCTAAGGCAGAAAAGCTACCTGGTGTAATATAACTCTCTTTCAAGTTTCCATTATTATGTTTTCATAGCACCTCAAAGTTTTAAAAATTGACCTATCAATAGCTCAGTTTAGTTTTCTTTTTTAATCAATTTAAAAAAATCTGTACAGAAATATATTTAACATGTGCATTGTGAATACTCTTTTCTAAATTTAGAAAATACGGTTAAACCTGTATCATCATATACTCCTTATCCTGTTTACGTGTATTTCCAGTGGGAGGTTTGCTAAAAATTTACACAAACTCAATGAAACTGACCTAATTTAAAGTTTACTCTGGATAACCCTACTGGTACCTGGTACTTGAAATAACCATTTAAAATTGCCACATAGCAGGTTCAGATTACTTTGTTTTGCGTGGTCATTTTTAAAATGCTGCTACTCGAAAACTGAAGCATCCATCATAAAGTTAGCAAAGCTACACTCTCCTTGTGAGAAAATTCTTAATATGGTAAACAAAGTCAAAACTGACTTTAGAAATTCAGACATTCAAAAGTCTCATAACTAGTATTACTAACAATTGTACTGAATGAAGCAATTGAACTTTTTTCTAATGAAACATAGTCAAAAAATAGCTTAGCCAATGAAAAAGAATAAATTCACCTAGGTTTAATGTATCATGCAGTTTTTCATAAACTTTAAATATTTTGATTGCAGTGTATATTTTATTTTATGTTTTTTTTTTTGTCCTTAAGTCGCTTGCTTATCAGTAACAACATTTAAATTAACTTTTCATTTGAAAATGTATGTGCTAAGTTGCATTTCATATCTCTTTTTATATACTGTACATTGTTATTTTCTGTTTGAATTGCAGAATATTACAATAGCACGCTACTCAATCAAACAAATAATAATAGCATCACAGATATAACCATTTACTTCACAATCAATATACATAAAAAACAGAAATACCACTGGGAAAATATATAAATATATTAGAACCATTAATAGCATTAAACCACAGGCCTAGCATGCTTAGTCTAAAATAATATGAATTAATTTTTGCCATGTTTTCAAAGAGGTTTTGGACATTTTCTCTTAAAAGAGAATGTTATTTTCTAGTTTGATATAATAAAGAATATCAGTTACCCACTGAGTTATAGAAGGTGGGTTACTTGCAGTGTACTGCCTATTACAATCGTTTTACCCCTATGCACTTTAATGCCATCCAGGAGTACACCAAATATCGCTGTAAAGTATTAGGAGTGATTGTGGCACCAACACTATCTAAGAACGATTCAAAGATTTTGTCCAAAATTAGTGCATTCCCAAAACGTGGCCTATAGATGCTTCATATCCTTTTCAATTGTGCTAATAATTTGGTGTTTTTATGTTTAATAATCTCATCTGTAGTGAATTCTTGGAAGGTGACTAGAAAATGTGCTTATTCCTTGCTTAATGCATCATAGATTACTAGTTTGTTCTCTAAAAGTTTTCAGGTATGCCAACCTTGATACCTGTCAGTGCTTCTAAGACATAGAATTGCTCTGAATGTGGAATTAGATTAGCATTTTTCTGAAATAAACTACATATTCTGAAACAACAGTTTTGCCTATCATTTTGTCCAGATATTGCATATTTTGCAGTAATGCTTTCTGTAACCAGACAATGAAGCATATGTGACCTTTTCCAGAAAAGAAACAAAACGTAAACAACAAAGGACTATGAAATACTAGGGAAAATCCACAGAATTAGAAATATGTGACCTGGCAGAAGGAGAGTATTAATATCTTATATATAAACATCTACACGTGGAAGTGTGTGTGTCTGTCTGGCCCGGAAGTGAGAGGTGGAGTCAGGGTAAGGGCACCTCAGAGACAGACAACTCGCTCAGCCGCTAATAACACAAGCGAGGCCAGCAAGTCAGCAAAGCGAAACCTCTGAAGAAAGACAAAGTTGCTTAGCTGCTAATGCACAAACGATATGAGCACATCGGCAACACAAAACCTCCTTGGAGAGAGATGCCCAAAGTAGTTCCTTTTAATTACCTCACATCTCTACATTTCAATTTTTTCTGATGATTTCAATAGTTTCTAGGACCCTGGGCTTTTTACAGCATGGGCGTATACAACTAGCGTGTTACACAAAAAAACACAATGAACAAAATGCTTTATTAACCACTTGGACTAGTTTCTAATTTATACACTCTCAATTTGGAAAAAAAATTCCTGGTACTAGGTTTGAAGCCCTTTGTGTGTCTGGTGTTTGAACTAATGATTTTCTTGCATTTCCACCATTGGCCAACACTTTTAATTGTGCAGCACATTTCACTAAAGATTAAAGAGTATAACTGTTTTAACTAATAAGTTGCAGTTTGTGAGAATAAGTGAGTTTGAATAGATGAGTTGCCTAAAATGAAGTTAAGTTTTTAATTGTTTAATTTGATTTGATAAAGCTGATAAAGCTCATCAGGGATTGGCATATAGATGTGCCAAAATTGTATCAAGCAATTTTCTTGAGAAAAAATGAAAAGAATCTCTTGCAGAAAGAAAACCATTCATTATTGAGGTGTGGACGTTTTAGAGTAATACTGTGTGTTTTTATGTGTTCATTTGATGTTATGTGTTTCCATTTTCTTATCATTTCTGATTATATGTTAAGGATTTTCCTGGAATAATAACTTTGATGTCGCAGTGGGTTTGTCCCAACTGTATTAAGACCTTATTAGTCTTCTTGTTTTGCTATTTCATGGTACTGTGATTTTGATTTGAATGTTCCTTGCTTTATTTGAGAACTGACCCAAGTGATCTTGTTATACAGTAAAACAGTCTCTTCTTAGTTGCTGCATATCTGTTTTATAACATACACTTTAATTTCTAAAAGGCCATCATTTTGTATTATAAGATTGAAAATAAAAGAACAGGAAAACATTTCACAGCATAGCAAATATTGTATTTCTTACAGATGTGTTATACATGATGATAGCTCTCTAAGTTAGTGGGCCTCAGATATAGTGCCAGTGGTTAATCAAATGTATACAAAGTAATTTGTAACTAAGTAATTTTATGTATACAATTTTTTTTTAACCCAGGGGCTAATATTATTCACTTGAGCTGTTTACTGTTGAACTTGTTACATTCAGTCCTTGTTGGTGATGGTGTGAAAGAAATTGCAGCAGAACTCTATATTAAAGCTGTATTTGGTAATGTTACAAAGGTGATTTAAAGTTGATTTATTCAAAGCTAAACTGCTGTAAATCTCAACTCTCATTGGCATCAAAGCCCCCCTAGTCCACCGAAGTGATTGACACTGCTGCGTGAAATTCTTATCTTTCTATTCCATTTGAACAAGTGGTTCTGAGGTGTCACCTGTGCTCAGGTCCTAATTTGGGATCCTGAGGTGGTTCATCGTGTGGTGTATCAGTGCATGCTCCCAGCCTCCTCCTCCACCTCCTAACTGTGCTTGTTTAACCAAGGTGACCCCTTCCTCCGCTTTCCTCACTAAGGTGGAATACCCCTCTCCTTCTCCCCTCCAGTGCTGTCTGTACGTCATCGTCAAAGAACTTAAAAATGTAAAACTGGGTCCCAAGGCCACAAAGGTTAAGAATCACTGCTCCAAGATAAACTGTAATCCAGCGAGACAGTGAAATTGTTATCCAAAATCAGTAAAAAAAGATTGCTACCTTTGATGACATGCTGCGTTTGCCACTGTTCTTATTTAAAGTTTGTTTACGCTGATGAAATTTTCTGGAGCAGCCCACTGGATCATGGAATGGAAATTGTTGCATTTGCACATGGTTTGAGATTAGATGAAGGGAGTGGGTGTTTAATATATATCAAATATCATTACTACTGGATCTGTTGCATGAAGCCACAGCACCTGGCAAGCACTTGCTAAACACATCTTCTTTGAGCTTCACCAAGCTTTGCTCGTTTCACTTTGCTTCTGTGACAGTATTCATTTACATAAACCAGTATGCCCCATTTCTCTGTGAGATCGCTGTCTGTCATGTATCGAACCAAGGCATGAGGTGCATTAGAATGTCCCACTCGCTAGAGCATTATTAATGACAAATATCAACACATAAAAACAAATCAAATACATATTAAATACATAAAGGCATTTTTGAGATATTGGGGTATTTAATTTTTTTTATTATGGGTTTTTTTACACCTAAATACTGATATAGCAAAATGTCCTTTCTTAGTGGATATCTAATGCCCTAAATGTATAATCCTGACAAATTCCAGATTCATAGCTAAATTGGAAATAGTGTTTTTGTTAATAAGTGAGTGAGTGAATGAGTCAGTTAACTTTGCATTATATATAGAAAGATTAAGCAATAGGTTCTTCTTTCATTCCTCTAATAATTCTAGACTTTTACCAAACATCTTGCTTGTTTAATTTTATCATTTTAAGGTCATTCTCAAATTTGTGTATAAGAATTGTAAAAGCAAGAACAGGAACACATTACATTTCCCAAGAGGAAATGAAAATTTTACAGAAGCCTCCAAAAAATATAATAAAGAGGCAGCAACCCGTACCAAGCAACACTGTAAAGGCCAACTCTGACACAGACAGGCATAGGACACGGTTATAACAGCACACAGGATTTATTTTTCTTTTCCCTTGTGGGAAACACCTTCCCCGTTCCCCACAAGTCTAACACACAGTCCCAAAGCACAATACACTTCTTTTCTTTTTCTTTCTCTTTTCTTTCTCTTTCTCCTTCACTCTCCCCCCTGCAAGCATCGTTCTCCTCCTCCCGACTCTGGCTCCCCGAGTAGTGTCTGCTGGCCCCTTTTATAATACCCCTGGAAGTGCTCCATGTGCTTGATGATGTATTTTTCGGCAGCACTTCCGGGTGTAGCGGAAGAAACACCCATAATGGCTCAGCTGTTGTTGTAGCACCCCCTGGTTGAGCCCACGGATCCCAACAGGGCTGCACCAAACTCCAACTCCCATGGAAACCTGTGGGAGCCCTAGCCGCCACTGCAACCCAGGGGGCTACCATCTAGTGCTCCGGGGGAGGTAATGCTCTGGCCATGCTTGCTCCACCAGTCCTCCCGGTGTGGAGGCGTCCCGGCTGGACATGGGCCCTGGATGTCCGCCATACACAAATAAAAACTTCTGGCTTAGGTAACCAAGAACTGCAGCTGTCAATAACATGCCTGTAGGTGGCAGTGTACCACTGCTCAGAGTGTACCACAGGTTTATATGTAAAGTCACTAATATTTGGATAGGGCCGGTCAAGCTTGTAGTGTCCACAAGTAGAACATGCCTGATAAACATTTGGTTAATCAGTGTTTGAAGTCACCAGCATTCAGAATGATTCATCATTAAATTATTAGTACAGAATGAGTCTGTTGCTGAGTCAGCCAGGATGATATAACTTACTTTCCTGGGCAGTGACAAGGATGAATTCTGTCTGCATTTCAACATCTTCATCACACATTTTAGTTGTAATTGTACTATGTTTCCTTTTTCACCATTGCAAATTCACAAAAATCTTCAGACCCCTTTTTTCACTCAGTCTGATGAAGCCCGTCCAGCATCTGAAATAAGAGGTGTAAGAGTTTATAGAGTTGCAAGAGGTTCTCCACATTACTTAAAGTATCACAATACCTGAACTTGGCATAACATTTCTTATCATATGAAGTGAGGCCTGGTCTGAATCCTTTCAGGTCTTACTTTTATCCTTGCCCCTGATCTTTCCCTCTTTCATCTCCAGGCGAGCTTGTAACGTTTATCCTTGCTCTGATATTTGTCCTTTCGCCTTTTTAATTTTCAGACAAACAGCTCTTCCGATAGGGCGTAATTGGGCTCTTTAGGTGGCGGTGATTGCTCTGCAATCAGGTGAATAGGAATGTTAAATATGTCCCACTTTACATTCCTCAGTCTCTTTTACGTTCTCAGATGTTATAGATATAGGAACCATCAAATATTTTGTGCTCATTGGGTGACATTTCTCTGGTTCGGAGCTTGTCTGAGAAGTAGTTGAGCCGAGGCAGTGCACGGGTCTGTGCTGACAGCAGCATCTCTTCAGTTAAGTTTAAAAATTCACTCAAAAATGTATGGTGACAAGCCAGAGGCCACATCTTAACACTACTATACAATAACATTAATTCATTACGTTAAGCACATTAATAAAAAAAAAAAGAGAGAGAGAAAGAGCGCTTCTGTAAAGGTGGCCGCATGACGTGGCACCCAGAAATGGTATTGCAGTCTTTTTATCACAAAAATAAAATATGCTTGTAGCAGAGACTGTAATGTTATTGGGGTGTTAAAAATTTATTTCAGGAATTAGTTTGGCTGTAAGTTGTGACTCTTACCATGCAAAGGTCATATTTTTGATAATGTTTACATTGGTATATTTTTAGGTACTGATTTCTGTATTCAGTTTTTTTATGTTCTTGTAACTAGTGTCAGATTGATTCATTTTTTTTTTGTATTCCTTTTGCTCTTATACTTTTAAACCTACTTGTTAATACCTTTCATCATTAATTTCTTAGTTTCATGGTTAGTAATAAATTAGTACAGTATATAATTTCTGGAGTTTTCATTTTGCTTTGATGTATTTATTTTTTAGTGCTGGGCACTGATTAAAATTTTTAATCTCGATTAATCGCAAACAATCACATTGTTATGTGCAAAATTCAATAATGAACTCAAAAGCAGTATATTACGTGTATTTAGTTTGCAAACACTTTAAACAAATAAGGTGCTTTTTAACAGCAGTATTCCCTTTACATAGTAACAGTTAAAATATTTCTTGTAAATCTCAACTCAAACATTAATGTAATCAAATCAAATATAAAACCAAAGCTATTTGCCACTGCCAGGGCATTAATGCTTTATCTAGTTCGTTATTGAAAAACAAGTTACCCTCAGAGTCCAGAGCCACAATCATAACATTATAACAGGCACCTTCCGAGCAACAGCAAGGTAACATTTCTAAATCTGTTTTCTTTTTTATCTGAATAGATGCCAGCAGAAACATTTTCTTTTATCAGGGAGCAGCATAAACAGTCTATGTTCAGTAGTAGCTTTTTGAGAGCTAATATTTTTTCTAAAATACTCAGTTTTCTGAAAAGCGCACAAAGCAATGGTTTCACACATAAATCAACATAAAACGTCTGTTGTGCCTGCTGTCAGCGCCTGTTTGCAGTTTGCGGCAGCAGCGGCTGTGCAGGGGGCGGCTTGATGGCCAACAGGAATGCACGGTGGGCTGGCTGCCTGGCTGTCTTTGTGAGACAGGTGCGCAAGCGTGGCAGTAGCAGTGAGATGCAATATGGTTTGTACCTCCTGTCATCATAAGTGTCTGTCCTCCCAGGCAAATGCTGCCATAAATGAACACGAACGTGTTCAGCACCACAATCAGCTGGGGTCCGATCAGCTGATGCCGGTACCTCACTTTCGTTTTCAGTCTACATCTACAGATCACTTGCATCAAAATCGGAGTCTGACAAATCAGAGTCCGATTCAGCGATAATACGAAAAAAGTCATCCACAGATTATTTTGCTTTCAGCATTCACTTTGGTATCTCTCCACATGCCATTTTAGAAGCTGTTTGCTCTTCGCTACTCATGCATGCGCAGGGAATTGAGGTCAAATTAACAAAGCTAACTTTCCTTCTAGCAAAAGCGTATCGAAAAGCGCTGGGAGAAGAATATCACTGACCTCTATTGATCACTAGCGAGACTGAGGCTTTCAAAATAATAATGATAATAATAACAAAAACTGCGTTAATGAGCGATAAAATAATTGTTGGGTTAATTAATGCGTTAACGCAATAATAGTGCATTATCTTGCCCAGCCCTGTTATTTTTATATCTTGTTGTTTTGATTCTCTTTTCATTCTCAATGTTTTTTAATGGTGACTGCCTGTGTCCAGGCATTGACTAATCAATAAAAGGACTTTGTTAGAGACAAGATCTCCAGTAACAATTAAAAGAAAAAAAAAATCATAGGGATAGGGTTTCTAGTTTTGACTCGTTTTAAAGACTGCAACTCGTGTCCAGTTGTTGTAATGCGAAGAAACATATGTAAGGTGCTCCATGCATCAACTATGTTTAAATCTTTAAATATTCTCCTGTAAACTCCTAAAGACCTACAAATCTTTGCTGCTTGCATCTTTCCCCAGAGTCTTCCAGCCTAATCCATTAAATTTGATAATTAAAATCTTTAGAAATGGTTCAGTCACATCCTTAGAAATATAGAGCATTCAAACCATATCAATGAAGTACACAAGAAACTAAAATAAAGAAGCAGTTTTAGCTAAATTGCACTTTGAAGTAAAATAAGAGACACAAATGCACCTAAAGACTAACACAAGAAATGGTGCTGTAGAAGTGAGTGTACAGTAGATTACCTCAGAATGAATGTAGCAGTGTCAGGTTGTACAGTAAGTTTTGAAGTCTGTATTTAACATTGCTTGGTTTTTCATTTTCAGTGCCAATAAAAAATAGTTTAGCAGCTAATGAACAGTTGATTAGTAACCTTGATTTGACTCATGCAGACAGTGCAGTACATACATTTACATAGTCAAGGCCATTTTTAGAAGAGAAATAACATACATATGCGTGTCTTATTTGCGTAGAAAAACTTACTTGTGAGCCATATTTTCAAATAACTTCAGCCCTTGTAGTTAAATGTACAGAGTGCGATTTCTCTCCCCCATCTGCATCTGCATTAAATAAATGAATGTGCAGCAAACATTGAACTCCTACATTTGTGGACATTTTAAATAGTGAAAGATATTTTTTTTATCGTGGGGCAAAATTCAATCACTGATTAGAAAAGAAACTATTTGACAAAAGATGCAAATAGGCTACTCCAGGGCATGATATGTGACAACAAGATGGTGAAATCAAACATCCCACATAGTGGCACGTGGAAAAAGGTGACGCTGACTCGATATATTTGATTTCTTTTTTGGTTAAACTGAGTACTCAAAAACTCTAAACTAATATATCTTTCTGTTTGATATTTGGGTATGAATAAAAATCCCTAAAGTAAAATATGTATCTACTGTAAGTGCTTGTACTTTATATCAATTACAGATTTCTACAATGACTATTGGAATTCTTCAGTGTCTACAAAATACTAACATGTAGTTTCTGATTTTGCAGGTTATTTTACCAGAGTCCAGATATCACCAGTCTAGACCAAGACATCAAGCTCATTCTCAGGATACTCGATCACAACAATGTTGGAGAAATAACAGAGATACAAGAAGAGAGTCATCAAGGAACAATGAGCAGCATCAGCCACCACCTCCATATCGGCCGCGTATGAATGCTTTTGAAGCTGCTAATGAACTGCATTCTGGCCCTAGTCATAGGGAACGCTTTGGACATCGCTCTCGTAATCATAATAGAAATGCAGCCTTTGCTTCAACAACTCCTTCTGCACCAACGTACGGCCAACCTTTTACTACTGTGACTGCTTCAGCTTCCGTCACGGTGGCTGTTCACTCTACTCTGCCAAGTCAGGGTACCTCTTATAGGGCGTTTCCATCTCATGAAGAGTATGAAACTGATCAGGAACCATTTGAGGATCCCCATGTGCCTTTTAATGTTCACAGTGTGAGAAGGGACTCAAAAGTAGACGTTACAGAGCTGCAGGACGTGGAATGTGAATCAAGAAGTCATCCTAATGCCAGCTCTACTAGCTAAGGTGTGTCTCCTTGAGCTACAGTAATATGTTTCATTGCATTCGCTTGAGCACATGTCTTTTGAAAAGTTTTATACTTTTTACCAAAATGTATTCACGATAGATAGATAGATAGATAGATAGATAGATAGATAGATAGATAGATAGATAGATAGATAGATAGATAGATAGATAGATAGATAGATAGATAGATAGATAGACTGACTTTATTAATCCCAAGGGGAAATTCACATACTCCAGCAGCAGCAAATACAAAAACAATATTAAATTAAAGAGTAATAAAAATGCAGGTAAAAACAGACAATAACTTTGAATAATGTTAATGTTTATTGTTTACATTATACACTAATACAAATATGAGCCAAAACACAGGAAAGTGAAAGTATTGTTTCCCAGGGAAATGAAAATAAATTGTTTTTATGGTATGTTTAAATTGGATTAAGTGAAAGTAAAGAATTTAAAACATCTAGAACACAGGTAAGTCATGAACTGTTTTATCTGTACACCTTTTTTGGAAATTAAAGAAGAGCAGAGCTCTCACAGATAGGTGATCCATGGTAAGACAGCACTGGACAAAAAGTTGAGTTGGTGGGATACACACCTAAAATCACTCTGGCCAGTTTAGGATTGTATGGTTCTCAGATGTGAACAGTTAACCCGCCACAATACAGAAATTACATGAAACCTGTACACACTAATTTATTTGTATTTGAGAATCACCGCCAACAATCATACTGGGTGGAGTGGTGTGGGTTCCCCCTTGGAAAATTGCCACTGACGGTCATACCGAAGCAATGTGGTTTGCTAAAACTGCCTATGGTGACCCATCACGAGACACGCTGCAAACTGTATGTGACCCTTTTCATCGAGTACAGTTGTGAATCACAACTCAGCGTGATCCAAATTCAGACAACATGCAACGACCCATAGTTTAAGCACTTACGTTCTAGCATATTAGCATTTATTCTGTAAACACTCGGAAGACGCTGATTCAGGGGTACACTGTTAACCTGACAGCTGCTGTCTGAAAAGTCAACCTTTGTGATTTTTCAGTGCAGCACATGATTCATGTCAGCTTCACATAAACAGAGGGTGTCCTATGAATACTGACAAATAAATCACCTAACAAGCTGCTCTTTGGTGCAAAATTTTTAAATAGAATCCCCAGATAATGCACTACCGTATATACTCGCGGATAAGTCGGGACTTGATTTTACAGTATAATTTCTGGTATTTTATAATGTCAGTCGTATAAGTCAAATGTGGAAAACTCACACTATTGGTACAAGGGATTATGATATGCTAACACCCACCTGACCACGGAGCACACTGCCTTTTTGTCTATGTGGGTGCGGCAATGCACTGTGCGTGCTCCTAACCCCTCTCTCTCTCTCGCTCGCTGGCACTTTCTCTCTGTTGTGCCTACGTGACCACACAGTAATACCCAAACTATTCCAAAGCAACATTTGCACTGATATGTGTTTTTTTTATCTCACACCCTCATACACTTTTATCATAAGAGCATCCCTTATCTACAATGGAGTGTTCGATTAGAAGAAAATATGAAGTTGGCTTTAAGTTAAACGTCGTTGAAGTAGCAAAAGAAATTGGTAACTGCGCTGCTGCAACAAAATTTGATGTGTCTGAGAAAGTGATGTGAGATTGGAGGAGGCAAGAAAATGAAAGAAAAAAAAACGAAGTGTCGCATTTTTGAACGGGAGTATAAGTCGGGGTCTGATTTTATGATCGATTTTTCGGGTTTCAAATCCTGACTTATACGTGGGTATATATGGTAATTGCTTATTAATGTAACATATCTCTCTGTAACTTCACAGTAGTATGCCATTTGGATGCCACAGAGAAATTACTTATGAAAATTAAACAGGAGAATTGCTAGTAGACTGAGAGATTATTGAATTTATAGTTGATTTTAGGAGAAACTGAATGTTTTCACACATCTCTTTTGATGAAAATGAAATCGCAACTAAAAAATGTATGTTTTTGGCCCCTAAATGGAATGGGCTTTTCAGCTGGTATATAAAATGATTCATACAGTCATCAGGACTCTTGTATATTTGTAAATAAATTTGTATCAATTCACATATATTACAGAAGCAAGTAGATAGTAGCCTGAATACTTAAGACTGATGCAGCACATTGCACATTTCATATTAATAGTTCCTTAATATCAAACAGGTAAACACCAGCAAAAGATGGACAGACAGACCAAAAGGTGGACATTTACTGCCATATTGCGCATATGTGTCTACCTCACAAAGTTATATAGAAGGGTATAAGTGACACTGTATGTAAGGACATTTCTTACAGATATATGTAGCAGAAATACTGAAATTTATTTATCTACAGAAACATGTAACACAAGCGGTGGGTTGGCACCCTGCCCGGGGTTGGTTCCTGCCTTGTGCCCTGTGTTGGCTGGGATTGGCTCCAGCAGACCCCTGTGACCCTGTGTTCGGATTCAGCGGGTTGGATAATGGATGGATGGATGGAACATGTAACACAAATCAAAGGCATTATTAATAAAGATGTTTAACACTGCAGATTTGCCTTATAAAAGGAGTGCTAGCCAGCTCTGAATATGTTGCAGGGTCACTCCTGATGGCTTTTTGTTGAGCTGTCCTGTAATCCTAAAACCATGAGCTACTTACTACTAATGAAGCAAATAAGGCACCATGCAGCTCAATAATATTAAGAATGTTTTCCCTCACATGTAGGTAATGTAATACATTTATGTACTCTCAGAAATCCTTTTAAATAATCTTTGTTGACTTAAGTGGACACAAGTTGGTCTCTGTCAGTTTTTGCATTCATTAATTTTTCATAAAAATTGCCCATCTCACCCAAGCAGTATTGTTACAAAGAACACATCTTCTGCAAGCTTTAAAATTACACCCAAAACATTCATTATCTCCACTTATCTAAGTATCCGGCCACATCCTCCCAAACCTAATCGTGCAGATTATTGTTGAAAACACTTTTTATGCAACACCTAAATCCCAAGAGTATAGCCGTAATCCTCCAGTCTGTATTTTCTTATATAAACTGGGATGTTCTGTTTTATTTTTTTCCCACTTTGTATTCAATGTTTGCTTTTGAAGAGTAACTTACTCTAGCAATCTTTTTTGTAGATTTTTAGGGACATTCAAAATTTGACAAGTTTAAAAGTATCTTAACAGTACAGTATTCTTAATCAGTAGCCTTGAATTTTATTTTCATATTCCTTTTCGTGTATATTTTAAATTTGATTCTCTTTTACAGATGCATTTGAAGCACAAAAGGCCAAAGATGGGACATCCTTCTGCTCTTACATTTAAAGAAAACTGCTTGAAGTTATGGAAATAAAAGGGCATGCAGCATCAGGAAAACAGTTTACTGTTACTGTAAATTAGTGTATCTTTCTAAATATTTTTTTATTTAAAAAAGTGTACACATGTATAGTAAAAAAATAAACTATGGGTAGTTTCATTAGGAACTGTACAATAGTTAAATTGAGGACAAAATTTTGTCTGATCTGTACTTACTGTACATTACGTTTAATTATGGCACGGAGATCAATCATGTCATACATTTCAGCATACATTGTTGCTGCTTCCACATTGTATAATTTTCCTGTATAATTCTATGCAAATAATACTTTTATGCTTTTTTTTTTGTTTGTTTTTAGGTTTATGTATGTGTGTGCGTGCCTTTCTCAGTGTGCACGTGTATGTGCATATGGTATATATGTGTGTGTACATATAAAGGTTCATATTTTTATTTTAATTTGTATATCACAAATTTTGTGGTATTATAAAATTGTACTTTTAACTTTCATACACGCTATGCGTGATATTTAAAAGGAGCAGATATGAAGAAAGAAAAAGCACGTTAGTCTTTGTATTCTGTAACTGTACCCTTTGCTTTTATTTTTCTTTTCATTTCATTTTGTTCTGATGCTGTAATTTTCCTGCCAGTGTGTGCTTGCCCTACAACTCAGATCTGTTGCTTAAATTGTCATAATTATCTGACTTAGTTTCCTAAAATTGCAGGTTCCAACACTTCTTTTTCATTTAGAGACTTTCTTGTACATTAAGCACTGGCACTTGCTAAATAATGTCCTTTTCAGCACTGTATGGAATCTTTAGTTATTTTTGTATTGGTTATATGCTTTTTAAATAGTTCTTCCATGTATTCTATATAAGCTATTCAGATGAGCTCACTAAAGAAAACAAAAAGCAAATGCCTCCCCAACTCAGCACATTGTGTTGTATGATAACAAGGACAATATGCCACAATTTAGCACTAGCGGTGGACTGACCTAAGAGCATAAAAATCTTCCACAAAACTGTATGACACTAATTGGAAGCTAACCTCAATTCCCAAGTGTACATATGATTGTGTCAGAGGTTGGAATGGCTTCCTGCTGCTAACGCTAGGTTCTTTCTGTCACTGAAATACGTTCGATTTCCTCCTCTCGTGTCTGAAATCAGCTTCTATCAAACACAGCTGTGTTTCTCTTTTGTGTATTGCTTTTCATGATGTGCCCCCCAAACCCCCCCATCTCTCTCTCTCTCTCTCTCTCTCTCTCTCTCTCTCTCTCTCTCTCTCTCTCTCTCTCTCTCTCTCTCTCTCTCTCTCTCTCTCTCTCTTCTCTGCTGTATTTTCTTCTGCAAAGTTTAGCTGTTTTCTCCTCAGGTCACATTGGCTAAAGGAGTTCTTAGTAGCTGGAAATTTCTTTTATGGTTTAGGGTTTTTTTTTTTATTGTTGTTGATTTGTCTGTTTTTAACTATATTTTGATGATATTTATATTTTTGTATTATAAAAATATTTTTTTTTCTTTTTCTCCTTACAGTATTGCTCATATGCCAGTTTATAACAAAAATGCAGGGATTTTTACTTATTTTGTAAAACACTATTACAAGTATAATTTTACATTGTAATTGAATTTTATCTGTATAAAGTGCTTACTAATGTTAAATAGAAAAAAAGATTATATAACATTTACATTACGACTCAATGTAGCTATTAGAGTAAGGATGTAAAAAGGAAAAGTACTCAAACTGGGTTCCTCCAGCTGCCTTTTTTGGCAGAGGTGGGTTGTGTCATTTCAGTTACAAAGATAAATGTATGCCATATAATTTATTTATATGAAAATTTATTTTTGTAGTGTACATAGTAGTTGTCTGTCTTTTGACAGAAGTATATTTTTAAAGAGTTTATATGTAATGATACCATTGTGTGGGAACATACCAGAGAAGTGGCTATGGTGTACACTGTCACCTATGACTAATTCTCAAATGGAATGTTCTTGCAATGCTAAATGAGAGTGATTATTCATATGGCTGTAAAATCTTTTTTTAGGTTTGTCAAAGTCTAGCCATGAAAATGGAAAATGTACAACTCTCTAAATAACAATTTTCAAACACTGATAGATTTCTAACAAATAAAAATATTATAACTTATTTGTGTGTTTATAACTCAAATAAAATGAAATTTAAAAGAAAAAGGCATTATTTCATTTTTATTTAATTTGCAGCACATCTCTTGGTCTTTCTGTACATTTTAGGATTACTGGAAATGTCTGTATTACTTACGTATTTCTTTTGAATACATTTGCACAAAAAAGCTTATTTATTTAAAGAGTTTGTTATCTGATTTTTTCTTTCAGTAGAGTACAGAATAATTCAAACAGTATTCTTTTGATACAAACAATAAGAATATCCTTGTAATTGTTTACTTAAAACTTACATACTGAAATTCTTATAAATTATTTATATTTGAGTTTTGGAAACACTGGTGTAGAAAAATAGTTGATCAAGAGTCCCTTGCAGTGGTGGAGAATGTTACTTTTAAAAGTAACTTAGTTACATTACACATTACTTACAAAAATGATAAATATGTGGTATAATTATTATAAAATGTAGTTTGTTGCAAACAATTCATTACTTTTGCAACTTTTTCTTGTTTTATATGAAAAAGTGGCCTGCGTTTATTATTAAATCCTAAACCCATATAGGATCCTTCTTGAAACTGAGCAGAAGCAAAGCCAAATTTGATCATTTTCTGATGTTTTCTAAATATGTTTAGATCTTTATGTGCTGTGAAGTAAGTAACATCCACCACAGGGGTCTCCACTCCCCTTGATCGTTGATCGTGTGTGATTTCCTCATAGTGCTTGATTCTTCAAGTGATACCCTAATGCGCAGATCGTCAGTTGAGTATCTAAGCTTCATGGTGGACACATTGACAAGTTATCCATCCATCCATTTTCCAACCCGCTGAATCCGAACACAGGGTCACGGGGGTCTGCTGGAGCCAATCCCAGCCAACAAGGGGCACAAGGCAGGATTGACAAGTTATTGAAATTTATAAAGGTAAATTGCTCTAATTATATTTTAGTTTTATGTATTAAGTTAAAAGCCTTTTTTTTACTTCAATTTGTTCATCAGTATGTGGTTCAATTTGTGGTTCAAAATTACAAATTTGCCTTCTTTTATCTTCAAATGTGATATTACTTTTGTAGGGAGTGCTAACATAAAAGACATTTTCTAGGGGTTGGGAATCACTGCCTTACGCCCAGTGACTTGTGACCTTGTGACTCTAAATAGGGCAGATTACATTTACACCTCAACACATGCTTGATTAAATGTATATTTAGATAGATAAATAGATAGATACTTTATTAATCTACTAATCTATCTAATCTTTATTAATCTAATCTAATATTTAGCATCTGCTGTTTGAAATTATTTTTAAAAATCCAGAATATTCATGAAAAAGAACATTTGAAATTCCCATGTGTGGTAATGCCCATTGTGATGGATGGCCGGGTACATATTCCGGCCCTCACCCCTAGGCCGCCAGGAGGAGCTCTCCCGACAGCATGATCGTGCCCCGAGTTCCAGCAGGGCCTCATGGACTATGTAGTGTTTATACACAGCCCTGCTGGATACCTTGGGGGCCACCGGGAGTCGCTGTAGGGGAGCTCGTGGTCTCTTATGTGCCCTATAACCCGGGAGTACGTCACGGTCACGTGACAGGAAGGAACGACGTGCTCCCGGGTTGAAGAAAAGGACTGTTTACCCTGACCCGGAAGGAATAAGGAACTGTGGACAGATTGGACAGGAACACCTCCGGGTCAGGGTGTATAAAAGGACTGTGGGAAAGCCCAGACACTGAGCTGAGCTGGGAGGTAGGAGGGCGAAGTGTCTGGGTGAGGAGGATTGGTTTGTGAAGAGAGTTTATTGTGATTTATGAGTGTGGAGTGGAGGGTGCTTTGTGCACTGTTTAATAGTAAAATAAATGGTTATTATACTTTCACCTGGTGTTCAGAGTGGTACCTGAGGGTGTTAGAGGAGGCTCCACGCCTCTATCTGCTACACCATTAAATACCCAAAAGAAACAACATGCACAGGTTGATAGTGCTGAGGCACAGCATATCCAAGCCCAGCCCACCCCCAGTCCCACTGTATCAGCCTTTGTTTGTTTTGTCCGCACAGTCGTCTTTCTGATTTATGTACTTTACCTCCTGAGCATCCACAGTTTATGCACCTCCGCAAGGGGTTTTGGAACCATACACACCCACATAAGGTGGGCCGACCTGTACTTAAAACTTTTGTTCATTTCTTTTAACTTGATTATATGCTGTGCATATGCTTACGCTCTCCCTCAATAGCTGTCACCAAAGAGCCAGTGCATGCACATACATGATGTTACCAACTACAGCAGGTGAAGTCTTCGTGAAAAACAACAATTATGAAAAATAATTTTTTTTGGAGTGTTGGGAATAAACTTCCCTAGTAATCCGTAATTTTTTTAGAAATGCAGGTTTTTTCACTTCATTAGAAAAGGTTAGTTGGGTGCTGTGTTGGGTTACTCAGAACTTCAAAGATAACCTGACTAGTTAAAGCATGTTACTTTTAATGCGTTACCTCCAACTCTGGTCACATGAACCTCTTCTTTTGGATGCTCCTGTTAGGGGTCGCCACAGTGGATCATCTTCTTCCATTTCTTTCTGTCCTCTGCATTTTGTTCTGTTACACCCATCACCTGCATGTCCTCTCTCACCACATCCATAAATCTTCGCTTAAGCCTTCCTCTTTTCCTCTTACCTGGTAGATCTGTCCTTAGCATCCTTCTCCCAATACACCCAGCATCTCTCCTCTGCACATTTCCAAACCAAGGCAATTTCGCCTCTCTGGCTTTGACTCCCAAACATCCAACATGAGCTGACCCTCTAATGTACTCATTTCTAATCGTATCCATCCTCGTCACACCCAATGCAAATGTTAACACCTTTAACTCTTCCACCTCCACTTCTGTCTCCTGCCACAATCAGTGCCACCGTCTCCAATCCATATAACATAGCTGGTCTCACTACTGTCCTGTAGACCTTCCCTTTCACTCTTGCTGATACCCATTTGTCACAAATTACTCCTGACGCTCTTCTTCACCCATTCCACCCTGCCTGCACTCTCTTTTTCACCTGTCTTCCACAATCCCCATTATTCTGTACTGTTGATCCCAAGTATTTAAACTCGTCCACCTTCACCAACTCTACTTCCAGCATCCTCAACATTCCACTGACCTCCCTCTCATTTACACACATGTATTCTGTCTTGTTCCTACTGACCTTCATTCCTCTCCTCTCTAGAGCATATCTCCACCTCTCCAGGGTCTCCTCAACCTGCTCCCTACTATCGCTACAGATCACCATGTCATCAGCAAACATCATAGTCCACGGGGACTCCTGTCTAATCTCGTCTGTCAGCCTGTCCATCACCAATGCAAATAGGAAAAAGGGCTCAGAGCTGATCCTTGATGTAATCCCACCTCCAACTTGAATGCATCTGTCACTCCTACCACAGACCTCACCACTGTCACACTTTCCTCGTACATATCCTGTACAACTCTTACATACTTCTCTGCCACTCCGGACTTCCTCGTACAATACCACAGCTCCTCTCGAGGCACCCTGCCATATGCTTTCTCCAGGTCCACAAAGACGCAATGTAACTCCTTCTGGCCTTCTCTATGCCAATTCCATGCAGCAATAAATTGCCGGGTGTCCACAGGTTGCATTGTTAACAGAAGGCTCAACTCTTAGTCACCTGAGGGCCTGTGAGGGTCCTAATCTGGGTTTGATCGGTAGTGTATACACAAGCCTCATGCATTGTCATCTTTTATGAAATGCCATTTAAGACTAACTTTAATCTTAATAGTACATACAGTCTGTACTGAAACACATAAACCAAAGCTGTACACTAAAACAAGTTGTGCAATGAACCACAGAGTCCCATTTCTGCAAAAGTTCATAATCGAGTTTTGTATGTGAGTCACAACTTGTACTTATTCTGCCCAGAGGGCATTAGAAAATGAGAACGTCTGGATGAAAAGACACAGAGAAAAAACTAAAGCAAGGGTCTGAACCAGGAGAGCAAAACCCACCAATTGCCAAAGCCAAAAACCACAAGAAAAGAACTAAGTCAAAAAGGATTGCAGAGGTGAAAATCATTAAAAATCAAACATAAATTGACAAAATTAAAGCACAAGAAGGGTTTTGGAAACTGAGTAGTCGAATAGGAAGGTGAACCAAGAATAATCCTTGTATCCTGGGTAAAATCTGGCAATTTAGCACAGCTGAACAAGAAACACATTGGGGGCAGAGAACGACCCAAATGGAAAATGAACTTCAAAACAAAGCATTGAATCAAAAAACAATTTCATCCACCTCCTCCGTTGTCAAAAAGCCCAATAACGGTACGCAGCTCAATACTAAAGCCAGAAACTAACATGTAGATAATTTACAAAAATTCCCAGGGTTATGATAGTAATGGAATGGGCCATTAAAGGAAAAATCTGTAAGTATACAGTACATAATGCTGTAACTTATTTTACAGAAAAATGTTTCAGACTTGTCATTTCCACCTCCCAGCAGCTATTCTTCATGAGATGGCATTGCTACAAGGCATACTTACTTTAAATAGACAGATGCTGATCTAGTGGATTACCTATGATAATGCTTATTACACAACTGCATGCCCCACCAATTACATTTGGCGACAAATTTATTAAAAATGGTGACAACTTATGTACCGTACTATACCATGTCTCAGTATGCTATGTATTCATCCACTTCAAACAACTGTTAATGAATAAAAAGCAGAAGTTCTCCAGAAGTCGCTGTGCTCATTCGTATCTGCAGAACTGCTGTAAGTTGAGACTGTTGTAACTCAGCACCTCCCTGCACTATCATATTCTTTAGGGATCTGAGATCTGTATTCATTTCTACCATTCTCTGCTGTCTTTTCTGTTTTTTCTGTGGTGGAAATCTGCGCCACCACCACCTGATCAAAGCACCATGCAGCCCCCTGTGTAAAAGGATTGAAGGTGGGTGTCTTAGCTGTTCACCAGACCAACTTCATCAAATCCTATCATGTAAAGCCTGAACACAATGAGGACTGATTATGTTAGGGTTATGTCCAGTGGGGGCTGGATGGTGTTTTTGGCCTTGGAACCCCTGCAGATTTTGTTTTTTCTCCAGCCTGTTTTTCTTTCTGTTCACCCAGCCATCTGACCTTACCTTGTTTTGTTGTTACTTATTTTTTAATATTATTGCCTAATCCTTTCATCATCTTGTAAAGCACATGAGCTACATTGCCTGTATGAAAATGAATGTTGTTGTTGGTAACACTTTAGTTTAGGTACTGCATTCACTCTTATGTAACAAGACCTTCTTCTGGTGTTAATGACACTTACAAAGCATCAGTAAAGTGGTTAGTCATCTGTGCAGTGTGGCCTACTAAATAACTTCACCTTGGAACGGTCCTGGGTGGCCACAAGTGAGACAGATTTCTCTTGATATTGCCTATTTCTATATAAGAGCTGTGAATCCTTCATATTAACAAGTAATTTTTTAGCATATCAAAGAGTGCGAATATGCCACACTGCACAGAGATGAATAAACTGTCTACTGATGCTTTCAAAGTGTCGTTAACACCAGAAGAAGCGTTTCCTAAGGTCTTGTTACAGTAGATGTATTTTTGCAGTAAATAAACTAAAGTGTTTTTGTTTTATTATATATTAATCATGTTCAATGCTTATTTGAAATGCTTTTATGAAAAATTACATTGTTTACATGTTTCATTTAAAATTTTATACAGTTGTCATGAGAACAAAAAATGCCCTTCCAATACATTGGATGCTAGCTTTGGATATTTCTTTCTAGCAATGCTGACAAGACAGGCTCAAGCCTGAAAATGGCTGGATTTTAAGGTTTTATTTGAAAGCAGATATTCAAAGTTGATTTGAGTATATAGTGCTGCTCCGTTAGTCAATATTCTTATAAGAAGTATCGATTCTCAACCATGAAATTTACCCAGAACAAAACTCATACTTACAATAATGTAATTCCTAATTCTTCCAAGCCCCTATAATAGAAAGGTTAAAGGCAAACTGAAGCATTGAGATATTTAAATAGCTGGCATTCGTTAAATGTAAAAATGCTGGGCCGAGCCAACCGCTGAATATGCCTGTTACCATACTGCTAATAAGAGAATTAGTTAACTTTGAGGCAGGAGTTTGTAGTTGGTGCATATTTGACAGGAGCTTCATTGAATGATTCGCTGAACTTTCACAAAATTATAACTAGTGCGGTGCTGGCATAGAAGCCATAGTAATCAACATAAAACAACTGGAGACAAAAGCTCTCTATGACTGTAATGCCCAGGCCTTGATTGATATATCATTGGAAACAGATAAGCAACATCATATTACAGTATTTGACTACAAATTTAATTCCAAGGTGAGGTTTCCTAGTAAGTTTCATGAAGAACAGCCTGGCGAAAACTTCACAGAGAGTGTTCCTGTGGATGGATTGCCATGTATAAATCCTTTATGTCTCCTAAAATTACATAGGAGAAGTTGTGCAAAAACACAAAGTGACGCCGTTTGAGCAGTAGGACAGTTATGGCAAGAGGAGGATTCCTCACCTTATTGTAAAACAGCATGGTGTTCACAAGTCTCCAGGCTGCTTTCTGTTGTGCATTATCTTTGTGAAGCTTTAGATCCATTCATTGCTTTACAGGACTGGAAAATTTACACCCGTCCATTTCTGTATCCTGCTTGTCAGTTAAAAAAATAGAAAGTCATGTTTGGTTAAGTAAAATGGCAGCACAGTGTTTAATACTACTGCCACACAGCTCCAGGAGTTTACCTTGTTATATCTAACATATACTGTAACACAATCACTATTGTACATTTACCATATCACATAAGTCCCACAAAATTATTAAATTAGCATCCAACCAAATCAAAAACAACAGATAAGACACTGTCTGAAAAGCTGTGGATAATCATGGAATTCTGTAAGCACTTCTGCGTTGTGTTCTAGCCAAGGCTTATTTCATATTTTTGTTGTCTTGTCAATATTATTTTATATATTTTGTCAGCAATTCTATCTTTGGTTTTCTCTTTTGTTTCTTGGATTTATGTTATATTATGTTTATTACTATTTTGTTTAATAAATATTTTGTGTTATCTTAATACTGGATGTTTTTGTTTTATTTATTTGCCTTTCTCCTCAAAGAGGCGGAGCCACCTGCTGATGCGTTGAGGGGAGTGGCCTAGCCGTCTGAAATGAGAGCACTCAGCAGGTACTGATGCTTCTGCATTGCTGGTTTCTTACTTCTGAGGAGTTTTACCCCTGCTTCAATTATATGGTACTGTTACTGGTTTACTGCTTGTTGGATTTATTTACTTAAGATTCTTGACTTAATGGAAAAGGTTGTTTTTGCTATTTGTTACTGGATTGACTTTTCTGAAATTCGTTATAGTAAATATTTTCAAATATTTAAAGAACTTTGTTTGTTTTTGAGGGCAAGAGGGGGTTTTATGGTGTTTCCTTCCCTCCATTGGACTTTTGAGACTTTAAAGTCTAAGACCCATTTTGGGCTTGTGCAGGCCTTGAAGCCTGTCTGTTGTGTTTTTGGGGGAGACAGGGTTTTGTTTGTTTTGAGCTCTGCTCTCTCCCTTTTGCAATTTTTGTGTTACAGCATCAGAATATTCTGTATTATCTACTTAAAACGCTGCACTGATTTATTTGTAAAAATGGTAGACTATTGCTCTTTAGTCTGAGAACCCCTATGTGTACAATATATCTATGTATTGTATGTCTAAATAATGTGGGTTTTCTTTACAGAAGCACGTATTACTGTTAAAGTCTGGCAAACAACCACAAACAATATTGTGTACAACAAGCTCTGGTAAATACCAGTGGCCATTCTGCATTCTTCAAATTCATGTATAACTACACCATGAAGCTAAGTACAATCGTCATGCCCATCTTACATGATTTGCCGGGTGTTGTTATCTCTGTTGGTATTTATCCATCACAAATTTTTCCAAGTATAATAAACGTGTTCTTAGGTTTTAGAGGTAAAGAAGATAGAAGGTTTGATATAAGATGTTTATTTCAAGGTAAGAAGAATAGAAGTTCTATCTATCTATCTATCTATCTATCTATCTATCTATCTATCTATCTATCTATCTATCTATCTTGTGGACATTACAAGTAAAAAAGATTCTCACTGGCCATTTTGAAGCTGAGATTGGATCAAGCCTAGCCACTCTCTTAACTTGTTAGTTTAATTACTGGTTTTTGAAGCAAAGTTATGCCTTTTGCCTCTGATTTTTGATTTATGATTTCGCTCTGATGTTCTCCCTTTATGACTTCCGGTTTTGACCCTCACTTTGCTTTGACTCCTTTGACTGCTTTGATATCCTATATGGTGTTCCACAAGGCTCTATCCTGGGTCCGCTGCTCTTCTCAATCTACATGCTTCCATTAGGTCAGATTATCTCAGGGCACAACGTGAGTTACCACAGCTATGCTGATGACACACAGCTGTATTTATCAATTGCACCTGATGACCTCGATTCTCTTGATTCACTAGCACAATGTCTGACTTGTATCTCAGAATGGATGAATAGTAACTTTCTCAAGTTAAATAAAGAGAAAACTGAAATCTTAGTGATTTGCAATAATGGATACAATGAGGCTATTAGAAATAAACTGGATTCATTAGGATTAAAAGTCAAAACGGAGGTAAAAAGCTTAGGGGTAACTGTTGACTGTAATCTAAATTTTAAATTGCATATTAATCAGATCACTTTTTTTCACTTAAGAAACATAGCAAAAGTTAGACCTCTTATATCATTGAGAGATGCTGAGAAATTAGTTCACGCATTTGTTTTCAGCCGACTAGATTACTGTAACGCACTCCTCTCAGGACTACCCAAAAAAGACATAAATCGTTTGCAACTAGTGCAGAATGCAGCTGATAGAATCCTAACCAGGAAAAGAAAATCCAAGCACATATCTCCAGTTTTGATGTCACTACACTGGTTACCTGTGTCATTCAGGATTGACTTTAAAATTCTGCTCATGGTTTATAAAGCCTTAAATAATCTCGCCCCATCTTATATATCGGAATGTCTGACGTCTTATATTCCAAATCGTAACCTCAGATCCTCAACTGAGTGTCTCCTTAGAATTCCAAGAGCGAAACTTAAAAGAAGTGGTGAGGCGGCCTTCTGCTGTTATGCACCTAAAATCTGGAATAGCCTGCCAGTAGGAATTCGCCAGGCTAATACAGTGGATCACTTTAAAAAACTGCTGAAAACACATTACTTTAACATGGCCTTCTCATCGCTTCACTGTAATTTAAATCCTGATACTCTGTATATCCAGTTCATTATAATAACTATTCATGGTGGCTCTAAAATCTGTACTAACCCCTACTCTCTCTTCTGTTTCCTTTTCCGGTGTCCTTTTGGTGGTGGCACAACCACCACCATCTACTCAAAGCACCGTGATGTTCCAGCAGTGATGGATGGATTAAAGGCCAGAAGTCTGTATGACCATCAGCATCAAGTGACTCTGTGAGAACCCTAACTACAAAGAGGACTATTTCATTTATGTTAGGTGGAATGTCCAGAGGGGACTGGGCGGTCTCGTGGCCTGGAACCCCTACAGATTTTATTTTTTTCTCCAGCCTTCTGGAGTTTTTTTTTTTTTTTTTCTGTCCACCCTGGCCATCGGACCTTACTCCTTTTCTATGTTAACTAATGTTGCCTTATTTTAATTTCTTATTTTGTCTTTTATTTTTCTTTTCTTCATTATGTAAAGCACTTTGAGCTACTTTTTGTATGAAAATGTGCTATATAAATAAATGTTATTGTTGACTCGATTCTTTCTCCTTTGCCTCCCTCCTATTTTCTGAATCGACTGCTTTTTGGCAGACAGTACAATTACGATCACCCTTTCACTAACGTGCAGACATCCGTTCAGAAAAGATAAGATAAAGCAATAAACATCAGGTAATCGGTCAACTTGTTATTGCAGATGCTTTGCGAAGAGTGATGGAAGAGCACAAAACCGAAATCAGCAAATGCTCACGGAAGCAGCGACATTTTACATTTGACTGCTTGGAACCTTTTTAATACTGACATTTAAAAAGTAAAATTTAAATGTGTGTTCAGTTGTGTATCATTAATGCAATGGGACTCACTTTTAAGCTTTTAAATGATAAAATATAATAACTGGCACAATTTATTTTGCTATTGACTTTTATTTCTCAACAGTGACATTTGTTTTATTTGACAGAGACAGACTGACCACAGAACTTGTTTTTTTCACTAGCAGACAGTATTTGACTATTTGACAGTTTTCTGGAATGTACTGTATAATTTAGTCAGTGATGTTGCAACATGTATGAATAAACCAATTAAAATACACATTAGAACACTCTAGACGAGAACAGGCCATTCAGTCCAACAAAGCTCACCAGTCCTATCCACTTATTTCTTCCAAAAAAACATCAAGTCGAGTTTTGAAAGTCCCTAACGACTTACTGTCTACCACACTACTTGGTAGTTTATTCCAAGTGTCTATTGTTCTTTGTATAAAGAAAAACTTCTTAATGTTTGTGCAAAATTTACCATTAACAAGTTTCCAACTGTGTCCCCGTGTTCTTGATGAACTCATTTTAAAATAACAGTCTCGAACCAGCTGGACTAATTCCTTTAATAACACTTTTATCATGTTTCCTCTTAACTCTTTTATGGTAGATGTCAACTTTTTTTGACACAAGGGGTTGAGCCGGATGGCGACTAATGTCAACATCTGTCACGTTATAGGTAAACCCTCTTTGCTAGGAGGACTGTTACACTTGTTGACTTGATGTCGAATCTCTGCGTGTGTGTGAGTAATGTGAACAACATCTAGCATGGCATCAACTTTGGCTGAGAGAGTGAAGCAAATCTATAAAACAAAATACTTCTTCCATTTTATTAATTTATTTTTTGTGTTTTATTGCTTAATCGGACTCTGATTTATTGAACTCCAATTTTGAAGCAATTGATCTGGAGATCAAAAGCAAAAAGTCAGGTACCTGCATCAGCTGATCAGTCCCCAGCTGACGTGGCCACGGCAATGTGAGGACTACACAGATCTAGATCTGTGGGAGACAAGCTGTCTACTGGACTTCATCAAATGACACGCCATGCTGGTGGACACTACGGATTACCAGCCACGCAACTACTTCAAGTTGTTTTTTTATCAGAAAGTGCCTTTCAGCTTATGAGTAATGAGACAAACAGGTATGTAATAAGCATTTACTTATTGTACAGGCTCTTTGTCATAAATAAGTATTTTATTTTGATTTATGTGTGAAACCATTGCTTTGTGTGTTTGATAGAAAACAGTGTTTCTTGGAAAAATATTCAGCCCTGGGACAAAAGGAAAGAAAATAATTACCCCTAATAGAGTTAATTTCATTTTCCTTTTGATTTGTGAATCTCATCACCAATGACCTGCTATGCCTCAGACATCAAGGGACATCAAGCTCCCCCCGAAGCCATAGACCTGCCTGTTTTGGCCTGCTGCAGGAAGGTGTACTTGGAGTGATTCTAACGCGAATGCCACATTATGCAGCTTCTAATTACTGGGTATGTCAATTTTGCTGACCGCAGTTGCTGATCTCATTACCAGTCCATGTCAGTTTAAATAATTGAAAATCATTTCCTATATTACATTTATTGCCTGAGGGCTGAACATCAAGCACAGTCATGTTTGTCCCTTTTTGTGACAGCCAATACAGAGCCAGCATTATAAGAAGGGTTAACAACTATGGTGAGTTCAGCTGCAATTTCTGCCCTTTTATCTTTTTCTATTCTGTTGTGGTACATAAAATACAAGACGTCAGGCAGACAAGTTTCTCATCTGTTTGTGAGGTCCAAAACACCCGCGTTCATTATTCCTCGTCAGTCCATGATATGAATTATAATTTCATCTGGTTGTCAGCTCTGATGCACACAGAGGCCGTGAGTAAAGACAAAATCAAACCTCTTTGATCGTTACTTGATTGGAAAATCGCTGGAAAAGTAACATAATGTGACATGGCCTTATATTACTCTTTATAAAAAGAAGTCACAAAAGGTGTTTGTTTGTTTTTGTTTTATTTAGCTCAAATGCTCCTTCGTACTTCCCAAGTAAATATAGCCCATCAGGAGAAGGCCCCAGTTTGCAGAAATTGAGGAAAGGAAATGTGGCCTGCCTGGCTCTGCTAGTTACCACAAAAACCTTGACCAGGACCAACAGTTATGGAAGATGAGATGATATGTTTCTATAACTATAACATTCTGTACTGTTCTTTCAGAGTTTACCGTTTATTTTCATACCCTAATAACCTGGGTTTTTTCTTTTTACGTCTAAGAAATTACAGTCATATGAAAAGTTTGGGAACCCCTCTTAATTCTTTGGATTTTTGTTTATCATTGGCTGAGCTTTCAAAGTAGCAACTCCCTTTTAATATATGACATGCCTTATGGAAACAGTAGTATTTCAGCAGTGACATTAAGTTTATTGGATTAACAGAAAATATGCAATATGCATCATAACAAAATTAAACAGGTGCATACATTTGGGCACCCCAACAGAAATATTACACCAATACTTAGTTGAGCCTCCTTTTGCAAATATAACAGCCTCTAGACGCCTCCTATAGCCTTTGATGAGTGTCTGGATTCAGGATGGAAGTATTTTTGACCATTCTTCCATACAAAATCTCTCCAGTTCAGTTATATTTGATGGCTGCCAAGCATGGACAGCCTGCTTCAAATCATCCCATAGAGTTTCGATGATATTCAAGTCGGTAGACTGTGACTGCCATTCCAGAACATTGTACTTCTCCCTCTGAATGAATGCCTTTGTAGATTTCGAACTGTGTTTTGGGTCACTGTCTTGTTGGAATATCCAACCCCTGTGTAACTTCAACTTTGTGACTGATGCTTGAACATTATCCTGAAGAATTTGTTGATATTGGGTTGAATTCATCCGACCCTTGACTTTAACAAGGGCCCCAGTCCCTGAACTAGCTACACAGCCTCACAGCATGATGGTAACCTCCACCAAATTTGACAGTAGGTAGCAGGTGTTTTTCTTGGAATGCGGTGTTCTTCTTCCGCCATGCAAAGCGCTTTTTGTTATGACCAAATAACTCAATTTTTGTCTCATTGGTCCAAAGCACTTTGTTCCAAAATGAATCTGGCTTGTCTAAATGAGCATTTGCATATAACAAGTGACTCTGTTTGTGACGTGAGTGCAGAAAGGGCTTCTTTCTCATCACCCTGCCATACAGATGTTCTTTGTGCAAATTGTGCTGAATTGTAGAACGATGTACAAATACACCATCTGCAGCAAGATGTTCTTGCAGGTCTTTGGAGGTGATCTGTTGGTTGTCTATAACCATTGTCACAATCCTGCGCATATGCCGCTCCTGTATTTTTCTTGGCCTGCCAGACCTGGGTTTAACAGCAACTGTGCCTGTGGCCTTCCATTTCCTGATTACATTCCTTACAGCTGAAACTGACAGTTTAAACCTCTGAGATAGCTTTTTGTAGTCTTCCCCTAAACCATGATACTGAACAATCTTTGTTTTCAGATCTTTTGAGAGTTGCTTTGAGGATCCCATGCTGTCACTCTTCAGAGGAGAGTCAAAGGGAAGCACAACTTGCAATTGACCACCTTAAATACCTTTTCTCATGATTGGACACACCTGTCTGTGAAGTTCAAGGATTAACGAGCTAATCCAACCAATTTGGTGTTGCAAGTAATCAGTATTGAGCAGTTACATGCATTCAAATCAGTAAAATTACAAGGGGACCCAAATTTTTGCACAGCCAGTTTTTCATATTTGATTTAATTTCATACAACTAAATACTGCTTCACTAAAAATGTTTGTTCGGAAAACACCCCAGTACTCAGATGTTCCTAGGAAATGAAAGACATTTTGTTGAAGGTAGAGTAAATTAAATTATTATGCAGGCTGAGTTCTCAAACTTTTTCGTATGACTGTATCATTCTTTTTTTTTTACTTATACCATTAATTATAGCAGAATACAATGTAGCAATATGTTACAAACCAAATCCAGTCATCTATTTTAAATAATGTAAAGTAAATTAAAGTTACAGAGGTTAAACCTAACTCCATCTTGAGTCAGATGTCTTTCAGAGCGCACACTCACTCAAACCAGACCAGTATAGAGCCATGTGTTAATGAATACTCAAACATGACACCTCAGAAGCTTTGTTTGTTCTTAAGTATAGAGACACTGGTCAAATGAACACTCAGCAGCGTTTTATTTTTTTACTTTCCCACATAGAATGAACTTTCATTTTTTTTGCTCTTTGGAGATGTACAGTACATGGACATGGACTTTCTCTAACATCAAAAGACATTACTCTTTAACATCTAGAATTGTTGTCTATATTGTTGTACCTACAATTCAAACATTGTCTGAGATCACTTTTGCATCTTAGAATAAGGAAGGCAGATTTTTTTGAGGATAAGTTAGTTATACTCATTAATCACAGCACCGGAGAGGCTCGACGTGTTACATGTCGATCTGCTGAATGAGTGACAGTAACCATACTGTAAACCTGTAAGTAGAAAATTTCACTGTACTCTAAATATTTATTATGTAAAACACGTGCAGTAAAAATATAGATTATGTAAAAATATATTGAATTCTGTTTTGTTGCTTTTCTTTCTTTTAACTATATTTTTAATTATCTGTATTATTGGCACAATGTGTCAGGTTTGGGACCTGCTTGTTGCACCGACCACGCCTCGACATTCATAGAAGTAGCAGTTAAGTTCCAGCATTGACTAGTGCTGTGTAAAACAGACAAGTTTCAGTTTGCATACAATTTTGTGAAACCGCAGCAAAAGTTCATTATGCAAGTGATCGTGTAATTGTAAAATGTGAAGTTCCCCAAAAAGAGTTTTTTGGAGGTTTTACAGCTTTTTTGTGTGTTTAGAACAAGAAATATCGGTCTCTACAGCTTTGTTCACACCTTTGCGTTTACCTGTGTTATTTTCAGCAGCTGCGTAATGCATGTTTTAGCCACAAGGAGAGCCCCAAATCACAGACACAGTAAAACATCACATGTTATTAGAATAAAATAAAGGATATTTATTCACACCAAGCACCTTTCCAATGATCACCTCTCCAGATGTAAGCCACAAAATACAATAAATGCACAATAAAGCACAATTCTTCCTCCTTCTCTCCTCTAGTTAAGTGTTGCCCACTGCCTCCTAAATCTGACTCAACCATGCGTGGTCCTCCCCTGACAGACAGCACCCTCCTTCAATATGTAGGGACCCTGACAGGGCTGCACTTCAACACTCCAATTCCCAAGCATCCCTGCTGGTGTTCCAACTGGGAACCCAAATTAGGACCACTGCCACCTAGCATACAGGGAATGGAACGACTCCCGACTCCCAGCTATCGCTGGTCTATCCATTTTTTCCTACAAAGTGGACACAAAGTTATTTCTCTGGTCTGCCGGCCAATCTGTTTTTGTCGTTGCTCTGGTTTCCTGTCCAGGTAATGTATATTTCCCCCTCTCACCCAGGATTCCTCCTACAATGTATTCTTTCGAGCTCCAGTAAAATCAATTCTATTTGTACCTCTTGTTCACATCTCCACAGAGGAGCGTAGTGAGTTTTTAAAAATGCGACATTGTGCACATCACTATGTTTTCTCAACAGGACAATTACCAAGCAACCACCCTTTTCTGTTTCTGGATTCCTGCAGAGGAGGTTGAGGATGTCCACTCTCCAAGCGCCATGAAGCTTCAGGTTTCTTTTCTGTATCTAGTGCATCTTTAGGATTGTGATCACCAAGATTGACATCATAATGAGCGTAATGGGGGTCATACTATTGGAACAATCCTGGTGGCTCAAAAAATGCCTACATGTCACAGGCAATGAGCACAGTGATTTTTTTTTTTTTTTGTTCACTAGAGATCTTTATTTTAATACCAAATGACAGGCAGGCCCATGTAGAATTAGTGGATGTAAACCCTTCCAAACAGGGCTAGACACCTTTCACTTGTGTTCAGTGAAACAAATTTCACTGCGAGCAAAACACAATTTGTTTCACAAGTTCTTGGAGTTTTTATGGTAAATTAAACACAGAGTTTCACTGTGAATTCATTTTTGCGAGAATCGTTTCATCACTAATATCGACTCATCTTAAGTTTAAGATCACCAGGTATATCTCACTGTTACATGTAGCAACATTACAGAATAGAAGTAAAAAAATTACCAGTCAGATATGAATGCCTCTGTGTCAAGAATCCAAGGTATAGGCTACTTGCAAACTTTTATGTGTATTTTTTAAATTTTGTATAATTATATATATATTTTTATGCATTATTTTTAACTTTATGATAACAGCATCAGAGCCATTTTGAAATGTTGGTTTTTCTTGGAATCTTAGTATTGATATGGTGACAGTTTGTTTGTTTTTTGTTTTGTGTTTTTTCATTCCCATAACCATTGCTACATCCTGTGACATGATGTGTCATTACACTCCACCGATATAAGATAACATATTGGATCTTGTTAAAAAAAAACATACTTTGTGGAAGTTTAGTTAGACAGAAGAAAATCAATTTACCCTTTTGTCTTTGGCATCTCCTCCATTAAAAGCTCATCTTCCTGGTTAACACTCTGGAGCTGAGGTCTCTATTTAGTTTAACTTCTCTGGTAACTAGTTTTCAGCTTTTCAGCAGTCTTCAGCTTTTTCTCCTACGGTACTTTGTTTCCTGGTAAAATGCTTACAAATTCAAAGTTTCCAATCTCTTTCAGTCTTGTGCCCAAAGCTTTTCATGACACATAATTGTTTTTCCCACATTTCCCCTAATTATTCATATATTTGGTGTCACGTGCGTGTGCGTGGGAGACAGCTTGAGTGCTCTGATGATAGTAATTACCTGCCAAACCAGGGGTTGGCGCTGTTTTCTAATGCGTTATGTCTTCCTCCCTCTGTAGAATGGAAGACAGATGGCTGGTCTACCACTGATGTCACTTCTGTTATCTGCCCTTCTGGACCCGCCCCTTCCTGCCTGGAACCTCTATGACTGGAAGTTCTGCCATTATGAGTTCAGCTCAGTTCTGAGCTCCACTCTGGAAGGGTGTCATCCACAACTTGTTGCATGCTTTTTCTTGCTTTCTTATTTCAAATATACAGCAACACCAGGGTGGTGCCCCAACACTTTGATGTTGTTTTGTCTCCTCTTTATATTACATGGTAACCCGAGACCTACCTGTACTTGGATTTTTGACTCTTGCCAGTCTGACTGCTATTTTATATAATCCTTTACAAACCCAGTAACATCTCTGCCACTCCAAGAAAACTTCACAATAGGCCTCACTCAAATTGTGCTGGTAAAATGATTCTAAAGTCCCTTTTTCTGAAGCCTAAGGCATAAGTAACATAGTCATTAACAACAGTATCCCATTCCCAGCCATAAATGTATGAACTAAATACCTGCACTGAAAAAAATGCTTATGCAAATACTGGACAAAAAACTTTAAATGGGAGTTGTTTTGATTTTATTTAGCAAAATAATCGCCAATGGGATAGAAAAAATGTACTTGACAAGATTTCTTAAAGTAAGCCAAATAATCATAAATACAAATTTTTTGAGAAGTCAATTATTCTTACAATAAGGAAAACAAGATTTAATGCCATGCTATAAGTACTTTTTACTTGCTTAGAATGAGCAACAATCCATTTTCTGAACCTTCTGTTCTCACCACGGGGCTGTAGATAGCTGAAGCTTGCAGCACTAGTTGTGTCATCTCTCACACAATTGAACTTTGATGGCTTTTTCAGAATAATTTTGAAAGAAATGACACCAAAGATGTCAAGTTTGGTGTCCAGACACAAGTATTTGAGGTCTGAGAACTCAAGTTTAATATTTATTTTTTGTTTTTTTCTCATTTATGATTGTTGTATAAGGGCTAAATTAATTGTGCCGTTTCCAAATGCCATTTTGGTTTTTGTGGGGACCACTATTCACTTGGTCCCTGTTGCTGGGATGCATCATCCGGTTGACAGGGGCAAGGTTGTGACATCTGACGCCATTCTTACGTGTGTTCAGGTCGACTCAAGATTCCCAATGTTACCCGAGTTTTGTGGATATCTAAAGAGACTTCAGCAGGTCACCTCTACTACTCTTGTGCTACTGACCCTCAATTCCAGCTCCTTTTTAGTTTTGAGCAGTTTTTCATTCCTGATGTTTCTTCTCCTGGTCACTTTCATTAAATTCTTGAATAACTGTTTTTTGACAAACATTCCAAAAATGGTTTGTGTAAATATGTTTCTGTGGCATAGTTAGTAATTAATGAAACATACATTTGATCAAAATACTCACCACAAATACTCCACTCCATTGTCAAGGAGATGTTTCAGAGTTTAGCTTAAGTCTGTTGTCTTTGCAATGCAAGTTTCGTGAGACACAATAAAATAAATCCTCCATTTAACAGTAGGGGATTTTGCAGGTAGAATACACATATAAACAGTGGAACAATACACAAGATAATAACTACTGCAGGTAAGAAACAGAAATCTAAATAACAAGCTTGCCATATAAACAGGAATTCTGGTGACAAATGTTTTCTCTCTTTTCAGCTCATCCCACAAGCCAAAAGCTACATCCAGTGCAAGAGCTGAAGAAACTACTTCATAGCAGCGAATGAAGTCTTCTAGAGGTAAGAATCAATAGAATATTTGAATGGTGTGTAAGAGATTAGACGGACCACTATAAAGAGCTGGGACTCCACCTGGTGACCCTGTATAATTGAAAAGCAGAAAACCAAACAATAATTGTAAAGAATGACCTTTGGGGCCGGGACCAGAAGTGATGTCATAGATGTTCTGGTTGTCAATCATCTGGCCTGCAGAGGGAGGAAGAGAACATGCATTAGAACACAACACCAACCCCTGGAGTGGTGGGTGAATACAATCACCAGAGCTGTTAAGCTGTCCACTACTCACACGTGTGAGGCAAGTAATACACTAGCAATAAGGATGTATGATTATCCCACCAGAAGTGAAAGTTTTTATAATGCACCATTTGTTGGAATGAGAAAACAATTGTATTTTCTTAAAACACAAGTACAGTGATCAACTTTAAACATTAGCACTGCTGTAGAGAATGAATCTCATCACATTTTTAACGTTTGTCTGTTTGGGTTTATCTTATTTTTGACCATGCTAAAAAGAGAAAAATGTAATTTTCAACTATTTTCATATTAAAATGAAACACTCCAGTAAACTATAGCAAGAGCTCTCACTCCAACTCCAGCTGATGGAAGCATTTGAAGTTTGACAAACATATAATTTAGAATTCACAAGCTGATAAATTTAAAGTGAAAGTGACGAAGTGAGAGTCCTCAGCTGAAATATGCTTGTCTTACTAAGGGCTTCTGTGGTCTTTCTTAGCTCCTGTCCTGACTGGAGAAAGTTGGTTTCTACCTGAGCTACAGTGAAGCTCCGCGAGCAAAAGTAGAGCAGACTAATGTCTTTGAAATAAAACAAAAGAAAAACAAAATGTGATGCAGGGCATTAAGAATATAAACACTGTGGTCCTCCAAGTGATTGAAGAGTCTTGACAACAGAAGAATTTTGGGGTGCCAACACAACCCTCCCTGTATATTTGCAGTTCTTAACAAAAACAGGCGTAAAGAATCAAACAGAAAACATTTGTCACGTGAAGAGAATGGCTGCTATTAATCTGTCTCTGCAGTGTGGTCGACTGATCCAGAGCTTCTTTGTTTAGGTTGTTTACCTATTAAGTGACGCCTGCTTCTGGGTGATCATCCTGTTGTAGACCAGAGTCTAGAAGGTGTGGAGTCAGTTGAGGAGGAAAAAAATGACAAGAACATTAGTGGCAGTGTGACAATGCGGGTTCTCTCCAATCTCGCAACGTCCTTATGGGAGACTTAAACCCAACACCGTTGGTAATGTCACCAAGATGAGCTGACATATGAGGACAAATCTCACATGAAGCCAGGGGATATATGCAAAAAGTGCCAGAGTGCTTTTATTAAAACAACAGTGTCCAAACAAAAGTGCCGTGCCTCAGTGTTAATAAATAAGTCCATCAAAACAAGTGTCCAGGGGGATAAAAATCAAATAAATAAATCCTTTAAAATACGAGGTTAAAAATATAGTAGTTAAAATGCAGTCTCTCTCTCTCTCTTTACTCTACGGCCCACCTCCATCTCTCTTTCTCCCCGGCTCACCCATTGCTCCCTCAACCAGCAGGTACCCCACATCCACGAGCTCCTTCAGCCAACCTCCGTCTTGGCCTCCTTATGGACGTCACTGCCAGACCATCCAAGGTCGGCTCTCCTCCCTTCATCTTTCTCGCTCCTGCAGTCGCTTCTCAGATCCCTTGGGAGGACACCTGCCCTGCTCACCCCACTCACTCGAACTTTCAATGGGGTGAACTAGCCCCTAGAGTGCCACCAACTAACGCTCCTTTGCAGAGCCCCAGCTCATTCGGCTTCCTCTTTTCAGGTGGCCAGATCCTCCTGCTTAGACTGCCTTTTCCCATCCTTTAACCTCTTTCTTCTCGATTTCTCTATACATCCTTCCATTTATACCTCTCCCCCCATCCTGGTGTCGTCCCGTATTAATACACCCCTGCACGCCTCCGTGGGCGCAGCACCTTAATCACACACCGCAGGAAGCCAATGAGGCATTCGAGAATGACCGCACCCACACATGCAGGTGCAACGCGCTCCAACTACCCCATTAACTCCCCACGGAGCCAATCCCAACCAACACAAGGTGCAAGGCAGGAAACAAACCCTGGGCAGGGCGCCAACCCACCGCAGGGCACACACACACACCAAGCACACACTAGGGACAATTTAGGATCACCAATGCACCTAACCTGCATGTCTTTGGACTGTGGGAGGAAACCGGAGCACCCGGAGGCAACCCACACAGACACTGGGAGAACATGCAGATTCCATATAGGGAAGACTCGGGACACAAGCTCTGGTCTCCTTACTGTGAGGAAGCAGTGCTACCATTGTGCCACCATTTTGAAGGATTTAATATTGTGAATGGCCATTTAAAATATTCAAAAAACCACATATGCTGTTTTCTAGTTTATCGCTGCATTTATAAAATGGAAATGCATATAATCTTTTGGGATGTATTCACTTTTATTGTATTGAGCCTAGTGAGTGAGCAAACTTAAAGAACTTTAGTGAAAAAATTCTTTTGACCACAATTTCATTTTGTAATTTGGTATTGAGGACTATCAAAAACAGGGGTGGGCAATGTCGGTCCTGGAGGGGCGCAGTGGCTGCAGGTTTTTGTTCCAACTCAGTTTCTTAATGAGGAGTCAATTATTGCTGATGACACACTTATTGATTAAGTGACATTTTTCTGCTTCACTTTAGTGGTCTCACTTGCTAAGGTTCCCCACCCTTAATTGTTTAGTTCAGTCGTAAACAGCTGCATTCACTGTTTTTAATGGCTCCTTATTAGCAATAAGATGCAAATGACAAAGAAGCCAGCAGTTCTCCATCTAACTTGTTTCCATTTACACCTGTGTGGATTCATCATGCACTGTTTAATTTAATAAAATTCTTATGAGAAAATCTGACAGACTGAAAATTAATTATGTTAGGCTTCAAAGCATTTGGATGATGTCCTTAGAAAGGAAAAAAAAAATCTATGATATTAGAACCTAACATTAGCAAACTAACAAGCCATAGAAATAAATAAGGTCTGAAATTGGCAAGGATTGGTTTCTAATTAAGCAGTTGGTTTGGAATGAAAACTTGTAGCCACTGCGGCCCTCCAGGACCGATGTTGCCCACCCCTGATCTAAAAGATAGTCCCTGTTATAGAACACTTGCTTCGATTCACTTGCTTGACCCCTACAGGAAAGCATCAACAGCTTTCTGCTGCTCTTAAAGTAGCATTTTGTTTGATTGTATTTTTCATTCTGTTCAATTCAGACATAGAAAAAAATCACAATATGCACAATTTATTACCTCTGTGTTTGTTCATTAACCACTACCACAGTGACGTCACAGTGGCATGACAATCAAGTAAATATGGCAGGCAGGAGGAAAGCGACAGCAGCAGAATAAGTAGAAAATGCAAATAAAATGATATTAGGATGGATATATTCAACCAATTGTGAAAACTTACAAATAGAAGAAAGAAAAGATGGCTTTAGAGTTAAGGTGAGTAGCTTGATTGGCAATCAAGAGCACATCTTATTTTAACTATATTCCTTTGTACTCATTAATATGTAGGGTTTCAAGTTGTCTTCTGTTAACAGTGTAATATTTGATTGAATATGACTACAATTAAAAATTTTTCAGCAGTTATGTGCTGTAATACGTGGCTCTCAATTTCTCTGTTTAATGGTAGAACACTTTCCAAAATTAACAAATACTCCTTGTTTTGTTATGGAAAAACGTCTGAGGACACCTCTCATCTAAAAGTATACCTCCTCTTACCTCTGCGGATTCTTTTTAATGTAGGCCCAGGGTATAACATTTAGTTCTCGTTTACATTGACTTTTAACAATATTTGGGTATACAGCTATATGTATCCTCTTTAATAAAATCCCTGTGTGCATCCATGTGTCCGTGTGTGTGTGTCTTCTGGTGAAGTGCGCATGCACAGGGCGCGGTGCGATGCTTCAAAGGCCGCCTGACGCGTCACACAAGACAGAGAGGGCGGGACCTATAAAATATCGCGCGGCCGATCCAATCGGATTTCGGTAAATGAGGTAAGACCTAAAACATGACGCACGAAAAATCCAATCGGGTACTGAGACGCAGAGACCAGCTTCCCCAAAGATGTGGGATTAGTGTTTGTTGTTCACTTTGAGGATGTCAGATTTGCGATTAACAAAGTTGGCCCTGTAAAGTGTAAAGTGTTTTCCTAAATATACGAATTTTTATGATATTACAATAGGATGACTTTTAAAAGTAGATTTATTTTCACACACATAAAATCTGTTGCTGGGGAGATGCCATACATAAAATAATCAGCTGCACGCCAGCACAGAATAAAATACTTGCTGGAGAGATGTATTACTGTGAGAGAAAATTAAAGGCACACAATACAGTGACGCATATTACAGCCACATACAAGCCAGTATTACTGTAACAGAAAATAGACGGTCCTTTGCCATTTAATATAGACTGTTCCTACTAATGTTTATGCACTACTATTCTAGCGCCCGTTATTGTAACAGGCTTAATGTCTAGTATATATATATAATATATTATATATATATATATATATATATATATATATATATATATATATATATATATATATATATATATATTCACGGCATTCGTAGTCTGAATCACAATCTGATTGTATGGGTGGTTGCCTACCAGGTAACGCTTGTGGTTGGTCAGCAAGTCGGCTAACATCCGCCACAGTGCCCTCTTTCAGTTGCGAGAAGCAGATCATAGAATGGTACTAATTAGGGCGAAACACGTGTCGCGTACTCTTTGCATTACTTGACAGTAAACTATTTCAACCATATATATATATATATATATATATATATATATATATATATATATATCATGTCGCAGGTGGCTGGGTGCGGCCCGCAATCAGCCGCCTACTTAAGGAGCCGCCTCCCTGCAATCAAGGCTGGAGTCGGGTAGGAGGTGGACAAGGCCGGTGCAGAGGGGGCGAGGAGAGGCCCTGTGTGTTGTGTGGAAAGGAAGAGAAGGCTGAAGGAGCCAGGACTTGTGAGAGACTGTGGGAGGGTTTGGTGTGGTGCACCTAAGGACTTTGTAAATAATAGTGAGTTTGTAAAATAAACATGTGGTGATGGCTGTAAATGTGTCTGCCTGTCTGTATCTGGGACATACCCTTTCACAATATATATATATATATATATATATATATATATATAATATATTATATATTACACTATATTACTACAGCAGTAGAAATTAGAGGATATGCGTTTGAGACTGAAGCCAGGAAGCAGTTTACACAAATAGTTGTGAGAATCAGGAACAAACTATCAAAACATGTAGTAGAAGCGTAACCTTGACAACCTTTAAGAAGAATCAGTTTCACTTTGTAACGAGACATAATACCATCGGAATGGCACAAAGTCTAACACTTTTTTAGGCCCATTAACTTCTATAACTACACGTGGCCTTGTCGTCATTAGCTGCTATTTAGAGCTTTAGTTTAGTTTTGTAAACAGCTAAGGAAAGGTGCTTACCTTGACAGATAAGGAGGTGTAATGAGGATGGATTTGGCCTTGCAGCAGTGCGGGTATGTGCATGGGTTCATGGTGCCTTATGTGACTTGCAAGAGCATCCAGGTGGGTGAACACAACAGCCCATCGCTATCCGCTGCTGTTTAAGAGAAGAGAAGTGCATTGAGTATGGGAAAGGAGCTATATAAATAAAATGTATTATTATTATTAACAGGGCAATAAGCTCTGTGAATTGATGAGCATTAAAAAGAAGCCGTAAGACTCTGAAAAAGTCCAAGACAGAAAAAAGTAGTAAAATGAGTACTTATCAGAGAGAGAGAGAGTGATCGGACAGGTGCACATGCACAAATTTGAACTACATTAAGTTGAGAGTTCCCGGAGGATGGGATGCGAAGCGTTGGCAGTGTCGTGGCGTACTCTGTAATAGGTGAGAATGGAATGTATGGTGGCAGAAACTGGGCATATAAAGAGGCTGGCATATAAAACCGAGAGATGACCACTAGGAATCGTTATTTGATTTGGTTTTAGTGTCCACCGTAAAACCTTCTGAACATCAGAGTGTTCTTTGTGTGTACGTGTGTGTGACCTAGATTGTCTTTTATTATTTATGACAGCTTTTCTCAACCTTTAAGTATTTGCGACCCGAGTTTTCATAACAGTTTTAATCGTGCCCCCCCTAACGTTTTTTTGAAACCCTAATAAAATTTATTCCTGTATTTTTTGCTGCCGATACACCGCTACAAGTTTAAAATTTCCCTACGAATAGCGAAATTAGGTTACATATGGCAACATTTGCGCCCCCTTTTTTATTACTTCGGGGGGCACGTCCCACAGTTTGAGAACCGCTGATATGACATGGTACTGAATTGTGCTTTTTCAGTTTTATTATTACACTTGTTAGCTTTTTTCACCTGTAAATAAAGAATCACTGTTTTCATACTTTTTTGCCGTTTTTGACTGTGTCTCTTTAACTTCTCACCATTGATACATTCAGTCCATGAAGTACAAGATGCCCAGAGTGTAGCTTGGTGCACGGCTTATCACAAGCCTTATCTAGTAGTGAAACTAGCGAGTTAAAAGAGTCAGGTTTGTTTGTCGTCACTGAATTATTTTAAAGAAAATGCACAGAATATTTAGCTTACTGTTACGTACAGTATGATAAACATAAAAAAGAAGTTTCCCGGCTCAGAGCAGATTATTTTACCTGCCCCAGCTAAGGTCCAGTTGTATGTGTGACCCGTGATTGTGTGTAATACTTTAAAATGGCCTTCACTACTCAAGGGACTGCAGCTTATACATTCTCTGAATGCACTTAACTGAAATCCATCGTATTCTGCAGTAATTTGTCTCCTGTAACATTCATCAGTAAAGCACAAAAAGTACAAATAATAACACGAGCAGGCACTGGAACTTCTTTTTAACACCTTGTATGTTACTCACATATCCTGTGAAGTTTGGAAAGCATCAGTTCTATGGGAGATGGAGTCATGTAAAACACTGGTGCCTGTCTATTCAACCTTGTTTTATATAAACAACCTCTAAACCTGTCTGTATGATCCTACGCTGTAAGCACTGAAAGAGTGATTGCTCTGCTGACATGAAATTAATGGATTATGTTTCTCCTGCCAACAGCTGTAAGATTTACTGACCTTTTATTAGAATTCAAAAATAAATCTGCAAGACACATTAACTCAGCTCTGCAAAATGTTTCTGCCTGAAAGAAAAAATGAAAAACAGATAGAAGGAAAATATTTAGCATGATAAATATCTAAAATACCGAAGTGCAAACCTTGAAAAGCACTTAAATGCTGCATTTCAGACAACGGGAGCTGCAGAGCAATTATAATGATAAAGAAAGAAAAAAAAGAAGAAGAGCAGTTTCAGTGACCGAGATGGGAGCTTCACTTCATTTCATAGTTCTACAGAATGTCTGAAGAATGCATTTAGTTTGATGACAATCTAAAATGTTAGCATAATTAGCAGGTTCAATGAAAAGCAATAGAAATGATTCATTTGAAAATTAGCTACTTTGACTTTGTGAATATACGGAGGCTGCAGTGCATTGTGACGGAACTGCGTAGATAATAAGGTTTTATCTGAAGACAATAGCTGTGCAAGGCCACATTAGATTTTGCTGCACACAAAGAAGTTAATGAAGTGGACAATAACTGTAGTGGACAGGTAGAAACTACTAGCGGTAGTAGTAGTAATGCCAGTTTAGCCAGCTATTGTCTCCTGTTCACTCTTCACCCCCAAGATTTAGTCAATTTTCTGAGGGATTTCTGCACTTCATGTTGCTGTAAAATGACTCTACCAGATGGGTACGAGTATCAACCTGAAGCGTTTCCACCTTTAAATACAAGTAGATAAGAAAGGCCAGTCACCAGGGGCCTCATTTGTAAGACGTTGTGTGGATTCAAGCGTGAAAATATGTGCACGCCAAAAATACAGGAAAATGCGTATGGCAAATAAGTCAGATTTATAAAATCTAGTGTACACACATTTCTACACAATTTACCCTTTATAAGTCCTCCATTTATGAGTTTTTTTGAGTTAAAATGTACTTTTTTTGTTATGAGTTAATCTGTACTGTTTTTGCTGGCATTTTATTTATGATTACCTCTTTTTTTGTCTTCCTGTTGTTATGGCAGCTCTCATGTTGTTGGGGTTGAGCCCTCAGTTGTAGTGATTGATATTAAAAATGTCACCCATGAGTTTACAGGTTCCAAAAACCCTTTTTAAAGCTTGATTTTATTTTTTTTTTTCATGATCAAATATTATTTCATCAATTAAAAATGAATATAGTAAAAGGAAACCAACAGTAACTGATTTGGGGCTATGTAAAGACAAAAACAGAAACACCTCCCCACCACAACCGACACCAATCCATGCTACTCCTCCTGAAATGGCCAACTAAACACATACATAATGAAAAAGAGTCGATGGAAAAACTGACGCACACCCCAAACATGTGACAAAGTAAGGAAAAAAACGTACGGGGAAAGGTGGACAAGGAGAAACCCCCCAACCAGCTCTTTACTAACTGAACAGCATGAAGCCCGCCGTGAATAGCAGAGCTAGGAAAGTTATTGATCTGAGATGCAGAAAGGTCAAGAAGGGTAAGATTATAAAATGAAGACTTCCAGACCGCAGGAGATTTCCAGCAAGAGGCTAAAAGCAACTTAGCTGCAGTCATTGCAGTCATTAAAAGTCTTTACTGGGGAAGAGAAGGGGAAAGTTGGGAAAGATAAGAAAGTTCTAAGAGGAGTAGAGCTTGACAGGACAGAGGAATGGGGAGACAAAGAATTGTAGAGAGGGATTCAGCCACATAGAGCCAGAGAACCACAGCCGGAGGACATTCACAGAATGTGTGGACCAAGGTGCCAGGCATTTTAAGATGACATGGGATATCTAATTTTGTGCCATTAGATGATGTCTCCCAGGGGTAGGGTACAGTCTATGGACAAATTACACACAATTTAGTGATTATTTTCTCCCTCTGCTTCATTTCGTTTTCATTTTGACTCTTGCCTGTGATTTTTTTGATCTCCGTTTTTGCTTCTCATTTTGGCTTTGACATTGTGCAGTAGATCTTAGGTTTTTGACCCATTTCTGATTCTGACTACGCCTCTTCTTCTGGTTTTCCTTCAAAGAAAACCCTGTACTGCTAGCTAGATATCTGTACAAAACCATTAATATAATTCAGTTTGACTTATTGTTGTGATTGTTACACATTTGATTTATTTATTTGTATATTTCACATATTTTGTGTAGGTTATGAACCATATATTACTATTTAATATGAATTGATTTTTATATGATGTTCATGATGCTGTTCTGATAAGCTCTTTTGGTTATGATCAATGTCGATTTGCAGTTATGCATAGTGATGGGGTCGTCATTTGTTAGAGCAACTGGCAGCGTTGGTCCTGGGGTGAAGCCTTTTATATAAACTACAGTATACCGCCATCTCCTGTTCTCCAAGTTTGTGGGCAGATTCTGTAAACAATTCAAATATTCTAAAGTGGTGTGTGGGTTACATTTGTACATTTGTAAAAATAAACGCTTGTTCAGGTACTTTTGATAACAATCCACTGAGCTGGTGCAGTATATTTATGCGTTTTGGTATCACTTTGATGATCTTTTTCTGACTGTCTGTCCTGATACAGTGTTTCTGATCCTGTCCGCATCTTCTCTTAGGACCTTCCTGTCTCTTTGAACTGTTCCTTCTGCTGGTTGTGCTTGCTCTGAAACTAACGCTCTGGTATGAAATGTGGACATATCATCTAGTAGAGTGGTGTCAAAGTCAGTCCAGCCACTAAATTAATACGTGATGCTGTTAAGGAGCCGTTCTTCTGTTTGTTATGTCTGATGGAAAAGACAAGTGGATTTTTATAAAGCACCAGGAAAGGAGACAAAGTGGTTATCCATCCATCCATTTTCCAACCCGCTGAATCCGAACACAGGGTCACGGGGGTCTGCCGGAGCCAATCCCAGGGCACAAGGCAGGAACCAATCCTGGGCAGGGTGCTAGCCCACCACAGGACACACACCCACACACCAAGCACACACTAGGGCCAATTTAGAATCACCAATCCACCTAACCTGCATGTCTTTGGACTGTGGGAGGAAACCCACACAGACACGGGGAGAACATGCAAACTCCACGCAGGGAGGACCCGGGAAGCGAACCCAGGTCTCCTAACTGTGAGGCAGCAGCGCTACCACTGCGCCACCATGCCACCCTACAAAGTGGTTATGCTAAGCTAAATTCTATATCCAAAATCAATTCTATCTCTCACTAAAACCGAAAAGTTAAACATGAATCATAGTCAGGAAAACTAAGTTCCAAGATCTTTTATTTCATGTTAAAACCAAAGCAAAGCACACACCAATGTTCAGGAAAGATTTTAATTAAAATTTAAAACAATTGCTTTCTATACATTTTTATTGTTGGTGCAAATGTTAGTGCAAAAAGTACCTTATATCATCCACATGAATATAACTCTGTGGGAGGAGATGTTAGAAAAAATGGTGACTTAAGGATCACCAGTGTGGCATGATGGAGCAGTGGCAGCTCTGTGGAGGAGCGTCATTCAAATAACACCCATCTGGGTTTTTTCCCAGGTACTCCCATTTCCTCTTACACTCCAAGGACACGCAGGTTAATGTAATTGGCATCTCCACACTGACCCAATGTAATGAAGTGTGGACAGGAATTGCTTGCACCCTTTAATAAACTTGCACCTTATCCAGGGATGGTTTCTGCCTTAATCCAGTGCTAACTGAAAAGGCTCCCAACAACTTGGAAGTGAAATGGGCAGATTTCAACATCGATAGATGTCTTTGAATTACATCAGCTCTCTAAGATTTAAAAAACAAAGCAAAAACAGAAATGTATGATGTAAATCTATATAGGACGTTCCTACATAGTTTAGATTAGTTGAGATTAAATTAGGTGTACTTTAATAATCCCCAAGGGGAATTCAAATGCATACTGCAGCAGAAATATAGAATACACAGATGCCGACTCAAAGTACAATTTAAGACAATAGAATAAAAACCTATAATACAGTATGCTAAAATAAGTGTCTGCACTATCTACCTTTAACTTCTGGCTTGAGTGAAGGACAGGATGTCAGGAGGAAGCTACCTAATGGCAGCAAGCAGAAAAGATCCCCAAAGGTGTTTCTTACTGCATCATGGGAAAATGAACTTGTGGCTAAAATTACTCCAAGAAAGTGCCCCTCTGGAGGGGATGGGCAGAATTCTTCATAATGACATGCAATTTTTTCCACCATTCCCTTTTCCACAACAGCCTCTAGTGCTTTGGTTCCCAAACCCAGTCCTGGGGACCCCTGTGGCTGCAGGTTTTTGTTCCACCCAAATTCACAATAAGTAATAATAATTGACAATAATTGATCTCATTTAGTTAGTTGGTGTTTTTTTTTCTCTTATTCTGTATTCAGAAAAGCACAGCAGTATGATTTTACTCTATAAGACATTTAGAAATATTTCTATTTTTGTGCTATAGCTTTAAATGCTTAACTCTTGTGTATTGTTGTCCTATTATTTTCCCTTATTCTGTGTAGTCTGCTCCCTTCATTGTATCCTACTTAAAAACATGCAAAGCAGACACCCGGGCAAACAACACTAAACGGTAAAAGGTTGCAACTACTTCAGCGTCAGAACCACTAATTAGTCAATAATCGAAAGGCAGAATGGAAATCAGATTGAACAAAAATAAAAAAATTATATAACTGTTAATTTTATTAAAATGTATTAACACACTTACTTTTGTAATTTCTTCATTGACCCCAAAACACAGAAACTGGGAAATAACAGTTCACTTAATTAGGCCAGGAGTCCAATTAAAAACAGAAGTTGGTTGGAACAAAAACCTGAAACCCCTGGGAGTCCTCAGGACCGAGTTTGAGAATCCTTCTCTAGAATGTCCAGGGTCGGTCTTGTGATGGAGTTGTCTTTACTGATGCGTTTGTTCAGGTATTTTGCATCCCACAAACTCAAATTGCTTCCCCACAACACAGAACAATACTTTGCCTACAGCACACTGGCAGAGTATTTCCAGCAGCTTGTTGTACACAACGAAAGACCTGAGTCTCCTTATGAAGTACATTCTGCTCTGGTCCTTCTTGTACAGCGCCATTGTGTTATCAGACCAGTCCAGTTTTGGAGCCACAGGCTCTGCACAGTCTCCATTTCCTCGCCCCGGATGATAACTGGTCTCAAGGGCTCCTTAGCACACTTTGGTTTTTTTGATGTTTAGCTGCAGGTGGCTTTAACTGCACTACAAGACAAAGTCTTTCAGCAGCCCCTTGTTCTCCATCTCATCTCCTTTATCAGTGGAGCCTGTGATGGAGGAATCATTTGAAGATTTCTGTAGATGGCAAGAGCTGGTATTGTATTGGAAGTCCATTGTGTAGTAGGGAGATAGGACAGTTCCCTGTGGTGCTCCAGTATTGTACACCACCATCTCTGACACGCACACCTTGATTTCCCTGTTTATAAAAAAACAGCTCTACACATTGTTGTCAGGTGCCATCACCTAATCAAAGAGAGATTCTCTTTATTAGCGTTACAAACTAAAGTAAAAACAATTTGGCATATGCTACCAAAACTGGCGTCTCGTTCTTCATTCATCTTTTTCCAAGCCCTTCCTATCCAGATGAGAAGCTATAACCTGTGCCATTGGAATGCAAGTCTAAACAGAATGGTGGTAGTTCATACTCATGCACACACCCACACAGGACTGATTTGGAGGTAACAGTTGACCTGACATCCATGTAGTATCAGTAGTAGCAGCAGTGATACGTGTAGAGCATATAGTGAAATACATGCATATCTAACCCACATGCAACATGCTTTGTTATGTGGAAAATAAAGGGTCTCAAGAGAGATGCCGCTGACAATCCAGCCTACACAGATCTACACTCTAGGAACTCTTTAGTCTGGCCGGACCAGGAGGTTTAACACTCTGGCTACTTGTTTTGTTCCATTCAACCATTGAAAGTAACAATAATAATAATAATATGCGCTAGAAAATGTTCTGTTGGAGAGATTTCTCCTTCAGTTCCAGTAAATGCATGTGCTGAACAGATGGTGTCCTGCTTCAGCATCACTCGATTTCTATTTAGAAGCCCCCTTGTAAAAGCCATTGTTTAAGTCACCGAGTCTGTATGGAATCCCTGCAAGCACATTGTTTCTTTCCTTTTGTTTTGTTTCCTTTGTTGGCTATCGAATGTCAAAAAGTCCCATTCCAGTGGCGGCTCTAGGAGTTGCCCTGGGAGGCTGACATTAGCTGACGTGCTTCTGTGCGTTTCCTTGGACCAGACCACTGCAGATGTGATTGAGATATCAGCCTGGGGGATCCTGCTCTTCCCTAAGTAGAGACTTGTATTAAAATACAGCAAAACAGAGAAATATTGAAGAGAATTAAAGGGAAATGGTGCTTTTTATGGTAAACATTCAATTAAAGTTGCAGTGCCACACAATTAAGTGTTTTCCGAGTCTGAAAAGAAACAAATGAAGAGAATTGGTCAGGGATTAAATGAATGAGTGATGGGCCTCGGAGATGCTTGGTCACTGGGCCACACTGCCCTGCACCCCCTCACAATGCACATCACAGGGTTGTGCACTCAGTCAATCAATCCCACTGTATGTCACCAAAGTGTGCTGTCTCATCCATCATGGCCCCTGCAATGTATACTTAAGGAAGGAGGGCCTCTGAAATACCGGAGTCTTACGTAAGCCTAAAAGTGTTAATTAAATCCGGTTAATTCGAGCACCCTTCAAATGCTGTCAGTGAAGCAGTGTCAAGTGACTCCAAGCCGATTAATAGCAGAAGCAATGTAGCACTTCCACATAAATTTATTGTACAAATTGTAAGGGAGAGCTGGCAGCCCAACCTGGCCAGGAGGCCCTAATGATGGAAGGGTGGCTTTAGGGCACTGCCTCTCCCAAAATGCTAGATGGCAGCTCCCCTGGTTTGCAGCAGTGCCCTGGATTCCCATAGGGCACCATGGGACTTGGAGTTTGATATCTCATCCCTGCTGGGTACTGTGGGTGCCACCAGGGGGTGCTGTAGAAATGGTTTCCACTTAACCCGGAAGTGTTTACAGACCATGTGGGCAGAAGAACAGAAGCACTTCTAGGTTGGCCTGTATAAAAAGACTTGCCAGCCTGTCAGCGACGAGCCAGAGCTGAGAGGTGCAAGGATGCAAGGATGAGTGAAGAGAAAGGACTGTGTGTCATATTATTTGGTGCTTTTGTACTGTAGGGTGCTGTACTGTACTGTGAAGTGGAGAGCAACAGAAAACGCTTCCCCACTGAAGAATAACACGTGTGCTGTGCTGAGCTTGTGTCTCAGTCTGTCTGTGTCGGGGTTTGTGGAGCAGTAAGCCGTAAGATGGCCCACAAAGTAACAGTCTTATTTGTGCTGATTGCCAATGTCTGGGCTTCTGCACACTTAATATGTGTGAGTTTTCTTCATTTCATGACTGAAAGTGGGAAGGCAGTGATTGACAGCATCGCCCTTAGAATGCTGCCTGGAAGTGTTCCTGTAGGTGGCCAATAGGAGGCCAGGCTGCCAAATATAAAAAGAGAAGGAACAACCCTGTTGTGAGACGTCTGATTACAGTTCAAAAATCGCATTCTTTTGAGCCGTAATAAACTAAAAGAGTTCAGGAATCGTCGGGTAGAGGGGTCCTTTCATCAGATTGGCTGGCCCAGCACTGTCTCAGCTGTGGAATGGCCAATAGGGGGAGGTAGCTTGATGACTGAGGTCTCCAGGACTCTAAACAAATCCAAATTATATTATGTGATATCATCTACTGTTAAATTCTGCTCTGTACTTGTAATATTTTTATTTTACTATTATATTGTTATGAGGATTACTTGTGTTCTGTTCTGTGTATTGTGTTGTATTGACCCCCTTCTGTTTGACATCTGCTGCACACCCAACCTATCTGGAAAGGGGTCTCTTTTTGAACGGCCTTTCCCAAGGTTTCTTCCATTTTTTCCCTACAAGGGTTTTTTGGGAGTTTTTCCTCGTCTTCTTAGAGAGTCAAGGCTGGGGGGCTGTCAAGAGGCAGAGCCTGTTAAAGCCCATTGCGGCACTTCTTGTGGATTTTGGGCTATACAAAAATAAATTGTATTGTATTGTATTGTATTGTATTGTATTGTATTGTATTGTATAAAAGCAAAGCATCCCTTGAATTGACAAGTGCAATTAAACTAATCTGCTTAAACAATTGTCTGAATAAATAATTTAATAATGTCTTACTTTTCGCTTATACAGTGGTGTGAAAAACTATTTGCCCCCTTCCTGATTTCTTATTCTTTTGCATGTTTGTCACACAAAATGTTTCTGATCATCAAACACATTTAACCATTAGTCAAATATAACACAAGTAAACACAAAATGCAGTTTGTAAATGGTGGTTTTTATTATTTAGGGAGATAAAAAAATCCAAACCTACATGGCCCTGTGTGAAAAAGTAATTGCCCCCTGAACCTAATAACTGGTTGGGCCACCCTTAGCAGCAATAACTGCAATCAAGCGTTTGCGATAACTTGCAATGAGTCTTTTACAGCGCTCTGGAGGAATTTTGGCCCACTCATCTTTGCAAAATTGTTGTAATTCAGCTTTATTTGAGGGTTTTCTAGCATGAACCGCCTTTTTAAGGTCATGCCATAGCATCTCAATTGGATTCAGGTCAGGACTTTGACTAGGCCACTCCAAAGTCTTCATTTTGTTTTTCTTCAGCCATTCAGAGGTGGATTTGCTGGTGTGTTTTGGGTCATTGTCCTGTTGCAGCACCCAAGATCGCTTCAGCTTGAGTTGACGAACAGATGGCCGGACATTCTCCTTCAGGATTTTTTGGTAGACAGTAGAATTCATGGTTCCATCTATCACAGCAAGCCTTCCAGGTCCTGAAGCAGCAAAACAACCCCAGACCATCACACTACCACCACCATATTTTACTGTTGGTATGATGTTCTTTTTCTGAAATGCTGTGTTCCTTTTACGCCAGATGTAACGGGACATTTGCCTTCCAAAAAGTTCAACTTTTGACTCATCAGTCCACAAGGTATTTTCCCAAAAGTCTTGGCAATCATTGAGATGTTTCTTAGCAAAATTGAGACGAGCCCTAATGTTCTTTTTGCTTAACAGTGGTTTGCGTCTTGGAAATCTGCCATGCAGGCCGTTTTTGCCCAGTCTCTTTCTTATGGTGGAGTCGTGAACACTGACCTTAATTGAGGCAAGTGAGGCCTGCAGTTCTTTAGACGTTGTCCTGGGGTCTTTTGTGACCTCTCGGATGAGTCGTCTCTACGCTCTTGGGGTAATTTTGGTCGGCCGGCCACTCCTGGAAAGGTTCACCACTGTTCCATGTTTTTGCCATTTGTGGATAATGGCTCTCACTGTGGTTCGCTGGAGTCCCAAAGCTTTAGAAATGGCTTTATAACCTTTACCAGACTGATAGATCTCAATTACTTCTGTTCTCATTTGTTCCTGAATTTCTTTGGATCTTGGCATGATGTCTAGCTTTTGAGGTGCTTTTGGTCTACTTCTCTGTGTCAGGCAGCTCCTATTTAAGTGATTTCTTGATTGAAACAGGTGTGACAGTAATCAGGCCTGGGGGTGGCTACGGAAATTGAACTCAGGTGTGATACACCACAGTTAGGTTATTTTTTAACAAGGGGGCAATTACTTTTTCACACAGGGCCATGTAGGTTTGGATTTTTTTTCTCCCTAAATAATAAACACCATCATTTAAAAACTGCATTTTGTGTTTACTTGTGTTATATTTGACTAATGGTTAAATGTGTTTGATGATCAGAAACATTTTGTGTGACAAACATGCAAAAGAATAAGAAATCAGGAAGGGGGCAAATAGTTTTTCACACCACTGTATATCATTTTAAAGACAGAGTTATCGACAGAACCAATCAAAGTGCAAGACATAATTTGCATTGTGATGTCACTTAAAATAAAAAAAAATCTTACTTTGAGCTCTTGACTGATTAGTGTTGAACTGTTTATTCAATAATTTACTGCTCAATAAACTAAATAGAACAATTATTACTAAAACTGTTTCACATTAGAAAGTAATCACTCAGTCATTTCTGCTTTATAGAAAAATATTAATATGCTTGAGTGGAATACGTAAAACTTAAGTTAATAATTAAAAATTTTAATCATGCAATTAACTGCATTCAATTTTTTTAGTCGAACACCAGCCCTAATTTTAACTTGTATATACTCAGTAGCTATTTTATCAGGTGCTGTGATACTCTGTGCATTTTATATGTATATTTTTTACTTTGTTCATACTTTTTTGTTTCTAGGATTACATCTTTATTTCAAATTGTTTTGACAAAGTTTATTTTTGTTGATATCATGCTGTCGTGTTGCTAACATAAAAGGAAATACGGCGACTTCTACAACACTTGCTATCCCTCACTGGATTCACATTACAAATCTTCACAACGTGTAGCAGTACAGTTGGCCCTCCATGTCTATCCACCAAAATCCACGGATACTCAAGTCCCTTATATAAAATGACTCAGTATTTGCATATAACCTACGCACACCCTCCTGTATGCTCTAAATCATTTCTAGATTAGTTATAATACCTAATACAATGTGTAAATGCTATGTAAGGACATGACACATTCTAACCGATCTAAGATTTTTATTTTCTCATCAAGAGATAGCACTTTACACCACCTTTTAGCCTTTCAGTGATTGCTTTGACCACTTCATTGGTTTTTAAGGGCCAGTTTTTCATAGAAGCCAAGTGTTCACATAATGTGACCCCAAGGTCCTCATAGCTCCTTGCAGTTGGGATTGCCGACTGAGCAGTTTTTGTTTTAAGATATGCGGAGCAGCGTTTGCTCCTGTGCACACACGTGTTCCTGTCAATAATAACAGTTTCGTCAGTTATAGTGTACAAGCAGTCTGTGTGCATCCAAGCCGTTTCTAGCCTCTCCAGCGTTTTGCACATGCATGTGTATAGATAACCTTACCTAAGGATAAAGTCGGCACCCTGGCCAGATTTCTGCAGGCTGATGGATGCACTTACTTTTATTGGCTTTAGTAGGAGAAACAGTTTAAGGAAGTCGAATTTCAGTTTAACTTTTTGGTTAGTGATTGTTTAGTCACTTTTGCTTGAGCGGCCGGAATTTGTGTATATCTTTGGTGTTTTGTTATAATAGCTGCAGTACTGTGGGAAGAGTAAAAAATGGAAACTGTTTCCCACCTTGGTGACTAGTAGCACTAAGAAGCTGAGGTAGTATATGTGTGGAAGAAAGAACTTCCTTTTATAAAGGCGGTGATTACCCGAGAACGGGATCGATTGATCCGCAAGGGTGCTTCGTGTGAGCAGAGTTAGTCAACGAAGGGCAGTGTGGTGGCTCAGGAATTGGCTGCCATATAGGAGCTGTATGTTTACTGCTATGTGCCATTTTATTCAGCTGCTATGGCAGGAGACTACAGCATGAAATGCCTACAGATCAGTTCATTTACATAGATTCAGCATCGTGCTTGGCATGTGTCAAGTTTTGCTTTTTGGAACTTTGAGGATTTTGGTTTTTTTTTTACATTTTCAGTTCACAGGTGGTTGAATTATAGAGGGTCAACTATAGTTATTTTTATATCATAAAGGCCCTAGCACTAGATTTTGATCTCCTTTAAGATCTTTGACTTTTGATTCTGATTTTGCCTGTTTTGGTTTTGTTTTCATGATCCCTTTACTTTCTCTGTTTCAACCTCTGCCTGTCTTTGATTATATTTTTATTTATTCTTTTGTTATCTCCTGATCTTCTGTTTCTTTTTCAGTTATCCTAAGAAAAAACATGTCTATTATTAGTTACACCTATCTAGTATCAGGTAGGACCTAATATTTGCCTCCAGAACCTCCTGCATTTTTTGAGACCTGGATTTAAAAATGTGCTGATACACTCAGATAAAGATTTTAGTCCATGCTGACTTCAATAGCATCATGTAGCTCCTGCAGATTTTTTGGCCATTCATTCATGTTTGAATACAGTTGTACTGAGACCAAGGAACTGTGCAGGCTGCTGAAGTAAAATAAAGTTGTATCTTGTTTATGAAATCAGCTCAGGATAAATAGTGTTTTTATCCTTTATCATTTTGGAAGTATCCATTCAAAAAGAAGAGGACTATAGCCATTAAAGTTCTCAACAACACTGTTTATGTACATAGAGGCATTCAAAGACATTCAACTGGTATTAAACAATTCTCAACACTACTACACTACCACTGCCAGCCTGTATCTGCGGATTCAAGCTGTTTACATCAAGTTCTGATTTTCCTGCCAGAGGGAAGCAGGAAATGATTTTGAAAGGAACCAGAAAATAAAATGCTAACCAGAGAACAGGTGAAGATTCCTACCCAGGAAGTCAAAACCCAAACTCAGAGAATCTTTAAGTCAGGAAACACAAAGCTCTTTCTTTTTTCTTTGTAAACCCGAATGATTAGGAATTGTGCAGTGTGACCTTCATACTGTCTTGTCAGTAAAGTTACTCACTGTGCACATTTGCTATGTTTCCTTAGCAATGCTGTAGCAGTCATTCTAAAAATGGCGGCGCCCACAATAAACAAAATAGAGTCAAAAAAGATACAAAAATAATACAGCTGTGTTTAGTAAATTTTAACAAAAAAAACATTAAGAAAATCTGAATTTACATGTTCCAAAACTGTAATATAAGCTGGAATTTTAACTGATTCTTGCATCTGCCTATTGTGACATGTGTCAAGATTTGTTTGACCAGGTGACTTTTTTCAGTCTTCAGTCATCCAGACTTGGTGATGATGTGCTCACTATAGCCTCATCTTCCTGTTTTTAGCTGACAGGAGTGAAACCCAGAGTGGTCTTCTATTGCTGCAGCCTCTGTGCTTAATTTTATATTCAGAAATGACATTCTGTGCTCCACCGCTGTTATTTGAGCATTCGTGGCCTTTCTATTACCGTAAGTAAATCTAGCCATTCTCCTCTGAACTCTCTCACTAACTGAACTAACATTACAGATATCACGCTATTCTCTGTAAACTGCAGACATTGCATTACGCAAAAATCCCAAGATGGCATTCGCTTCTGAGATGCCAGAACTCTTACCAACAATCATACCACAATCAAAGTCAAATAGATCAAATCTCTTCCCCATTCTATTGTTTGATTTAACAGTAACTAAACTTCTTGATCATGTCTGCACATTATATACTGTACAGTTAATTAATTTGCAGCCATGTGATTGGCTGTTTACATTAATAAGTGAATGTACCTGAAGAGTGTCCATTTAGTGTGTATTTGTATCTGTTCAGTTGTGCTCACCTTTTTATCCACTCCTCCTGATATTACAATCCTAACCAAAGCAGATCATGACTACAACTTATAGCTTCCAAGCCAGAGCTGTTTATGTTATGATCTCGACATAGATTTAAATTCATACCTGTCGCCTTTTAGGTTCCATTTGGCCCTGTAAATTATGAAACTTGTTTCTTGCCAAAACGGAAGATCATAGATACTTAGGAGTTTCTGTTGCTGCAGAAGCTGTGATATCTGACACTTAATAAACCAAAAGGACCTATTAATTAGCATTTTGTGACACATGTATTAACAGTATTAGATGCTGGCATGCCTAGGACATTCTTTGCAGGCCCTTTTCCTTGTTGGCAGGCATTGGGCAAACACTGATTTGAGCCAAGTTCCATCGGATTATGCTGGGGTTTTCAAGTAAGTGCTCAGCCATTGAGCATTTTAATGTTTCTTATTTTGGCATTTTCTATGTGTTTCATTTTATGTTTGTGATTCCTGACTAACATTTTGACACACTAATTGTATCCTTTATTTCATTTTGACTTCTCTTCATTCTGGCTAATCCTGCGCTTTTGCCTGAATTACTTAGCTAAGATCATTTTCAGACATCCGCACCAAAACTGCCTCTTTCATGTATCCGAGAGGCATTGCCACAAAAATCCGCCAGCACATTCAGTTGCCAATCAATTCCAAGTGCAATGAATGCGTTTTCTATCATGTTGTCCATTATTGTTCATGTGTATGCTATGTGTAGACTCACTTTTATTGAGTCATCCAACCCAAGTAACATCATGTATAGGTGAATAAATTGAATAATCTGCAAATTTTGTCATCAATACCTGCCTGACATATATTTCAGGCATTTGGACAGCAAATTAATGTGCTGCCTGACACCCCCCATTAGCTGTACAAGCATTTTCCCGTTATTATGAGTCCAGCCACATTCTTGGCACATCTTTTCTCTTTTTCCAGCATGTTGTGTTATAACAAACATAAAATGTGGGAAAATGAGCCTCTCACTATCCAAAACATCCACTTTTCATCTTTCCTTAGAACTATCAATGATTTTCAACTTTCATACACACACAGGAGTCCACCGTTATCACTTGGGACAGAAGTCATACCTGTTTGATTTTGTAGTCACTACTTGCAGACTACTACGACCAAGTCGCTGGGGATGTCACATTAGATGACAGACGGCTGCCTGAGTATGCTGCAAAAGTCCACGGCTCACCAAGATTATGTAAATGATGGCTATGACTGAAGCTCACTGGAAAAGTCTCTTAGTGTGATGCTGGCCTTACTTCTGTTTTCATTCCACTTGTTCACTCTTCATGCCTGAAACCTTGACATAAAAACATGAAATTGCGGTTGCAGTATCATACTGTGGAGCTGCTTCTCTGTAACAAGGGACAGAAACATGTAAAGATGGAAGGCATATCATGGATATCTCAGCACAATAAAGTGTCACCTGAAGTTTAAGGAGACACCATCACTCAAGAAGTGTCTATTCTCCTTAGATATAAGGTGGTACATCGCCTTCTCCTGCCACAGTCTGTTCTCCTCAATCTCTGATCTATAAATGTATGCTTCCTGTCTCATTAGTGAAGCAAATAACAAATAACGTGATTTATAGAGTTAAAAAATTGTTTTGGTAAGCTGGGAAACTACCTTCACTAGTGATAAGTAAACGGTTTGCATAAAATTCATTTTCAAGCAATACTTAGCATTTTTCTTCAGAAAAAACTTTGTGAAACAAATGGTATATTCAGTAGTTACAAGTGAAATTCTCATCATTAACACGTATAATTTTATCTCATCTGCTGTCTTTCTTCTGTAAAGCATGGCTAAATTTACTCTATTATGGAGTGTGGAAAGAGGTATGACCAGACAGTGCTTACCTGCAAGAGGTTTGGAGGAACTACTCTGCTGGTAAAGTCCATAAGGCAGCTAAGAAGCCTCCAGAAGGTTCCTGACTTGGATCAGTTTACAGAGTCAGGAAAAGTAAGATGGTGTTAAGTCTGATCCCCAAACGAACGGTGCGAGGTGGAACTGGTGGCACGAATGTGCAGGCAGGCAGGGCACAGGACAGATAAGAGCACATCAAGCTCCGTGAAAGGTGCTATGGAAGATTGGGGCAGTGTTGGGGGGTAGCCAAGGATGAAGGCAGCAGTTTCAGATCTGGAATAATCCTAAGGCAGCAATATTCATGGTTTTCCGTCCCAAAATAATTCACAAAACTGTATGGAAAATTAAACTTTGATGCTTTTGCTCATCACTATCACTAGTCTACTCTGCAGAGATGTGATGCTGCTACATCTTTCTCTTATAACAATTTCAGTTGGCCCCTCTATAACTCAGTTACACTGACACCTGGTTAATTCTGCCAGTCCCAGAGACAGGTTCACATTTTCAGCAGTATACAGTTTTACCCACCGCAGGCTGATCCCTTCTTGAGCTTAAACTTGTAACGTTGCACTTCTTAGCCAGAAACCAAGTGACTTAACCTCTTGAGCTAAAGGAGCATTCCTGTTCCCTGGAAAGCTACAGTCCATTCAATGTTGTTTCCTCTGGGGTGTGGGGGACCTCACTGCACTTCTCTGTGCAACAGGCGCTCTCCTTAAACCTTTTCCAGTCTCTCCAATTTAAAGTCCACAATCATGGTGAAGGACATCCCACTTCTTACACCATGCCCTGTGACCGTAATCTCAAGAATGAAAGTTACTCTTTACAAGCCTGTGGACGTAGTGTATCAAATCGACTGAATATTGGTTAGACTGACTTTTTTACATTCTTTAGTGTGCTATTTACAGTCAGCCATTTTCTTAATAAACAATTATTTTTATTTTATTAATATATTTTGCAGACACCTTTATCCAATGTGACTTAAAAAGCAATTTATAATACATTAGAAAGTGTAAGCACCAAAAGCAACAGAGAACATGATAAAAAAACAACCGAGAGGAAATAATACAACAGTGGGGGAACCCCTATAGATTTTGTTTTTTTTTCTCCAGCCCCTGGAGTTTTTACTTTTGTTTTTTCTTTCCTCCTGGTCACTGGACATTACTTTATTCTTTGTTACTTAGTATTGCCTAATCTTATTTTTTTATTTTTCTTTTTATTTCTTCATCTTGTAAAGCACTTTGAGCTAAACCATTTGTATGAACATGTGCTGTACAAATAAATATTGTTGTTGTTGTTATTATATAATTATACTTGCGCCTAAAATAAGATAAACATCAGCATCTTAAACTCTTTGCCAGTACAACTGCAGCTATCCTGTAGAAGAGAAACTAAGCAGTTCCAAAATATTTAATGAAAGGTGCTGCATCAAAAGTCACCCAAACATGTGTAAGTTGGGTGCAGTTCGAATAGACAAAGGGGGATCATTCAACAACTTTGGAGCAAAAATAGGGAAGCATTGTCCAGTCTTTGTACGTTTGGCAAAAGGTGGGATGGTCAGCAGACAAGGAGACCTCTTGAGGGGACATATGGAACGAAGACTGGAGATACTGAGGAGCAGATCGATTCATAGAACTATATTCAAGACAAGGGTAATCTGAATTAGATCCTTGTAACAACAAGGACTCAGTAAAGAGACCAAAGCAGAGGAGTAATAGAAGTGAAATAAGGAACAGAGAACAGTAGTCAAATAGCTGGATTCCGGAGGGGAAGGAGAGGTATGATAGTAGTTGAAGGAAGCCCTATCAGGAGTGAGTTGCAGTAGTCCATCCAAAAGAGAACCGGTGCTTGAACAAGGAGTCGCATGGCATAATTAGTGAGAGAGGCCCAAATCATCTGAATATTTTGAAGAATGAGATGGCATGATTGGATCATTGAAGAAATAAATTCAATAAATTAAAGTGAGGAGTCCAGAGTCACAACAAGATTCCTGGCTGTGACTGATGGTGAAAAGGTGACATCTCCATGGCTAATAATTAGAGGGGAAATTGAGGAAAGAGAATCAGAAGGCAGGTACATGGTATCTGACTCTGAAAAGTTAGGTTTAAGATGATGAGCATTCAACCGTGATGAGATGGCAGACAGGCAGCTGGAGATCTGGTCTGAAACCTTTGGGTTGTAGGAGGGAAATGAGAGGAAAATCAGTGCCTTGTAAGCACAAAGGTTATAGGAGAATCTATGAGAAGAATTACAATTGCCTAAGGAAGAAAATGTAAAAAGAAAAGAGAAGTGGACTCAAAATTGTTCCTTCAGGTACACCTATGGAGAATTTCTGTGGAGAAGATAAAGAGTTAGACCAGAAGAAGCAAAACGATTGCTGAGAAAGGTAGGACTTGAACTAGTCCAAAGCAGAACTTTCTAGAAGTCCATAAGTACTGTCCTATATCAGATTATTCTCATCTTTATAAAGCACTAGTGAGGCAGCGTCTGTATGCAGTTATAGTATAGAAGTAAGCAACCACAGAGCAAACAAAACTCATATCTTACTCTAACAGCTTCAGAGAACTAAAACCCTTAAGTCTGAACAGAAAGTCTCCATGAGGATCAAACTCAAGTCTTCAAATGCTCAAAATAATCAATAAAATAATACCATCAAAATTGTTAAATAGTAAATCAAATACTTCAGGAGGCCAGTGGAAATAGAGAAGAAAGCCTTGAAACATTTCTTCACATAAAGGGTTAGTACAATCTAAACCAAACTACAAAGCCTTGTAGTGAAAGAAGAAATGCTGAAACATTTTAAAACTAAATGAGATATTGGGACAAATTAACTCCTCTTTAACCAAAAAGATCAGATGGATCCTTTAATCAGATCCCCTTAGTAACATTTACAGGCCATATTTAAAAAACTACTAAGAATCCTAACAAATTTATCCATCTGGCCATACATTCATTGGTCCATTTTCTGAAACCATTTCTCCCATCACCTGGTCATGAAGACTTGAACAAACTATTAAATCCATAAATCCATAACTTTATATATTTTTTTTTTTACAAGAACATGCCAAACTTCATCCCTGGAGATTTCTCACTCCACAACTGAGACAAATTAGCAAGCCGTGGTTAGAAATTGCTGTTTCCCTACTTAATTTCACAAGGCAGCAAGTCAAATGTAAAAATAGGTTGTATTATGCATTTAAAGATTTATTAAGTTTATTTTCACTCCAGCAGAACCTTGAGCAATTTTCCCTCCATCTCTTGTAATATCGTAAATTCAATCTTATTCTGCTTCAAGGCTGCCTGGGATACAAAGCTCAGTTTAATTTGGCACTTTTTAACTCCTGCTTTGCAGCTGAATCTGTGCCACTGAGGAAATGTCTGCAAGCTGATGTAAACACTGAACGCATAAGACTTCATTGTGAGCGGCGCCTTTAATCACCGACTCTCATGCGTTACGTTACTAAGTAAGCCTGAGTGCGGGCCCTGGTTTAATCCCTCTTTTGCTTTAGTTACATCATCCTAGCCACTCCCTGAATGGCTGTTCTACCTTGTGCCCAGCGTTTCTGGGATAGAGTTGGCACTTCCTGACAATAATAGTGGAATATGTGGGTTCAGTAATTAGCTGAGTGGCACTGGCCATTCAGATGTGGATTCTTACTCTGGTTCTTTTGAGAAAAGAAAGAAATTCTAAAAATGAGCACGAAGTATTTAAAATATAAACTTTTACAACAGTCACACTTCTCAGAACTACAGTAGTTAGTTTTATTTAATGAGGTGAAAAGTTTCAATTTCATAATTGTATGTCCCATTTGTTGCACTGGATCCAGAAGGTGTATGGTTATATTTGATTTAAATGAGTATTTTAACCAAGTGGGCTGTAAAGTATAAGATCTCCACCACTGATCAACCATTCCGAGCAATTCACCTAATTTGTGTCCCAGCTGTCAAATGTTTTAGGTACTGTCAATGTCCCTATAAAGCACCTTTAGCATTAGGCTCACTATGGCCTCTAGTTCTATTACAGGATCTGGGTAGCCTGTCCTGGTAGTGTCCTGTGCAAGGTAGCATCCAACTCTGGATAGAATGGCATACCGTTTTACTGCATGACTAGGATATGCATGGACCTCCGGTCCTCCCAAGATCAAGGTTCCAGTCCCAGTAATTGGCGAGTACCATCAAGCATCATGCCGCATGTACTTGACATTCATTGAATGCTGGAATTGTCATTCTTCTTCCTCCTATCACTTATTTGGCTTTTGCAATTTTCCTCACGCACAGTAGAAGTCGCTGCTTGTCATTCCCTTTCTGCCATGTCATCTTCTCAGTCATTTTACCAATGCAGTTTGCCATAAGAAGAATTGGAACCCTGGTAATACTGCTACATTTTTTGCTTCACCAGCAAGTAGTATGTCATAAGCTTTCGATTAAGCCCCAGACCAAGATTCTAGCCCCAGTAATTGCATGACAGAGGGACACGACACTTAGCATTTTATATATATAGACTTGCTGTGGTACCCATCTAGGACAGGTTGAAGTAATCAACATAGACCATGTTTGCAGCGCCCCATGTGATGCACATGTCTTTGTTGTATGTCATTTGGTATGGGACTCCTAAATGCAGTGTTAATGTTTGTGATACGGCATTGATTGGAATGACAGATGTAATGCATTTTATCACTAAAAATGTTTGTGATGCACCATTTTTTGGAGTCATAGCAACTAGACGCTTGTCCTTTTATCATGGACACTTATCCTCTTATTAAGGTGGATGTAACATTCTCAAACCTGCTAATCCAATTCGATGTCACGGTGGGGCCAGTGATTAACCCATGGAGCCAATGGGTCCATGCCAGGGCAATACTCGCACACACCCCGACACTCATAAATATTTTCTAATTATCTTAACTCACATGATGTAGGTTTGAAAGCTAAATCTGTGGGTAAACACTTGCATGGACGTGGGGAGAGTATGAAAACTCCATACAGACAGCCCTCGGGTTAGAATTCTGGAGCTGTGATGCTGCAATATGAGCAGCTTTTTCTACTGTGCTGTCTTTTGTTAATAAAGACTGAATGCCTGATAAACAGTACAGAGGTGCACAAGAGTTGGAAAAGGAAAGAAAAGAGATCTGACCAATCTAAAATGAGGAGAGAACATGTAGGTTTACCATTTTAAGGTGAAAGAACCATACACATCCATTGACTCAAACCCAGCTAAATTAGAGACACCAGCTAACCTAACATCACAGGGTAAAAACTGGAGTCCTTGGACAAGTCATGCGGACATGGGGAGAATGTTCAGACCCCGCGCAGGTAGCAACCCAAATGAACTTCAGGCCTCAGAAGCTGCGAGCCAACATTTTCTAAACTGAGTGCCACCGGCCCAGCATCTGTTGAAACAGCACACAGAAACTCATTAAGCACCTCCGGGACCTTATCCAAGTACAAATCTGTCTCCATAAACCTCCCGATTTCTAGTTTATAGCTTTTAAGAATTATAAACCATGATTAGGAAAAAAAAAATAAGACATGGCAAGCGTCCCACTCAGCAGCTGGGCTCCTGGCTCTCTCCTCTCTCATGTATGCCTCCATACATATTGTTTGTTTGTTGATGCCTATTCTGAAGGTTCACCCATAAGCATGATCCGGGTCTCATCCTCCATGGAGGTCCTTCATTTCTACACCCACTTTACCTCTGACCTGTATGCCCCCTTTAATCTCCTGGTGCCTCTCTTACAATGGATATACACCGAGCTGCTAGAGTGGTAAATTATAAAGGGCCGAGTGATGACCAGTCCTACGGTAACCCCAGTCTTCATATTGCAAAACACCTTGGGTAATTTTACCTAAAGCACATCCCACAACACCACCCCAGCACATTTTCTTTATTATTATTAAAAAAGTCTGATCTTGGTGCTGAGAATTTTCAGCCTATTTCTCAGTTACCTTTTCTGTCGAACGTTCTTGAACATGTTGTAGCCTACCAACTCACCAGTTAATTAACTTCTAATAATTTGATGGAACCCTTTCAATCTGGTTTCAGAGCACAGCACGTCAGTGAAACTGCTCTGCTTCTGGTAACCAATGATTTGCTTATGGCAGTAGATTCTGGACAAACCAGCATATTAATTCTATTAGACGTCAATACAGCATTTGACACTGTCAGACATGAGATTCTATTGTGCAGAATGGCGAACATTCTGGTTTTCACTGGCACTTCCCTCCAGTGGTTTATAACGTATCTGACTGATAGGCAACAGTTTGCTAGTATTGGCAACAGCAGATCCAGCTCAGTGCCAGTCACACAAGAAGTTCCTCAGGGTTCTGTCCTCGGCCCTCTGTTCTTCTGTATCTATATGCTTCTCCTTGGCCATATTATTTGTAGCTGTGGAATGGGCTATCATTTTTTATGTAGATGATAATCAGCTCTATTTCAATATTAAACATGAAACTTCATTCGAGTTTTCTCAGCTCACAACTTGCCTCAGTGAAATTAAAACCTGGATGGAGCAGAACTCTTTAAAATTAAATTAAAATCTGTGTATCAGCTGGTAGCACTCAGGGATTTAGTTAACAAAACTAAACTTCGGCAAATTGGCACTAAAGCACAATTTAAGAAAATTAGCTCCTTTTCAGACACTCTTGATGGTATTCTCATTAGACTGCCTAATGTGAGGAATCTTGGTGTCATTTTTGATTCCATCTTTTCTTATTCCACCCACATACACCACATTAAGAAACCTTCTTACTTCTACCCTGTAACATATTCCATGTTTGCTCTTTCCTTTTCTAATTCTGAGAGACTTGTCCATGCTTTTATCACATCCCACATCGATAACTGTAACTCCCTACTGGCAGGTGCCTCTTCTAATCTTGTATCACAGCTCCAATTGATTCGAAACTCTGCTGCATGAGTCCTTACACAAACCAGCAACAGTGAGCATTTAACAGCCATCCTGCTTTGCCTTCACTGGCTTCCTTTGTCTTACAGGATAGAATATAAAATTCTATTATTAACCTACAGAGCTTTAAATGTCATTGCACCAGACTACATTAGTGACCTTCTCTGTCACTGTGCTCCTGTTCACCCACTAAATTCCTCTGATTCGGGCAATCTTGTTGCGCCCCACACTAACCAGCACTCTATGGGTGACAGGGCTTTCAGCTCAATTCATTCTTTTAAAAAACAACTTAATGCTCAGGAAGGCTTCTAACCTTAACCTAACCTAGCCTAACCTGTCAAGATGCTCAGGATATATGTATATTATATCACAAATGATGTTATTTGTTCAGGATTTTCTTTAACTATTGAATTTAGTATTTTACTTTTTATTCTATTTAATGCTTTGTATATCCTGTATTTATCTGTTTAGTGTTATATGCAGAATATATATATATATATATACCCTGCTGTTTATGAACCTTGAGCATGGGAAATGCACTATATAATTACATTTATTATTATTATTATTATTATTGTGTCATTTTTATTGATTTGCACAGAATGGCTCCTGTTTTTGCACTGATGTCAATCATGAAGACAAATGCAAGCCACAGCACTACATGTGTGTATTTGAGCATCCATCTACTCAGTTTGTGCTTTGATTATTATAGTTAGGGCCCTGGGGTTTCAGGATTCTTGGTGAGGTAAATGTTTTGTCATGCACTTTGGAGACTTTTTAAACATTTTCCATCTTTCCAAATTCCTCTTCTTTATTGCATTGTTATCATCATCTTGGTGATGTCTTGTTGTATATTCATGTCAAATTTTGCCTCCTAAGATGCTTGCTTTCAACTATTGACATACCAAAAGAGGCCTAATTACGAACTAAGGATTGCAATAAAAATGTCTGTGCTTTATCTTAAAATGGTCACAGATAAGAAATCATTCATGGCTCCATCACTCTTTATTTCACATCCTCAAATGGAGAGGATGGCTGCAAACTGGAGCTCCAAGTCAGTAAGCAGCAACTTATCCAGTAGCACTGAAGGAGCTCTCCTTTGGCCAGTAGCAAAGTGGGCTGCTCTGTAATCCAAAGCCCCCCAGTTGGTGTACCACTCCTGCCGTCTCACGGGGTGTGAGTGGATGGGAAGGGGGCATTGCTCTGAGCAGAGACAAACAGTATGGGGACATGGATTTGCTCACGGAAAGAAGCACCCTTGCTGTTAGAAATTTGTTGGGCTGAAAGTGTCCTCCTTCACGCCAACTGGAGAAGATGCTACTTGCTGATTTGGAGGTCCTGGGATTGCAGCTAGCATTACCATTTCACATACTCACACAGAATGATTTCTCACCACTAACAAAATTCGGCATGTTCAAGTACATGAACTTATAGTTATTATGTACATAAATAAATGTACTTTTATTTATTGAAATATTTTTATTTTACTGTTATACTGTATTGAGGATTACTTGTGTTCTGTTCTGTGTATTGTATTGTACTGATCCCCTTCTCTTTGACACCCACTGCACGCCCAAACTACCTGGAAAGGGGTCTCCCTTTGAACTGCCTTTCCCAAAGTTTCTTCCACTTTTTTTCCTTTTTTGGAGTTTTTCCTTGTTTTCTTAGAGAGTCAAGGCTGGAGGGCTATCAAGAGGCAGGGACTGTTAAAGCCCATTGCGGCACTTCCTGTGTGATTTTGGGCTATAGAAAAATAAATTGTATATTGTATTGTATAAATGTAGAGTAAAATGTAGTGGAAAATGAATTAGGTGAACAGGTACAATAATATTTAATTTAAAAACTAAACACATTGGGTCAAAGAACAAGCTGCAACTGGGAAAGGGTGACTTAACGCCTCTGTGCATGTCGATCTTTACAGACTTGTTGTGTTGTGTGTGTGTTTTCATTCCCTTCGTAAAATTCTTTGAGTACTCAAATGTGTTTGTGCATGTGTTTGTGCCTGCGTGTGCTTCCAGTTGTGTGTATTTGTATATTTTAGTAAATTATATATGTCAAAAACTTCTCATACAAATGTTTTGCAAATCAATAGGCCTGGTTTTATGAATAAATAGAGCAGACTACAAAAATCCCAGTTAAATTAAACAATTTCTATGGGAATTATCATTGGACATAGGTCAAGCCATTTTTTAAAGCATATGGAGATAAGTACTAGACTAAACATATAAAACCTTCAGTTTCAAACACAATGCAACCTGTTTGAAAAAGATTAGTCAATTTTTTTAGAAGTTAAAGTACATAGCTTTCCAGTAACAGCATGCAATCAGAACCAGAACTTAACTCAATACCGAGTTTTCGAGTCTGTTAACAAACTTCCATTTACATGGAAGTAAAAATGAAAAGAAATCTTTTAAATAGCATTTAACAGAAAGGCTTTTGTTGAGAATTTTAGATTCCAGGCGATTTCTTGTTTGTTGGAAAACATTTTGCTCACCTGCTTTATTAATCTGAAACTTCCCTTCTTCTTCTTCTTTCGGCTGCTCCCGTTAGGAGCTGCCACACCAGATCATCTTGTTCCATATCGTCCTGTCTTCTGCATCTTGCTCTATTACACCCACCACCTGCATGTCATCTCTCACCACATCCATAAACCTTCTCTTAGGCCTTCCTCTTTTCCTCTTCCCTGGCAGCTCTATCCTTAGCATCCTTCTCCCAATATACTCAGTATCTCTCCTCTGCACATGTCCAAACCAACACAATCTCGCCTCTCTGACTTTGTCTCCCAACCATCCAACTAGAGCTGACCCTCTAATGTACTCATTTGTAATCCTGTCCATCCTCGTCACACCCAGTACAAACTTAGCATCTTTAACTCTGCCACCTCCAGCTCTGTCTCCTGCTTTCTGGTCAGTGCCACCGTCTCTAACCCATATAACATAGCTGGTCTCACTACCTTCCTGTAGACCTTCCCTTTCACTCTTGCTGATACCTGTCTGTCACAAATCACTCCTGACACTCTTCTCCACCCATTCTACCCTGCCCGCACTCTCTTTTTCACCTCTCTTCCACAATCCCCGTTACTCTGAATTGTTGATCCCAAGTATTTAAACTCATCCACCTTTTCCAACTCTACTCCCTGCATTCTCACCATTCCACTGACCTCCCTCTCATTTACACACATGTATTCTGTCTTGTTCCTACTGACCTTCATTCCTCTCCTCGCTAGAGCATATCTCCACCTCTCCAGTGTCTCCTCGACCTTTTCCCTACTATCGCTACAGATCACAATGTCATCAGCAAATATCATAGTCCACGGGGACTCCTGTCTAATCTTGTCTGTCAACCTGTCCATCACCATTGCAAATAAGAAAAGGCTCAGAGCTGATCCCTGATGTAATCCACCTTGAATGCATTCCATCATTCCTACCACAGACCTCACCACTGTCACACTTCCCTTGTACATATCCTGTACAACTCTTACGTACTTCTCTGCCACTCCTGACTTCTTCATACAATACCACAGCTCCTCTCGAGGCACCCTGTCATATGCTTTCTCCAGGTCCACAAAGACGTAATGCAACTCCTTCTGGCCTTCTCTAAACTTCTCAATCAACATCCTCAGAGCAAAAATCGCATCTGTGATGGTCTTTCTTGGCATGAAACCATATTGCTGCTCACTAATCATCACCTCACTTCTTAACCTAGCTTCCACTACTTTTTCCCATAACTTCATGCTGTGGCTCATCAGTTTTATTCCCCTGTAGTTACTGCAGTCCTGCACATCCCCCTTATTCTTAAATATTGGCACCAGTACACTTCTTCTCCACTCCTCAGGCATCCTCTCACTTTCCAAGATTCCATTAAACAGTCTGGTTAAAAGCTCCACTGCCATCTCTCCTAAACACCTCCATGCTTCCATAGGTATGTCATCTGGACCAACGGCCTTTCCATTTTTCATCCTCTTCATAGCTGTACTTACTTCCTCCTTGCTAATCTGTTGCACTTCCTGATTCACTATCTCTACATCATCCAACCTTCTCTCTCTTTCATTCTCTTCATTCATCAGCCTCTCAAAGTACTCTTAACATCTGCTCAACACACTCTCCTCGCTTGTGAGTACGTTTCTGTCTTTATCCTTTATCTCCCTAACTTGCTGCCCATCTTTCCCAGCTCGGTCCCTCTGTCTAGCCAATCGGTTCAGGTCCTTTTCTCCCTCCTTAGTGTCCAGCCTCTCATATAATTCATCATACACCTTTTCTTTAGCCTTTGCCATCTCTCTCTTCACCTTGTGCCTTATCTCCATGTACTCTTGTCTACTTTCTGCATCTCTCTGACTATCCCACTTCTTCTTCGCCATCCTCTTCCTCTCTATACTCTCCTGTACTTCCCCATTGCACAACCAGGTTTCCTTTTCTTCTTTCCTCTCTCCAGATGTCACACCAAGCACCCTTCTTGCTGTCACCCTTACTACATCTGCTCCAGTTGCCCAACTGTCTGGTAACTCTTCACTGCCACCCAGTGCGTGTCTTACCTCCTCCCTAAACTCAACCTTGCAGTCTTCCTTTTCAACTTCCACCATTTGACCCTTGGCTCTGCCCTTCCTCTCCTCCTCCTCTTCTTGATCTCCAAAATCATCCTACAGACCACCATCCTATGCTGTCTAACTACACTTTCCCCTGCCACCACTTTACAGTCTTTTTTTTATTGATTTTATTGTATTCATTACATACAAATAGATCAATTTTTACAAAAAATAGGATTGAAAACAAATCAACCCCCACCCCTGAGAAAGAGAGCATGGCCAATGGAGTAAAACCTAAAGCTAGTAAAAATAAATAAATTGATGAGTTTAATAGGCGGATAAAGATAAATGGAGAAGAAGAAATGGGAAGAGAATCTACTTCCTCAGTGTTTTAAGAGCTTGTTCTAAAATATTATTGATTAGATCCTGCCAGGTTTTGAAAAAGTTCTGCAGATCCTCTAAGTGAGAATTTGACTTTTTCCAAATTCAAATAATATAAAATATCAGTTACCCACTGACTTAAACAAGGAGAGTTAGAATTCTTCCAGTTTAGAAAAATAAGTCTGCGTGCCATTAGTGTAGTGCATGCAATCACAGTTTGTTTGTCCTTCTTCACTTTAAGCCCATGTGGAAGAACACCAAACACAGCTGTTAATGGGTTAGGAGGGATTGTGACACCAAGGCTGTCTGAACGGCACTTAAAAATTTTTGTCCAGAATGATGTTAATTTGGTGCAGGTCCAAAACATGTGACCCAATGAGGCTGGAACCTGATTGCAGCGTTCACAGGTTGGATCTTGCCCTGGAAACATTTTGGACAGTTTTAAACGAGACAGATGTGCTCGATATATAATTTTGAGTTGAATAATTGTATGCTTTGCGCATATGGAGCTCGAGTGAATTCTCTGCATTGCTACCTTCCACTCCTTTTCTGATATGTTGAGTGAGAGATCCTTTTCCCATTGTCCTCTTAGATCTTTGAAAGGGAGGGACTGTAAAATGATTTTATATATTGCAGAAATGCTGTCTGAGTCCTCGAAACTGAGCAATATTTTTTCCAGCATAGAGGAAGGTGGGAGATGAGGAAAATTGGGCAGGTTCTGTTTGACAAAGTTTCTAATTTGAAGATAGTGAAAGAAATGTGTTGCTGGAAAGTTAAATTTAGAATGTAATTGTTCATAGGATGCAAAGATGTTGTCTATATAAAGATGTCTAAGTAATTTAATCCCAGATGTTTTCCAGATATTAAAAGCTGCATATGTTTGCAAGGGTTGAAAAAGGTGGTTCTCATGCAGAGGTGCCACAGATAAAAGATTCTCCATCTTAAAATGCTTTCTACATTGGTTCCATATTCTGAGTGAGTGAAGCACAATTGGGTTATTAATATATCGGCGATAACTTGCATTTATAGCGGCACAAAGCAGGGAATATAGAGAAGTACTGCAGGATTTTATTTCTGTTGCGCACCAATCCTGCAGTCTTTAATGTCAATCAGATTGACTCTTCTGCATAGGATATAATCTACCTGTGTGCATCTTCCTCCACTCTTGTATATCACCCTATGTCCCTCCCTCTTCTTAAAACTTCTTCTTAAAACTCTTCTTGAAACTTCCCTGCTAGAATAAAAAAATAAACTAGGAAAAAACAAGATGGATGAAGTCAAAAGATAAACACTAAAGTCACAACCTGGGGCCTCATTTATAAGCTTGTGTACACACAAAAAGAGGCCTGAAATGTGTGTATGTAACTTCTCATGTGGACGTCAGGATTTATAAAAGAAAACTTGATGGGGGAACCTGAGTATATTTACAGCAACTCTGACCCATGCATACTCAGCACAGTAGAAACTGGGAAATCGCAACACCTTCGATCAAGCAGAGAAATGCAGCCAAACCAGCTAAATGACGACTTGCACACATAATTCCTTTGACTGAGCCGTTGTTGCAATATGTGTTGACTTGACAAACGTATTACACCACAAAAGCGATGAATATAATGCACAGATTATTTTAGTTCCTTTTAAAAAGACCAATGCTACGTATTTGCACTGAAGGACTTGTTTGATTTTTTGACAGTTTATATCAGATACCTGTTGTCACCTCTCAAGCAACTGGCTGACAGGTCAGGAGTATCTCAGTCAAGCTTTACTTCATCATGCCTTCTGTGCTGGAAGCCATTAACCAACCAATGTGGTAATAAATCCAGTTTTTATATGGTGTGGATGTACGTACTAAAAAATGTTTTTGCCAACGTAAAAAGTCAACTTGCAACAGTGTCTGGTTCTTCTAACATAATCAGAGTTGCACTTATATTACAATACGAGCACCTAGTGAGAATGAAGCTGCTTTTTGATAGCTGTACGAAGTAACATTCCATTATGCAAGATGTGACAGGCAAACATCGTGGCTCAGTGACTTGGGTCAACCCATGATTCATTTATTTTGAGGCATAATAGGTTTGGCAGACATGATGATACTGTACATGCTCAATGGCTTGTTGTTAATGTAACTGGCTGAACACTCCATTTTTCATGTGGCCTGTGGTATTCAGTGTAACAGCAATCATTCCATTAGATGTGCCAGGTGACAGTGGCTACCTGCTCAGACATCCCTGACCCCCGGAGCCTTGATGTGAGGCACTATAGTGCTGTGTGTGATCTTACGTTCTCAGTCGTGATACTCTTCAATACAGGATCAGGAGGGAGCTGCTCTACTAGCCAATGACATTCTGCAGCATCTTGATTGCATATGTATGAGATTCATTAGCATCTTCCATATATGGATGTTTCAGGGTGGCATTTCACATACTCATAGTTAGTTACAATGGGATTGTGATTCATAAATGGTAAATTGTATAGAAATGTGTGTGCACTAGGTTTTATAAATATGATTTCTTTTTGCTGTACACATTTTCCTGGTTTTTTTTTGGCATGTGTGTATTCTCATGCTTGAATCTGCACAAAGTCTTCTAAATAAGGACCCAGGTAAGCAAAATACACAGACGTCAATACCAGAAACAAAATCCTAAATCAAATTCAAAAGTCAGCAGCACTAAGTCTATTACCAAAGCATAAGGAAATAAGGAAAGTCTGAAGGATGGCTAGGAAATGCCCGGTACTGACCTTTTCTCCTGTTGCAGAGATGACATCACAGATTGCATGTCATCTTCATAGTAGTGTTATGGCAACTGTAAACAAAATGTTGACTCCCAATTAAAAACAAAATAGTGCCAAAACAAGAAGTGAAAATATTTTAACTAATTTAAATACATTTTAAACCACAAACTCTTGACAACCTTGATTACAGGAATGCTTCCACACCCATAATAAGAGTGATGAAGACCAGTAAAACGCAATGTTAATATAGCATACAGAGTCACGGTGAATTCATAACACACAGGGTCAGAAACTGGACTGATCACAGAGCCGCACAACACACAAAATGCTATTGAAGAGAGAGTGACAACCACACCGCACTTCTCAAGATGTTCTCATCTTCCACTAAATGTCATTTCACAAGACGTTGGCAGTCTAAAATATTCTCCCATAGCATCAAATTTTTTGCTAACTTGATTTACTTTCTTTTTTGATGCTTTGAATATCTTCATTGAGGATTCGCTGCTGATTCCCATACTAAACTTTTGGGCCTTACTGTAATGTTGCCGGCTGGTATCTTGTTTCAGATCTCAGCCTGGTTGCTGTCTTTATGGACTTTATACATTTTCTCCTTATTCACAGGTTTCTACTCCCAATGTCACTGGTGTGAGTGATTGTGCCCTGTGTTGGGCTGCCACCTCATTTAGGACTAGCATCTGCCAGGGTCTCGCCAGCATCCCATAACTATGCAATGGAAAATGTCAGTCAGTCAGTCATCTTCCAATCCACTATATCCAAACACAGGGTCACGGGGCTCTGCTGGAGCCAATCCCAGCCAACACAAGGCGCAAGGCAGGAAACAAACCCTGGGCAGGGCGCCAACCCACCACAGGGCACACACACACATACACACACACACGCACACACACACACACTTGGGACAATTTAGGATCGCCAATGCACCTAACCTGCATGTCTTTGGATTGTGGGAGGAAACCGGAGCACCTGAAGGAAACCCACGCAGACATGGGGAGAACATGCAAACTCCACGCAGGGAGGATCCAAGAAGTGAAACCAGGTCTCCTTACTGCAAGGCACAATGGAAAATGTGAGTTCAGAAAATGAACTGATAAAGAATTTCTAGTGAAAAAGCATTCATTCATTAGATAATCAAGTAACTGTCTCCAGAGTGAGCCCGTCACACAGAAACTGGAAATGGTAAACAGACTGGTCGTGTTGTTGAAGCCGTCACCCTAATTAATCTTTAGAACCCTCTTGAGGATGCCATAAATGTTATCAAGATATACTTCTTTATGCTGTTACCTAAGGCACTATATTAAGCATAAAATCAAGCCAAGGGTCTCTTTAAGAATAGAAGAATAACAGAACATTCTCACACCTGCTAGATCCAAATCAGAGTTCTGAGGGGCTGGAGCCCACCTCTCAGCACTGAGCACAAGGCATCATGGGGCCCACTCACGCACACACCCAAACCAATTTAGATTCTCCAACCAACCTGACCAGCACATGTCTGGGGATGTGGGAAGAAAAGCCACTAAGACACAGGGAGAATCTGAAAAGCCCACACAGACAATGGTCAGGTCTGGGATTTGAACCCAGGATACTGGCTCTGCATAGCAGCTGTGCAACCCAAGAACAGAATAATAAAAGCACTAAATTGTACTCCTGAAGTGCACCAGTGATTTCACAAGAATTCCACTCATTTCATTATTTTAATGGTCACAAAAGGCAGTTGGGTTTCAATATGACCAATAAAATGTTTTACTGAGCTACCCTACCAGATACAGATTTTTTTTATTTAAATTTTACAGCTTTTCTCTTGTAGCAAGAAGAACATTAAACCTCAGAAGACAAAAAAAAAGCAAACCTTCAGCTGAATCTTCCCATGAGATGCCATTTTACGCCAGCTAATTTGTGCCACATCATTCCAACGTGTGGCATACTTCCCGCCCTGTAAAATGAACTCCGGGGTGCTTTACAAGGACACCCTTAGTGTTCCTGATTGGTCACAGGGCCTTACTGGCCTTTTACAAGGAATGCAAGCTTTTGTCACTGCTGTTTCTCAGAACAATGGAGGCGCCACCTTAAAAATGCAGTAAAGGTTCAGCATGCTGGCACTGTAATTCAAGGCGCTCTTTATCGGCGGGCTGTGTATGGCATCTCTTTCAGGTAAGTTGACTTTAACGTGCCACAACAGGTAATCAGGCTTTTATGGTGGGGCTTGTTTCGTTTTGATGTGCTCTGCTTCTTTCTTAAAAAAAAAAGAAAAAAAGAAAAAAGAATCAGTCAAACATGTTGAAGACATGCAGTCTTCAGCCTAACCACAAGATGCAAAGGTACCCTCAGGAGCAGATCTGTGGCTGACATTGAGCAACATTTCAGTCTGCTGTAGGAGCACTGAAGGAAAGAAGAAATGCATTTCAAGTCTGTGACATAACACCTGGTCCAGGTTTGGTTCCTGCGTTGGACCCTTATACCTATCCCCTACAAGCTTTGGCCTCCACAACCCTGAAGTGGACTAAGCTAGTTCAATAATAGATGAATGTCTGGGTTATTATCATGAATTTTTAATTTCTATCAGATGTTTTGGCCAAAGGCAACACACATGACGAGGATGCATGTGATACACAAATAGACAACTGGATGTAACAGCCATCATGGAGCACAAGAGGTGCAGCTCTGCATTTACCACAAGGGTAGGTGGCACAAAGGTAACCTGTAAAGTATTAATTTCACCGAATTCCGCACACATGACAGCACAACTAAGAGTAAACGGCACATAGGATCAAGAAAACTTGTTAGAAATGTAAAGTCCAGCCTAACAGTAGAAAGGGTAAGCACTAGGAAAACTGGTCTATGAGGAGAGTCGGAAGATAACATCTAGACCCTCATTGCAAGGGGAAATGGAAGCCCATCTGGAGACTGGAGGTCTACGAATCCAAACTAGAAAGGGAGCAGATAACCAACAGAAGAGTTTTGAGCTGGACTGTGGCTGCACCTGGAGGGGACACCAAGTGAAGTGTGGGGTTTGGAAAGGATGTAGTGAGGGAAACAATATGGTGGCTGAGCAGAAGAGCTCAGGATAAGCTGCAAAAGATGGGGAGCAGTTATGAGTTATATTTTGTACAGTTGCAGCTGTCAGGCACGTGTGACTGGGGAACATCTTCAGGGCTTCTGTGCTACTTATAATTGCACCTTGGAAGACCTTTTATGCCTTTTCCCCTTTTGCCTTCAGGTCCAAGGATCATTGAAAGGAGGAGCTCTGACATCACTTCTGCCTCTCGTCCAGAAGTCCTGCCTCTTTCACTCCGGGACTCGTATAAGAACCAATACTACTGGAAGAAAGTGTTGTGTTTCAGCTTGGGTTCCCACCGTGGCTGGGGTTCATATTCATGTGTTAGGTCTGTTTTGTTCATTTTTGTTTCCTTTACTTATATTAATGTTACTTTTGTTGATTGTTTGTATTATTCTTTGTTTTTGATTATGTCTATGTATATCACTTGCCTTTGCTATGTTCTGTGTTTTGTAGGTGGTCCATCTGCCAGTCACTGCCAAGAACTGCCTTCCAACTTATTAATCCGGAGGATCTCCCACAGTTCCTGGTGGTTCATTTTTGAATGCGCTTTGGGAGTTTGGTGAGTTCTTGTGATTTTTCTGTGCTTGTCCATTTTTTGATTACTCTTCTGGATTACTGTATTGGGACTGTGGTCACCTTGAATTGTCTTGTGTTTTCAGGCAACTCCGTTTTGCCATTGTGCTCTTTGAAGCTTCTCTGTGTGACAGAGAATTTTTGTGAAAAATAAAACCTTTTTATTTTAATAACTTTTCTGTGTTTGCCCATCAATCTAGCCAGGACTTGGAGGTATATCCCCCTCTGGTGGATATTAGTAGAAGTACTTTTGCAACTTTTTGGGACTTGTGTGTCTTAGGACTCCTAGTCATAACAGAAAGCAGTCACTTTGAGACTCATGTCTGCTTAAGTTAATCCAGTTTTACCATGTGTTGAAATCTACAACTTCTTTCTTTATTTTTCATTGGCCTTAAACCCTGCCAATGAAAAGGGGTTCACCTGTTTTACTAAAACTCTTTATCATTTTTTTTTGCTTTCATTACACTTCATACATGCTTTTTTTAATTTATTGACAAATGCACCTTTCATATGACACCTGACTGTTTTTCTTTCATTTGTTCTAAGCATAGATCCTACCTTGGGGCAGGTGTCCTCTAAACTAATAGAACTGATTTAGCTTTTATACAAAAGGAGATACTGTGGTAGATGAAGTCTCTAAGTTGTTGAAAAGAAAGAAAGAAAGAAAGAAAGAAAGAAAGAAAGAAAGAAAGAAAGCTGGTGAACCAGTGGAAAAAGTAGTTTCTGTAGCAAGGAGTCTGCAAATGGAAAACAGACGAATGGAAGGCGGTCAGAAGCAGTCAAGGTCATGGTCTGCACATATTATATGAACAGTCTAAGGTGATGACAAGGACAAGGGAAAGCGTCCTGGGTGGACTTTACCCATCCCCACCCCCTGCTAAAGCTAACAATTCATGGTAAATGCCAAATGTTTCATTTGCTCTGGAAGAATAAGCAGTTTGCACAAGGTCCTATAATGACACAGGAACAGCATTTAAACCAACCCGCTTGTGGTTTCAGTCTGAGCCCCTTGACCTCACTATCTGTGATGATGGCTGGGCTGAACCCAATGGTGAATCAGGCCCAAATGGTTAACAAGGGTTACAACCATGTCAGGAATCTCAGGTAGCACTTAAAAGAAGTGGTGAGGCGGCCTTCTGCTGTTATGCACCTAAAATCTGGAATAGCCTGCCAGTAGGAATTCGCCAGGCTAATACAGTGGAGCACTTTAAAAAACTACTGAAAACACATTACTTTAACATGGCCTTCTCATAACTTCACTGTAATTTAATCCTGACACTCTGTATATCCAATTCATTATAATAACCATTCAAAATCTGTACTAACCCCTACTCTCTCTTCTGTTTCCTTTTCCGGTGTCCTATTGGTGGTGGCTTGTGCCACCACCATCTACCCAAAGCACCATGATGTTCCAACAATGATGGATGGATTAAAAGCCAGAAGTCTGTATAACCATCAGCATCAAGTGACTCCGTGAGAACCCTAACTACAAAGAGGACTATTTCATTTATGTTAGGTAGAATGCCCAAAGGGGACTGGGCGGTCTCGTGGCCTGGAACCCCTACAGATTTTATTTTTTTCTCCAGCCTTCTGGAGTTTTTTTTTGTTTTTTCTGTCCACTCTGGCCATCGGACCTTACTCCTTCTTATGTTAACTAAGGTTGTCTTATTTTAATTTCTTATTTGTCTTTTATTCTTCTTTTCTTCATTATGTAAAGCACTTTGAGCTACTTTTTGTATGAAAATGTGCTATATAAATAAATGTTGTTGTTGTTGTTGTTTATTGTAGGAAAAATGTGTCTATTATGAAAGCTATGAAAGGAAAAATGAAAAGTAAAGTTATGCAGGTGCCCTCATCAGGTTAAAGAAGTCATGATGCCGATTGGGTTTTATCTCTGGTTTAAGTGTGTTTTCTGTTTATTCATTAATTTGTTGTTGTCTTTTATATATTATGTTGCACTGATTTTGTGGTGTCTTATGATTCTAGTTATGTTACTTGTAGTCTTGTATGTTAAGCCTAGGGGTACGGGGCCACCTGACACTGCAGCTGAGGAACTGCCCCACTGGTATTGCAGGAGAAGCAGCTGTTATCATGGAAACTCCAGCATTGAGCTTTTCCTGTTTTGTGGTTTACCTCTGCTCTCCAATTAAGGCAGTGTGGTAATGTGCCTCACTGGCATTACCAGCAAATAAATAAAATTAGTTTATTGTTCTCTGCAGTGTTAAGAGAGAGGCATTTGTTTGGGGAAAAAAGGACAAAAAAATATAAAGATAGGAAACTTGCCTTTTTCTTTTCTTTTAGATAATGCAGAGAGACGTCTTTGCTGACGATATGAGTGCCTTTTGGTGAGCGTCGCGGCGGTTCTCGTTTAGAGTTGAAAGGCTGCCCTGTCATTGACTGGCCGGGGTGGCATTGCCTGTCTTCCACTCGTGCGCGTGTCTCCCGCGACCTCATAACGCCAGAAGAGTGAGATTTTAGAAAAGGGATCCCGTATGGGCAGTTGTCTGGGCAGTAGCTCGGGGGAAAAAGGGAAAAAAATGCTTAATTTCACTTTTGAAAGAAGCGCAGTTCACGTCTCAAAAGCCAGCACAGCTATGCGCACGCGCGCTGGCTGCTCGAACTTTTATACTAATTGTGCGGGGCAGGAGACGCCACTTTTCATAGATGCATTCACATCATCGCGTGCCTGCGGAGGGATGACGTAGAACAGTTTAATTGTTCAATGTGAGAGCACTGAATATAAAAGGGAATTACGGCCTCTAGAGGGGGTCTTCTGGCTAGATCTTGCTAACAGAAAGGTACTTGGTAGAACTTTGTCTTGAATTTACTAAGCACTCCTGCTTGTGCCTTGATTATTATAAATATTTTTTTTCTTGTATATATATATATTTTGATAAATATCTCTGGATTAACTTTGGTGGAACTATTTATTGAGTTGTGGTTAATGGTGCACTGTTTATTTTTGTATATACATTTTTTCTCTTTTTCTGTATTTTGAATATTTTTGTTTTTGGTGAATTCTGTGCTATACACTGTTTGAAGGAGCATCTTCCTGACTTGGAGCACTGCGGAGGAAGACAGCTTCATATTGGTTTTCATGTATATATGGTGTGGGAATATGGGTCCCTGTTGACCCCTGAACCCGCAGACAACACATTCTGACACCAGGTAAAAGTCCAATATTAAATTTATTATAATAATAATGTGCACCAAGCACCTCCACCTCCACTATACACAATATTAAATCAATAATCACAATACAATAATCAATCACAATCCTCCACTCCCAGCAGCTTCGTTCCACACCCTCCCAACTCGGCTCAGTCTGCTGGGTTTCCCACAGTCCTTTTTATAGTCCTTTACCTGGAAGTGCTTCTGTCCTTCACTTCCGAGTCAGATGATAATAATAATAATAATAATTCATTACATTTATATAGCACTTTTCTCAGTACTCAAAGTGCTATCCACACAGGGAGGAACCGAACCCACAATCTTCCACAGTCTCCTTACTGCAAAGCAGCAGCACTACCACTGCGCCATCTGAACTCTTCTTTTTCTTCAGTACTTCATTTCTTCTGTCCCTGTGACGAGGTAGTACTTCCGGCTATAATAAAAACAGTTGTGCCTCCCTGCAGCGTCCCCAGCGGCCCCCATGGCATCCAGCAGGGCTGTGCAGCCAAACTCCATTGTCCATAATGCCCTGCAGGAATTTGGGGCACCTCTATGCTGCAGGGAGGACTCCCTCTAGTGGCCTGGGGGTGTTGGCCGGGATAAACTGCCAGCCATCCCTCACAATGGGTTTCACAAGTTTGTGTGCATTATTCTTTTTCATTTGGGACTTTCAGTTAGCACTATAAATACTGCATATAGTCACCATTTTTGGGCTCAATTCAATTTCTGTTTTTGTGTGGCCTTTGCGGTATTGGACTGTGTATTGATATATAAATTCCACAGGACATTATTTTTATTTTTCTTTAAGTGCATCTGTAAATAAAACCTCACTTTATTTTTCAAAAAACCCAACCCTTTTTGTGTCCGTGTCTCCCTGTCTTACACCGTCATCCTGGTCACGCTCGGTCCCACATACTAGACACCTAGAGTGTAGGCTGGTCACCCCAATTCCCACTACATGAGGTGTCACAGGCAGTGTTTCCCAAACTCAGTCCTGGGGACCCCCTGTGGCTGCAGGTTTTTGTTCCAATCAGATTCCTAATCATTGACAACACCTAATAGCACTGAGCTCATTTAATTAGCTGGTATTATTTTTCTTTAATTCTACATTCAGAAGAGCATAGCAGCATGACTTTTACATTTATAAGACATTTAGAAATATTTCTGCTTTTGCTATAGATTTAAATGCTTAACTCTCTTTTGTTGATTTCATTATACTTTGCCCTTTCTCTGTGTAGTTTTTCCCCTTTGTTGTATCTTATTAATGACAATTAAAAATGAGCAGAGCAGACACCCAGGCAAACAACATTGAATAATCAAAGGCTGCAACTACTTTAGAGTCAGACCCACTAATTAGTAAATAATGGATTAATTAAACAATTAGAACACCTTGAAAAGTAGAATGAAAATCAAGATGAAAATATTGTTAACAAGAAAAAAAAATACATTATTCCCATATCACTGCCTGGTACATTTTAATATATATATTGTGTGCTTTTAACCCTTGAAAAAACAATGCTGGAATCAAGAAAAAGGTTTGGGGACCGTCCCCGTATATTGCCCTAAGACAATATATGAAAAAAGAGATCAAAGTCTTTTAAATTACAAGAACATTTAACAATCTTTACTTTGTGAAAATGGTGGATTTATACAAAAAGGATTATGGGAACAGGAAATGGTTGGCGTTAGGAACACAAACTGGAAGTAACGTCATCGAGGTGAGTCGGAAGTGATGTGATCTGGATGAACCGGAAGTGAAGTCATTGAGGATGGCCGGAAGTGATGTTGTTGCGGCCATTTTTTATACCTGTTAGTGGAGGCAATTATTTTTCTTCTGGCTTTCTGTGGAAAGAAGAGATCCAGGTAAGTACCACGTGACCAACTCATATCTTGCGATAGTTTACTCACCTTTAGGCTCTTTGACTGCCTCCTGATCACACGTGTGTGACAATATATATTTTTTTTTTTTACCAAACTTAGTTTTCTAATTTCTATATTTTCCCCAAAACACAGAACTTGGGAAATAACACATCACATAATTACCCCAGGAGTCCAATTAAAAACAGAAGCTGGTTGGAACAAAATCCTGCAGCCACAGTGTGCCCCCAGGGCCGAGGTTAGGAAACACTGAATTAAGGTACTGTTTTTGGTTTTTGGTTTTTCAGATTTGTTCCTTAATTTTGTGTGTCTATGTTTGTTTATGTTTAACCCTTTGCAACATTTCAATGCATAAATAAATGCTGGATATGATGATTTTCTTTTGCCTTTGGGTTAGAGGTTTTTTAACGGTTTTCCTCTTTCTTTTTTTGGGGCATTATTGATACTTATGACTTAAAAGCCTTTGCCCCATTTTTGGACCTGGGCAAGTAGTAAGCCTGCCTTTTGAGTCTGGCGCTAGGCCTGTTCTGTTGGTGTAGACCTGTGAAGTAAACAGTAGAACTGGCATTTTGTTTTTGAACCCTGCATTCTTATCGAACCTTACTCTATAGAAGACAATAAACAAATGAAGAATTCTTGCAGCATTCTACTGCCTGAACAAAAACATAAAAAAGCATAAAAATGCTCAGATGTAATGTTTAATAATTACAGGCAAAATGTGGCTTCCAAGCAGAACATAATGGGAGCTCAGCACAGTTGTTGCTCACCTAGTCTGATTAACTGCCAACTACTAAATGTGGACTTTGACCTTTCTAGGACCAAAAATGGAAAAGCTGGATTAAAGTTCAAAAATAAACTTGAATGTTCTAAAATGCTTCATAAGAAGGGGAAACCATGGAAAACTCCAGGATTTGATTAAAAGGCAACAAGAATCCTTTATTAAATGAAAAAAATTAACAAAAAAAGAATAACAAAAGGGTGCTCAAAAGAGCAAAAAGGAATTGCCAAAAGACAATCCTAAGGTAAACAAGTCTGATTACACTTATTGATCAAAGAAATAGCAATAAGCAAAAAATTGCAGTCCTCCCAAAGATTACAAATGACTTCAAGGAAACACTGCTAAGGCCTCTTACAAGGCAGAATATACTGTATAGCTGGGGGAGGTCTCAGCAGTAGTGATGTCACACTGGCTCCGCCTCTTGGGAAACAACCCATAAAGCACATGGAATAGCTGCACATTTAGAGTGACTGTACCTGACTACAACCAAAACATAAATTATCATGAAATGGAGTCTTCAAAAGTTAAAAGAGACATGAGACTTCCAAACATAAACTAAGAAGCTGCCCAGAAAAGGCTCATGTCAAATCTCAACTGTTGGCTTCAACTTAAATAGGCCCAAAAAATGGGAAGCTTGCCAAACAACATGAAATGTCCAAAAATCTATCAAAAAGCCTCACACAAGAGGGAGGATAACCATCAACTCCCAGCTTGTGAACAAAAAGGATCTTTATAAGTCAAGGATATATTAGCAGAAATGTAAAATTAGGCAAAAATGCTGAACAGTATGGCAGGACTTGCTTAAAAAACAATCTATATCAAACAAGTCCAAATACAAATTTCGTAGTTGGAATCCAAGAAAACCAGGCAAGAAGTTAAGTGCTTTGAGTAGTGAGAAAGGTGCTATATGAGTGAACTTTATAATTACTATTATTGTTATTACTATTAATTTCATAAAAAAACAATACATCCAAACAGAAATAGCAATACTCATAGAACTCCACAGTGAATGAAATGACCTCCTGCTCCTGAGTCATCTCAGCTGACTTAAATAGCTGGAGGGAAAACTCAGGAGTGGTGATGTCAGACTGGCCACGCCCCCTGGGGCCCCATCCACAAAAAAACAAGGAACCGAGGTACATTTAAAAAGACAGTGCATAATAATATAAATAATAGAAGATATGTAACAATATGACACATTATAACTTAAAAATAACAATAAAATACATAACCTAAAAGTACTAGCAAACATAAGTATTAGCAGTAAGCTATTCATGTTAGCAAAGGGGAGTCCAAGATTGCAAAATCCACTAAAACATGGTAATTTACAGGTGATAAAAAATGAACAATAAAAAATAATAAGCCAATAACCATTAGAGACCATCAAAATGAAAATAAAATCTGTAACATAAAAAAAACTCAAAATTTCATAATAATTGTGTTCTCTCATTTTGGCCTTAATGGTGGGAAAGGAAAAAGGTGGAAATATGTCAGTAAGTCCTGGCAGTTCACATTAGGTGTGCATCTTACCCCAGCATCTCTCAGAGTGGAGGTCCATTTTGTGTTGATGAGGACAGCACGCCCTTTCACTATATAAAAGTGGAATGTTGGGGGGCTTAGTGCTCATTTTCCACCTCTGTCTGAACCTCAGAGTTCTGCCACCCCACTGACCATTATTCACCAGGTCCAGTCTCTGAGCACCTCTAATTCTGATTGAAGGCAACCTTCATGTGCTATTTTGGTGTCCGACTTGACTCACTGAGGCCTCTTTCAAATAGGTGAATTGTAAATCCATATCTTGACTTTTTTAAATGAGCACTCCCCCCAAGCTGCCTCTGTGTTACCTTCTTCAGAAGACCAAGGTTCTCCTGTTGAGCCCCACTGCCTCTAACTTGATGGTACAAACACGAGTGGTCCCTGTCCACCACAGTGTCTAAGACTCGCACGCCTCAAGGTTTGTGGCCTTCTGGTGCTCAGTGGTACGGGGAGTTAGCTACTATTGAAGTTGACAAAATTTGCTACACAGCCCTTATAAAAATATTTTAAAAATGCGCCGTGCAGCTGGGCACATTAAAATCTGTACTGTACATAAATAAGAATGGTAAAACCAATTCATAAAAGCATACCTGAAAAGAGAACTCTATGAATTTATATTTATTTTACAACCTGAAGAAAAATATGCACATTTTATTACGAGCTGTTTCACGATCTTGGGGTCATTTGTTTCCATCATCTGTGTCTCATATAACCTGTCTGCAGTTCTTATTTATTTATTATATCTGTACAGAGGCCATAGTGCTGCTCACTTTCGTGCTTACTGCCTGTTATTCCTTCTGATTACTCTAGGGTTGTTCAGATGAGGTGCTGGCTAGTGGACTCGCCGATAATTTTGAAACTGCTGATGGCTTTTAACAAAGTGTTCATATAGTAGCTCAAAACTTGATAAGAATACCAAAGATGATTTGCATGTTAACTCAGGCTCACTTGTTAGTTTTATGTACTTAAGTAGGAGCTTACTAAATTCAAAATCAAGGTCAATTTCCATAAATTTCTCCTCCATTCTGTATCAGGCCCACTTAATCCAATTTCAGGGTCATGGGGAGTTGGAGTCGGTGGCTGCTGCAATGATCACAATGCAGGAACCAGAACTTGACAAATCCTCACTCATTCACACGTTGAACTGATTTAGAAAGACTGATTAACCAATTATACAAACACCTTCTAGAGATCGTGGGATCAGAGTGGGGTCTATCATAAGTGTGTTCTGGGTGCTCGCCCAGGTGCCTGTGACAGCAAGGGGTCTTTTCACCATATCACCACCCCTTTTGATAAAATATCGATAATCCATGAGTTAGAATGACCAAGAGATGCACTCAAAGAAATGATTGAATATCTGCAAGTCGGGATGACCAAGGGGGACCTCCTCCCTGTTCAATGAAACAAAGTAGTATTTGCATGCTGAAAAGAACAAGGACACGAAGAGTTAGAAATACAGAGGTGCATTAAACAAAATGGTGTTCACACACTGCATTGTTAAAAGTATTATCATATCGCTATTAAGGAGCTAAATCACTCAGGGGCCCATGATGGCAAGGGGCATTTTACCATATCACTACCCCGCTCAACGAAATGACCGACTATACTCGACCCAGTGTCTACATGCTGCATTGTTAAAAGTATGCTGAACTCTCTGTTAAGGGGCGAAGTCACCAAGGAACCTGTGAGGGTCTTAATCCAGTCTTGCCTAAGGTGCATTGAGGAAAATACAGGTGGACATAAAAAAACAAACAAAATCCACATTGAAAAGACAGATCCTGGTTTTGAACCCAGTTGCTTGAAATCACGAAGCAGCAGCTTTCACTACTGTATTATGCTACCAGAATTGTAAGGACCTTCTTATTTAAATATAACTTTATATTCTCAAAGCTGCTTGATCCAATTCATGGTTGTGGGGAGCCAAATCTTATTCTAGTAGCATCAGGATTCAATGGTGACAGAATGGGCACCAGTCCATCAACATCACAATGACAACCTGCTCACACATCCATACTTACAACACACTTGAATTGCCAGTCAACTCACCACACGCATCTTTGGGCTTGTGGGAATAAAAGGAATAAGCATAATAAAAGGAACCAGCATACCTGGATATCCACACAGATGGACTGAGGGATTTGAATCCAAGGTGGTGAATCTTTGTGGCAGCACTCTTAACCAAAGTGACACTGCACATATTTACGTAACTGGAATTTCACAAACATTATATAAAAATGGCAAAGTGTACAGATAAACCAATCAAATCATTAGAAAACAGGACCCAGCATTCCAAACACACTACTCTTTATAGAAATGAGTGATGAATTGGAACTTATTGAGAGTCTGAATCCTGGTGAAATGCAACACCTCAACTGAAGTTCTGAAGTGTTAAACAATAGATATTTTATTGAAATTAAAACTGATTAAAAAATGAGAAAGTGTAACAAACCTAACACTTTACATTACAGCTAAAATTTACAATGGAGGAAGTGCTGCTCTAGTAAAGAAAACTCAGGCCAGCCTGGGTGGGGATTTTGTGCAGGAGGGCCCATTAGTTTCATTTCAGAATGACACATAAAAGCTGAACTGCATCCTCATGCAAACCCTGCATAGACCCCAAGCCCCTAGCCATTAAATCTTGCAATAAACACCTCTGCTTGAAAATTAAAATGTTTATCTTGACTATTTATGTATTAGATAGATAGATACTTTATTAATCTCAAGGAGAAATTCACAAACTCCAGCAGCAGCATACTGATAAATATATATATATATATATATATATATATATATATATATATATATATATATATATAAAATTAAAGAGTGATAAAAATGCAATTATGTATTATGTATGTACTGTATTTAACAGTAGATGGCTGATTTCATAGCATAAGTCCAACTTTATAGACTAGGACTTGATTTTTCTGGCCATGGGCATAGTCAAGGCTCTTGTCACTTCAGAACAGGTAATCCACCTGAAGCTAGAGAGGTCTGGTCCAGGCCAATACTTGGAAGGGATACCAGCTAGGAAAAGCTTGGGTTGTTGCTGGAAGAGTGCAATTACCCTGTGGTCTGTGTGTGGCATTCGAATGCCCCAGTGCAGTACTGGGAATATGATGCTGTAAAAACTGACTCCATTCTTCAGATGAGATGTAAAATCAAGGCCCCAACTCTCTGTGGTCATAAAAGATCTCTGGGCATCTTTTGAAGAGAGTAGAGTGCTTCCTGATGCCCTGACTAAATTGCCTACCATGGTCCTGGTCATCCCCCAATATCATCCCCTGTCCTGTACTGGATAATTATCTCTATCAGCCCTTCACCACCTAATAGCTAATGTGTGGTGAGTATCCTGGTGGATGCTACACATTGCTGGTGGTGGTTGAAGTGTTTCCCTACGGTCTATGTAAAGCGCTTTGAGTAGGTTAGAAAAGCATTAAATAAATGTAATTTTTTATTATTATTATTATTATTATTATTATTATTATTATTATTATGTTTAACAACTAACCTCTTCATCTTGTTTATCTCTTCATTGCAGTGTCACAGAAAGATGAAGCTTACTGAACTGGAACTCCTACTCTGGACAGTACTTTTCACACACAGCCACTGGTAATGGAGTGACCTGTCCCCAATACTGGAACCAGTACAAGCATTACTAAGTTAGCTCGGTGAGTTACACCAGTTATAATAAAAACTGATTGAACAATAGAAACAGCAGCCCAATACGAATCATCCAGGAGATTCCCATATCAGTATCAGTGTTGTCCACCCATGTCACAGGCTGGTCATATGATTAGAGGTTTTGCATTTTCTTAGGAATTAGTAATAATTATTACTTGCAAAAATGTTTTGTGAAATTAATGGATCCATTTTCATGTTTTATACAAAAGTTATACTACTAGTTACACTTTGGAATGGTTTACTTTAGACTTACAGCCGCATACTACCTGTGACCCATTTTCTGCACTTAAGTTTTAAATGAGGTTAGGTTAGTAAATGGACAACTACTGCTCTTCAAAGACACGCACTGCAGGAGCATCATGAGTGTGGCAATGGCTCAAAAATGTACAGACAATGAGTATTCAGTACGTGGCTTGCCATTTGAAATGATAGGAGTGTCTGCAAATGTATGAGAACTTGTAATAAAAACAGAAATGAGTTACCAGGTGTTCGCCACAGTGGTGAAGCTTTATCTTGCAAAAAATGAAAGAACAAAGGAACAATTGACTCCTAGCCAAGAGAAAAACTACATTTAAAAAAGTCTCATCTATATGCTTAAATAAATATTTAAGATTTTCTTGGAAATGAATGACTTTTTAATTAACTGTTCTTAGTATATTCTTGATGTAATAGTAAGTACTGTATGTCTTTACAAATTAAATGCCTCTTGTATGATGGCATGTATTGTTGAAAATTGTGTTCTGAACTTTTTCAGGCAAGGAAGACAAACATTTGAAGGTAAGGCAGTTCTACACACTAATCATGGCACTGAAGAGTGGCGGTGTGTTGCTTGTTGAATAGCACATGCAAGTAAGGATTTCACTCAACAACATCCTGGCCAGTTTGAGGAACCTAACATGAATATGCTTAGGATGTGGTAGAAAACTAGACAGTAGCCAAATAAACATAAGGAGAATGTGAAAACTGTGCACAGATACCGGCCATACCGGGAATCAATCTCCAATACTACCTCCTTCACCAAATGAAGTCTGATATCAGTAAAACTTTAACCATAGTTACCTAGGTCTCACCTCTGGTTACATATAGGTTAGTGACCACAAGTATAAGAGGCCTTAATGAGCTTACTGTAGTACTTATACGTATCAAGAGAAGCCTGAAGTGGTTTGGGCTTGTACTGTGGATGACCCTGATAAACTAAGCATGATCCACTGGGGAACATTAGGAAATGCTAGCAGGTGCTACCATCATGTCTCCCATTCACTTCCTCCTCGATCTTTCTTCTGCCTTTGACACAGTTAAACATCAGATCCTCCCTGCCACCCTCTCTCACCTTGGGATCACCGGGACTGCACTCAGATAGTTTGAATCCTTCCTCTTAGTTAGGTCCTGCTGTGTTGCCTGGAGAGGAGAGATGTCTAAGTTGCATCAAGCAGGCACATGGTACCCCAAGGATCGGCCCTCTACTCTTCTCTCCTTGTACACCACCTCACTAGGCCATATCATCCAGTCCCATTGATTATCATATCAGTGCTATGCCAGCTGTAACTGTTGTTCCCAAAAGACCAAGACACGGCTTCTACTAGAACCTTGGCTTCTCTCACTGATATCTCAAGCTTAGATGAAGGACCAGCTCAACCTGGCAATGATGAAGCTCCTTGTTGTCCCAGTCCCCCCATCTATTTAACACCCTATCACTGTAAATCTTAGCTCATTATTAATAACACCTTCCAAGTCAATACGCCATCTTGGGGTGATGATCGATAACCAGCTATCCTTCACTGACAACATAAAACTGTCTCTCCTTCATACAGTACACATATACAGACAGTCATAAGTTCCCATGCTTCTTCTAGCCCCCTCAGGTCTGCTAATGAAAGCCATCTACTGATGCCTCCTCTACATAGCATCAAATCTCAATCCAGTCACTTTTCATGTGTAGCTTTTAGATGGGGGAACGAGTTGCCCAATTCCATCCAAAATGGCAGACTTCCTCACTTAGACTCAAAAGCGTTAAGACTCTTTTATTTTGTGAATATCTGCTTAGTTGACAATGACAGTGGTAAGTTATTGTAACTAAAGAGAGATTGACTAGTCATGTGTTGTTCTGTTTTGTTCCGAGCTTTTCACTTTGTAAATTCAATTTTAGAATCTTGTCCTGTGACGTTTGCTTTAAAACAGTCCACAAACTGATGTTTACACAACTATGCTGATATCTTTTGTATAAAAGTGCCTTATAAAAAATAAACAAATTCTTCTTTATTCTGCTGGGTAAATAAATGTAATTGTAAAATGTATAATGGAGGGATTATAGCACTTGATTGGCTTGGATGTGCCTGAGAATGTTAGTGATTGGGTGATGTGGTCTACCCAGCTTGGCAAGCAGAAGGATTGTGAATTCTAGTGGTGTCTCTGTGTTTCCCAGCTGATCAGAAGAATAGAGGCCCAGACAATAGCAGCAGAGGTCATACAACATCTCTCATTCATGAATGCACACATTAACCACTGGCTATAGCCGTTTTTGACACTGACTGTTCCACTGTCCACCCAGCTGTTGCTATGCTGCCATCGTTTTAGCATTTTCTGACTTTTTAATTAACTCTGTTGAGCGGCCATACATTCAGAGCAGCCCAACATTCCAGAAGTTTAAAAAGTGTAGTCTTCATTAAGCAAACAGCTGCAAGGCAGTATCTAATATTTACTCAGGATTTTTGCGATTCCACTAGAGCAGACTTTAACAAAGAAGCTCAGCAATAAAATAAAGACTGATGTCCCGGAGACGAGACGCTTCATCTGATGCGCATTAACCCCAGCAGCTTCTTTATACGAGTTTTATGGCATAGGAGTTACAGATGTGGTAGACATGTGGTTTACAGAGCTGCCAATTTGCACTGACAGGTTAAGTTACAGCTCAGCACGAGTAAAGGAGAAGCAAGTGCCACAGAAGGCCTGTTGCAGGCAGCCTCGCTAGCTGAGTGTATGATTGACATCTGGTGGAAGAGAAAATGTGTAACACCAGCCAGTGAGGCAAGAATAAAAATTTAAAAAAACAAAAAGTTCACTGCTTTACCAATTTCTGTATCAGTTGTTTTTTGGGGGAATTTTTTTCAATTAGAACTTTCTTAATTTTTCATTGTGGAATAGCACACTGAAAAAAAGTGGCATTTGGTGCATTCCTGCTGTGACGTGATGTTGAACAGGCCAGGCTTCATTTTACAAGTCCAATAAAAATGGGCTTCTTCGTGAGGCTCCTCTGTGGACAAATATCAAAACAAAAGAGAGCGAAGACTACAATATGTGGCTACATTCACAAAAGAATGCTGATGGCAATGGAGATTATTGTGGACACCCTATGCATTCAGCTAGTTACTAAAATCACAAATTAAGCTTTGGTTTATGTAAAAGTGCACAGCAATGAAGTGAAGTGGTTAGCACTGCTTCCTCACTGTTCCATTGTCCGGAGTTTGAATACACCAAGCTAGTCGCAGCCTGTATTGTACTTCTGTTTTCCTCCCACTTCTCAAAGACACAAGTGTTAGCAACAACTCAGTATAATTTAGCATGAGTGTGTGTGTATGTGTTATGGATTGATGCCTCATCCAGGGTTGGTTCCTGCTGGGATAGGTTTCTGCTTTATGAAAACTGGGTCAAGCAAAGTGAACAAATAAATGTGTGGATGAATCATTATTGTTATGTGAGAGGATACCAAAGAATCTGGACGACACCAGGCAAACACATACAGAAAAAAGGCAGCAACCATTCTGGATCCCATCAGTGCTGCAAATTCCGGCTGAAGTGCAATTTATGAATTACTGTTTGATTAAATTTTAAAAGGGTCATTTGACTGAGACAGAGATCAACTAACTTGCTGATTATCTTCTACACAAATCCACTTACAAATAAAGCAGCAATGCCACCAGTCATGATCCCTGCAGAAAAGCAGACAGGAAGAGGCCACAGACATCCAAGAATCTTCCACAAAGTATTCCAATTGTTCAAACAAGTAAATGTGAAGATGACAAACCCTCTCTAGTTTCATGTTTATTTTAATTCACTGTTACACTTGCCAATATGGTTGATGTATTAGAAAGTGGAGGTGACAGGGTGAAACAGATGTAAGCATTGCTGCCTCATGGATCAAGTATCCTAGGTTCTGTCTATTTGTTTGCAGTGACCACAGTAGCTCAAGGCCCTGCGCCATTGTCTTCACTGGCCCAAGTGCATTTTTTAACTGGTAGAGAAACAGTCCAGCCATTTTTTTTTTTTTTTTTTTTTTTTTTGCCACTAGACAATTCTCCTTCAGTATTTAGTACAAGTCTTCCATTAGAACCTTATCGGTTTCGTCCAAGTAAATTCAAAATCCCCCAGCTTTTTGTTGTGTAAGGCAGCAATGAGCAACGAATCCTACAACACCAGTTGAGGTCATGTTAAACATTTTTGAATGGTAATGATTAGTAATGACTGAAGTAATTTGCATGAAATTTAATTGGCAGTGAAACTCACATTGCAAAAAAAATTCTCAAAATAACTTGGGTTTTGCTTCCGGTGAAATTCGAGGGCAGAGTAGTGGCTCTGAGGCTAATGTGGAAGATGAATGTTCTCTTCGTTCCTTTGTACTAATCCTTGCCTAAGGAGTTAAGCAGAAGTAAGCTTTAAAAACATGCTTTGCTGAGCAAACAGAAAAAATATTTGTTCAAAGGACTCAAGGTCTAAACATTCCACACTGAGACTGCCTTATCACGTTTTCTCTTAGTTTACATCTGAACGCCATAACAAGGAGCCAAGGAATCAAGTTGCACAAGGAGCATTGAAGGGGCTCAAGGATTGTGTATAATAAAGTGTTGACTGTTGCATTTTCATAATGAATATTAAATCACGCATTCTAGGGGTATAAAAACTTTGCCCCACCCAAAAAACAGTTGTTCAGAAGAGCCCTGATGCTGTTATGTAATATTGATTGCCTGCTTTTCTGAAACCTGCTCACTGTGACGATGTGAAAATAAAGCTGCTATATGACCACACCTGCTGTCTTGTCTAAGTGATCGTCCACACTAAGGATCTGCACTGGTATCCAGAAGGTTGCCGGTTTGAATCCCCGTCACTGTCAAAAGAGATCCTACTCTGCTAGTCCCTTGAGCAAGACCTTTAACCTGTAATTGCTCCATGGGCGCTGTACCATGGCTGACCCTGTGCTCTGACCCTAAGGGGTATGCGAAAACTAACAAATTCCTAATACAAGAAATTGTATAAAGCGAAATAAAGAAAAAATAAATAAATTAAATTTGTGACACTCACACAAGAAGGAGGGTGCTTAATGCCTGCCTGGAAGTGTTTTCATGCATGTGTCTACTTGTCATTTAGTATTTAAATAAAGATCTCTAGTGAAAAAAGAAAACACCGAATGTGTGCATATCCTCACCTAGGATAAGGCAATCACTAGGTAATGGTAGGGTTTGGGAGGGGATTTTTGCAACTATGACTTTCCCTGTACTAGGTTTTCCTGTGGACAAATGTGTTGTGCACAAATGTGGGCTTTGGTTTGCCTCCATGTGGAAAATATCCAGCATGTCACCAATAAAAATGTATTTCACCATTGAACGATGATGTGAGGCATAAACAGAATTGATTTTATCCGTGTCGTACGAATTGTATGAGTTGCATAGCTGTAAAAAGAGCACAGGTAATGCAGAAAGTGCTTGTAAAAAGAATTTTAGTGTCAGTTTTGCAAAAGTGTATGCGAAATGCAAATTGCTTGCTTTGCTCATCGCTAGTCACGATACACAGACAGATACAAATATACACAATACACAGATTATTCAGAGGGGCTGTACAAAAGTAACAAGCCAAGGGGATCAAAATGAGTAATGAGTGTTTAAGAAAGACTATTTAATTTGCCTGTCCTACGAACTTAGCATGCTAATGTCTGTATGGATACATAGCCAACTAGATTTAGAGGAACCTGCTAGAGCAGAATAGGGCCCAAGAAAATATTGAGGTTTAGATTGATTGTCCACATACAACATCAGACTTGAGCGTTTGCTTTCTAATATGTGACCATGAATCATGATTAGTTTATGTTTTAACTGAATTCGTAATTTGTAACTATACTGCCACAAGTGTTAGGAATCTGTATTTCAGGACAAATCATGTGTTTTTAATTTGCACAAATAGAGAGTTATTACATTTGTTTTGGTTTGTTTTCTATGCCAAGAATATAATTCTGAATTTTTTTTAATGAAGCTTACTTTAATTGTTGTAATCATTTTTGGGCTGTTTTAGCAATTTTGGTTGTTTATGGGTGCTGCCACTTTGTGTCTCCTGTCAATAGAACAGTGAACTGCGTTGTTAAGAGTGTGACCCTCTGGTAGCAACGCAACAGGTTAAAAAGGCAATGTTTTAGAGCATTTAATCTGTGGGTAACAAAACCCTTTTTTTGAGCATCCTTTTAACAATTTTAAAACTCTTTTTCATTAGTTGTTTCTGGCTTACACTTGTATTTAGTTTATAACTATAATCGTTGTCTCTCGTTTTGACTTTGGTTGCAGTGCTGATTGATCTCTCAGTTTAACTTTTATTTAGGCCTTTGACTAAATCCTTTTTCCTGGTCACCATTATAAAATACTCCTTGCTAGCCTGCCTAGCATAACAACAGGATAGAATGCTGCAGGAAGAGATTAGAAAAAAACGACTGGGTGATGGATCTTAAGCTGGAAAATCAAAGTGGGGGTTCAATAATAGGAACTCAAAATAACTGTGTGTCAAAAACAAAAAAAAAAAACAAAACAAAAAGTCAAAATGACCTTCTCAAAAGGTCAATTCTTGAGAAATCTAAATAGGGCACCAGCAAAGGATTTTAATACAGAATATCCACAACCTTGGACAAAGTTAAAGTGTGTCTTCTCCTTGTCTGAGCCAATTGCCCACCCAAAGGTCTCTGCACATCTCTGATCCCCATGTCTGTGTGGGAGTGTTCTTCAGGTATTCTTCTCACATCCCAAAGACTTGCATGTTAGATTAATTGAGATTAGAACTGTTTGCATAAGATGACACCTACCTCACTAAACCTAACGCTTTTGGATTAAACTTTTTTGAGAAGGTTACATTATTATAAAAACTATGAAAATTACATACTGAACTGGTGGAAGGCACTCTAATAATCATGAAACAAACTTATTTTTGAGAATTTCCATCCTTCAAGAATACCATGTGCTATAATAACAAGTACATCAGGTAACACAACAGTCTACTAGGAATTAACTACTCTAGCTGTCAGAATAGGTCCCTGTTATTAAAGAAAATCAATGACACTGCTTCTTCAGGTTTCCTCCAGGGGCATGTGTTTCCTTAGAAGCTTCTGGTTTTCTACTGAAAAAAGAGAAGAACAAGCCTTGAGGTATCTGGAGCTCAACATCTTGTCCTCTGCAGTTTTTGCTGTTCTCCCTGCTCTTGTCTCATGGGGAGGTAGAACCAACTGTGACAATATGGACACACAATAAAATTAAGTATATATGCTGTTTTCTAATTTACACTGTTACACTTCAGAAAGTGCATTTTCCAAAGTAAATGATAGGCATGAATGTTTATTAATAAATAGCACAAAGGGCTAGACATTCAAGAAATTAAAAATATTTTAATTCAAAATATTTGCCATTAAAAATAAGAGGCATCCGTGGTGTGCATGTGGTGAGAAGAAAAGGACATTTGAGGTACGTCACTCCTGTCTTTATATGTTTTTCTTTCTTTTTGGTTTGTTTTATTGATTTTAAGGATTTCTTTATGACGAGCAAAATAAAAATCACTAAGACACATAGTACTACATTTTCAAGTTAGATTACACTCCCCCTGTCCTACACACCTAAAAAGAAGCGAAAGAGTAAAATATCGTAATAGTTAGAAATGGTCCAGTATGCTTCATTAATTGAAAACAGTTTCATAATTCTAAAGAATGCGTGAACTGCTCTTCATAAACTGATTTTTTTTTTCAAATTTTAACTAAAATAGGACATCCTTTTCCCATTGTATTATGGTAGGTGAGTTAGGATTCTCCCATATGAGCATGAGCAGTTGCTAGCAGGGTACCATAGGTTATCTCGGTATCTGTTTAACCCAAACAGAGCTTTTAGAGGAGTGGAGAGTATGTGTGTGGACAACTGTCTGATAAATAAAAGCAGATTTTATTTCAATAATGACTGAGTACTAGATGCTCCCAAATCGTGTGACCCAGTGAAGCAGGTGTCTAACAACATCCTCACAGTAAGGATCTAGACCCCTGAGCTACACTCCGAGTCAAGAAGGACATGTTTAATTAAAAATTCTGAGTAGCGTTAGACCATGTTTTGCATAAACTGAGGAAGAGTATATTTATTGAAGGCTAACTTCCATTAGTTTTCTAAAGCTCTATTCAGACAGGATAAGCTTTCAAGACATATGTCTGTAAATTTACTGTTTCCATACCAAACAGCAACAGTAATTTTTAAGATTTAAGGGATATGTCTGGAAAAACTGTAGAAAATGGCGTGCCTTCTACAATAACGCAATGTCATAACCTCAAAACAGCCACATGACATTTTGTAGCTACAGAACTGTGGCTCCTCATCCCCATAACAAGCACCTTTACCCAGAAACTCTCCACTTGTCTCAAGACCAAACATACTCTGTTTATTAGATATTATGTTTTTAGAGATGCTGAAAATAAGTAATTGTCTTGTAAGGGTGCAGTTGTCAGCGTCTCATCATTCAAATGTCTCCTGCACTGCTGCTGTATTCTAAGTGAGTGATGAACCAGTTGGTAGCAGTAAGCAAAGAATTTAGGGAGGAATTAGGGCAGAATTTCCTGTTTATGACTAACCAAGCTCGACAGGTTAATTTCTTTCTGATTCCTTCCCTAGTCTCCTAATATTTAAATTTACAACCCAATCATAAAATGTAAAGTTAGTGTCATGTCCCCCTCTGAAAAATTGGTGTTCAAAATAAACAAAGTTACATCCAATTTTTGAAAGAACAGTCTCCTTCCTTTTCCTTTCTTTTCTTTCTTTTGGGATACATTTCTATAGTGGCAATTGTATTTCTTTTGGATAACAATGCATGCATGTTGACCAGACTTCGAACATCACTATATTGTGTACATGTGACAATACTACTACTAAAGTGAGACAATGATATGGCCATCCAAATACGCCTCATTTATCAGATTGTATTAGATTGTTAAATTGAACTTTGAGTAGGTTGCTAAGTATTTGTGTAATTATTGTGAACAGCTGTGAGACAGTTAAAGGAAGCCAATGAAAATGTAACTCTGATGTGCAAGTCCTGTTCTCAGGAAATGATTTCAATTAATTTTGTTTCCTGAATTTTTTGTTGATCTCCTCCAATGCATTTTGTGCATATGGAAGTGATGAGTATGGATCAGTAGTATAAAGCATCATGTGCTCTGCATAAAGAAACACTTTTTGTCAGACTTATTCCCTTACAAATCCTCAAATCTCTGTTTGTTTATGAAAGCAGTTGGCAAGGCATTTGTCAGTGATTGCACATAAAATCAGTGACAAAGGACACTGTTGTCTGGTTCTAAAATGAACAAATCCAAATTTGTTTTATTTACAGGAACTGGCACTGCTGGGCTGGAGTATAATAGTTTAATCCATGCACATAAAGTGGGTCCAAACCTAGGTTTGCATATTGATATGAATAAGTAACACCCATTTGAATTTATCAAAGGTTTCCACTGCATCCAAAGATAACAAGGTCTCAGGAAGCTCTGCTGATGCTGGGGTATAAATGACTTTGAGTGTATATCAAAGTCTGCCGTTAACAAATCCAGTTTGATCTTCAAAATAATGCACGGAGGAATGTTCTCTTTTTTTTGCAAAAAATGTTGCCAGAATCTTAACAATGGTGTTTAGTGCATAGGAGCTTTCCGCCTATGACATCAATGAACACGGATAGTATTAGCAGACCTAATTTAAAAGAGATTTTATTAAAACAAAAGTCTACTAGATAACTATCCAGGCCTGTAGCTTTTTAGGTCAGTGGGAGTTTAACAGCATCCAAAGTTAATTAATTATTCACATTTATAAACATGGTGATTCAGGCTGCAGTATTTTTATTTTAATAAAGAAATAAAAACTTCAATTAATGGATTATTTTCATTACATTTAGGTTTAAACATGTGTTATGATTCTGCTTTTCTTTAATATTTTATTGAGTTATTTAAAGTGTATTTCATGCTATTTGTGTCCTTTTGGATGGGGTAGAATATGGAAAGTTCATATTTATGGTTTATTTATTAAAATCAATTGTAAAAAATGTTAAAAATATTGAAATATTGAATGTTTTTTATGACACCCCTTTTGTTTCCTGTGGGTGACACCATTTGAGAACCGGAAATCACAAATCGTGGTGTCACTAAATAGAGCGTGCAAAGGTCAGGGGTCAGTGTTGATAAACACTTTAAAAACTTTAAGAGTATTGTGATAAGTTGTCTGTGGCACTGTGAAAATTTTAAATAAATAATTGCACCCTGCAAAGTACAGGCTCTAATCGGGCACAGGTGGGTGCGTAAATCTGGTTCACCCCAGGGATGGATGAGAGGGTGCCTGCCTGATTGTGAAGGCACGTACAAGTTTGTGCATCAGGCAGATACCTCATTAATTCCTTAAGGCAAAGGTTTGGCACTCTAGGGGTGGATTGTCCCCACTGATTGTACAGAGGAAAGGTTGTGATCAAGTTCTCATCCTCTCTAGAGATATGAGCTGCGCCGGAGCAAGCAAGAAGGAAGACAAGAAGAGAATTAACCCCAAGCAGTCTGGCAGTCAAAGCAGAAGTCAGATTGGAGAGGACCGTAGCTGCTGGAGTCTCTGCCGGCTGATCAAGTAAAAGGGGAAGACGGTAAAATAAAGAGGGAGTTGTGCTGGGCTTGTCCAAGAGTGAAAGTAACTTTGACCCGATGACTGTGATGGGTTTTATTCTCATTGTAAGTCTTACTTTTAAACTCATGGATTATCACTGATTTAACTGATTATTTACTTATTCAATGGAGATTTTGCACTGCACTTTGAACACTTTGATTTTGATTGTTTTAATATAAGCACTAAGGCACTATTTCATCTACCCCTTGCTACGTTTGTTTCTTGTGTCCTCATCCGCTGGCTCATCCCTTGATTACATTTCAGGCAGTGGCGGGTTCAAGGTGCTCCCGAAAGTGACCAGTACCATGGAGCTGACCCACACTGCCACAAGCATCTGTATTAGTCATAGTCTTCTTAGTTTCACAATTTGTTTCATCTGTATTTTGACTTTGTCTAGTGCTTTTGTCTTTGTTTATTGATTTGGCCACAACAATACATAGGAATGATTTGTGATTTTACTCTTTGCTTGTTTTGTAACTTACATTTGATTTCCTGTTTCTATTTTAAAAAGTACAGATCCTTTTGAAAGTTTTCAGACCTCCACAGATTTTTCACATTTTCTTATGTTTCTGTCTTGTGTGAAAATCTTTTAAATTAATTTTTCCCTAATCAAACTTCACTAAATACCTCAGAATGACAATGCAAAAGCAGAATTTTAGGATTTTTTCAAAATTATTAAAAATAAAACACTGAACTATCATACTGACACATATATTCAGACCCATCGTTATGACGTTTGAAATTTAGCTCAGGTGTGTCCCATTTTATTGATCGTTATTGAATTTTGTTTGGAGCCTATCTGTGGTGAATTCAATTGATCGGACATGATTAGGAAAGAGACACACCTGTCCATATGAGGTCCTACAGTTGACCATAAGTGTCATAGAAAAAAACGAGCCAGGAGGTCAAAGGAATGGCCTGAAGAGCTTAGTGACTTGATTGTATTGAGCCAGATTTGGGAAAGGCTACTAAAAATTCCTACATCATTGAAAGTTCACAAGGGCCTCCATAATTCTTAAATTGAATAAATTTCAAACAAGCATGACTCTTTCCAGAGCTGGCTACCTGACCAAACTGAGCAAGGGGAGAAGGGCCTTAATAAGAGAGGTGACCATAATCCTGATGATCACTTTTGCTTCGCTCCAGAGAATATAGGGCATTATAGTGCCAAACAACACATGAAAGCCCACTTGGAGTTTGCAAAAAGGCACCTAAAGGACTAAAGTGACAAAGAAGATTCTCTGGTCTGATGATTGAACAGTTTGGTCTCATTTTTAAGCTTTACTTTTGAAGGAAACCAGGCACTTCTCATCTCCTGTGCAATACTACACAGCATCATGCTGTGGCTATGGCAGGGACTGGGAGACCAGAGAGGGTCAAGGCAAATCTGAACAGAGCAAAGTTCAGAGGTCTCCTTAATGAAAACCTGCTATAGAGTGCTCTGGACCTTACAGTAGGCCAATGGTTTACATTCCTACAGGTCAATGACACTAAGCACAAAGCAAAGATAACTCAGAAGTGATACTGGGTTCACCTCTGTGAATGTCCTTGCATGGACTAGCCAAAGCCTAGACTTGAACCAATTAAACATCTTGGGAGAGACCTGAAAATAGCTGTGCACCAAACATCTCCATCCAACTTGACAGAGCTTAAAAAGATCTGCAAAGAAGAATGGCAAAAACTCCCCAAGTTCATGACTGAGAACCTTGTTGTGTCATACCCAAGAATATTTGAGTCTGGAATGACTGCCAAAGGTGCTTCAACTAAATACTTTAGCTATTTGCATTTAATAAATTTGCAAAAAGTTCTGAAATCCTGTTTTCATTTTGTCATTCTTGAGTATTGATAAGGGAAAAATACATTAAATGATTTTAGCACAAGGCTGCTCGAAAACAAAATGTCAAAAGTGAATGGGTCTGAAGGCCTGGTATCTCTGCCTTTTTCCTCTTAAGGCATTACAATGTGGTCCTTTCCTTGAAGTCTTTCAGCAATCTGATAGTTGTAGAATGGCAGGTTGATGATTACCATAAATATAATACTAGGTACCGATTTATTGACACTGTTCACTTTGACTTTGTAACTTCACATACAATAATTATAGTATTCCTTAAATGTGTTACTTTTCCATTTTTTTCAGTTACTTTGATTCTAATTGCATTGATGACTACTGTGATAGCATCCCATCCTTTTCTCCTAAGTGTTTGTTGGGTCAGCATCTTTTAGCCTTTTCTCCATGTGCATGATAAGAATGATGCAATTTGATTACCTTTTTCATGCCAGTCTTTTTTTCTGAAATTCAGCATATTCATTGTCATTTTAGAGGTGAATGATGAATGAATCTCTTTGCCTTTCGGAACTGTAATTTATTTTGTATGAATCATAAGAAATGTATTGTGCCCTCAGACATGTTTAAATGTTCCCACAGAGTTTTGGCAGACATTTTACTTGATATGTTAGTGTCAACAAAAATATTAATTTGTGTTGAGATAAATGTAATAAAATTTTGATCTACTGACAGAGACTAGACAATTATCTTTCACTAAGAAGTAATCAGTTTAAAAGCAGCTACTATGCAGTACACAGGAAAAAAATACTCTTCTTCATGAGTGGAGATATTACTTAGGATCAATGATCCAAAGGGGCGATGGGCTGGAGGCAGAAATCAAGGAAAGAATTAGCTTGGGATGTAAAAAACTGGAGAAAGTATAGTGGAGTACTCTGTGACAAGAGGATATCTGCCAAGATAAAAGGAAAAACATACAAGAAAGTGTAGCATAGTATAGTAAAGCTTGGGGACAACTTGAAGGGCCACTGACAGAATGGAAGTTCAGGAGATGAAAATGCTGCAATGTTTATGTGGGGTGAACAAAATAGAGTAAAAAATTGAAGATATTAGGGGAAGCTTAAAGGTTCAAGGCATACAGTAGTGAAAGATGATGGAGAGAAGACTCCAAAAGGCTGAACATGTATAAGGGTAAGAAGAAAACGGCATGCTAAAAAGAATATTAGAGATGGAACTGCTAGAAGATAAAGGATAGGGAGACCAAAAACCTGGTGGAAGGATGTGGTAGATAGTAATATGATTGGGTGTATTAAGGAGATGCCTAAAAGTAGAGGGTGTTAAGGATACGTAGGTCCCCAAGGATTATTGTGAGCACATTTAAACTAGGAGATAATTAAAGCAGCAATAAGTTGTGGTGTGGACAAACAAGGGTGAGAATACCATGAAAGCCACACAAAACTGAGAAACCAGAACACAAAGGGGAAACCTGAAATCGAAAGTCAAAAACAGAAAAAAGATTGTAACCTGAACTACAAATTCTACTGCTAGGGCCTACTTCTTCAAAATCTAACCATCAATTAAGAAGAATAACAAACTGTTTTATATCCACCAAGGGATAAGGCAGTGTGTAATTTTCTCTAATTTTATATGGTCGCTTCCAGTGACATCATCAGGCATCGTATAAACAAGGAAAAGTAAGGCAGTAATGAAAACAATCATTTAAATTTCAAGACAAATCATAAAAATAACCTTAGAAATTAATTCTTTGTCTGTTCAAATCCCAAAATAAACAAAAACACATATATAATTCAGTCTAATACTAAACACGTAGCTAGGAAAGAAAGATGCACCTCCCCTGTGGTGACCCCAGATAAGGGAAGAACCAGATGGGAAAGAAAAATAGGAGAAGAAGATACAGTATGAGTGGAGATACCTCCATTGGTTTCAAAATTTTTATAATTGTTTTAGATTATGTGGTTGTGGCTGCAAATGAGTAATTAAAGATAGGAATTATTCTACAGTTAAACTCTTGTGTGTCTGCGGTGGGTTGGCACCCTGCCCGGGATTGGTTCCTGCCTTGTGCACTGTGTTGGCTGGGATTGGCTCCAGCAGACCCCCGTGACCCTGTGTTCGGATTCAGCGGGTTGGAAAATGGATGGATGGATAAACTCTTGTGTTTTATAAGTTTGTTATTACACATATTGGAAAATATACTAAGAACATTAACTATATGTTACATTATTCATCATCCCAGTTACGTTTGTGTATGTTAGCTACAATCAGTCTACTTTCATTCAGTTGTCCCTCTTCTAATACTTTTCCATGAGTTTTTGCATTTTATTATAAGTTTCAGTACTGTGCAATAGTTTTAGGCAGGTGTGAAAAAATGCTGTAAACAAAGAATGCTTTCAGAAATATAAATAATGATTGTTTATTGTTATCAGTTTACAAAATGCAAAGTGAGCGAACAAAAGAAAAATCAAATCAAATCAATATTTGGTGTTACTACCTTTTGCCTTCAAACCAGCATCAATTCTTTATAGGTACACTTGCACAAAGTCAGGGATTTTGTAGGATTATAGTCAGGTGTATGATCAACAAATTATACCAAACGGGTGCTAATGATCATCAATGTCACACGTAGGTTGAAACACAGTCGTTAACTGAAACAGAAACAGCTGTGTAGGAGGCTTAAAACTGGGTGAGGAACAGCCAACTCTGCTACCAAGGTGAGGTTGTGGAAGACAGTTTCATGTCATAGCAAGATTGAGCACAGCAACAAGACACAAAGTAATTATACTGCATCAGCAAGTTCTGTCCCAGACAAAGATTTCAAAGCAGACTGGGGTTTCAAGATGTGCTGTTCAAGCTCTTTTGAAGAAGCACAAAGAAACGGGCAATGTTGAGGATCGTAGACGCAGTGGTCGGCCAAGGAAACTTAGTGCAGCAGATGAAAGACACATCAAGCTCATTACCCTTCAAAATCGGATGATGTCCAGCAGTGCCATCAGCTCAGAACTGGCAGAAACCAGTGGGACCCAGGTACACCCATCTACTGTCCGGAGAAGTCTGGCCAGAAGTGGTCTTCATGGAAGAGTTGCAGCCAAAAAGCCATACCTCCGACGTGGAAACAAGGCCAAGCAACTCAAGTGTGCATGAAAACATAGGAACTGGGGTGCAGAAAAATGGCAGCAGGTGCTCTGGATTGATGAGTCAACATTTGAAATATTAGGCTGTAGCAGAAGGCAGTTTGTTCGTTAAAGGGCTGGTGAGTGGTACAATAATGAGTGTCTACAGGCAACAGTGAAGCATGGTGGAGGTTCCTTGAACGTTTGGGGCTGCATTTCTGCAAATGGAGTTGGAGATTTGGTCATGATTAATGGTGTTCTCAATGCTGAGAAATACAGGCAGATACTTATCCATCATGCAATACCATCAGGGAGGCGTATGATTGGCCCCAAATTTATTCTGCAGCAGGACAACGACCCCAAACATACAGCCAAAGTCATTAAGAACTATCTTCAGCGTAAAGAAGAACAAGAAGTCCTGGAAGTGATGGTATGGCCCCCACAGAGCCCTGATCTCAACATCATCGAGTGTGTCTGGGATTACATGAAGAGACAGAAGGATGTGAGGAAGCCTACATCCACAGAAGATCTGTGGTTAGTTCTCCAAGATGTTTGGAACAACCTACCAGCCGAGTTCCTTCAAAAACTGTGTGCAAGTGTACCTAGAAGAATTGATGCTGTTTCGAAGGCAAAGGATGGTCACATCAAGTATTGATTTGATTTAGATTTTTCTTTTGTTCATTCACTGCATTTTGTTGATTGATGAAAATAAATGATTAACACTTCTATTTTTGAAAGCATTCTTTGTTTACAGCATTTTTTCACACCTGTCTAAAACATTTGCACAGTACTGTATATTTGAAAATCTACCACATGCTTTTCTGTTTTCTAATGGGCACCACCATTTTGTTAAGCCATTACTATAACACAGCTACCCATTGTTAGTGGAAATGGTCACACATGTCACATGTGGTGACAACAACAACAACAACATTTATTTCTATGGCACATTTTCATGACCAGTAATTTCTCAAATTAATGAAGCAATTAAGAAAGAAAGAAGTTGAAAAATGACCACCATTAAAATGCTAGAAAATCAATATTATTCACACTGTCAACAGTTTCAGTATTGTGGTTTGAATAACTAAACATGAGTACAGAACAATATTAATAAAATCTGAGCTGTGTATAACACTGTTAATAATTTCAGCCAGATAATTATAAGATTGCTAAAGTCAGTGACATTAATTAAGATTATGTAATTTCCCATATTAAAAACAATGCATAAGCAAAATCGACAACAAAATTGAAAAATGAACAAATATATAAAGAGGTAAACATAATATGCAGTAGTTATAATAATAGTATTTACTACTGTACATTTCTAGCGAGAAACTGAAAATATTAGTTGTTCAGTATTACAGGTTCAGTTAAGATATGACAACAGTAGGTTTTGCCAGAAAGGACTGTATAATATTTATTTCTGATATCAATATAGTTAATAAGGTCAATAATGTTTGTGTTCACGTAATGATGCATCTTCGGAGGGTGGGTTTTGTGCAACAGGAAAGAATGGCTGGGGCACAGGCTGAAAATGGTACAAAGCACAGTCATGGCTATGCGTCTAGCTCTCTTTTACTTACATTGTAGTTTTAATGTTATTTCTTTTAATGTGCTCAAAGCAACAATCCAAACACAGCTCAGTTTAAAACCTACAATAAACCTTTAACTTTATTAGAAGGAAAAGAAAGTTACATTTTGCCACCTACTTTGCCAGAAAGCACTCTAAGAAGATAGGGAGGAGTGCCAGCTTACATTTTATAGTTGAATAATGTATAAACAAATCACCACAACTTAACATCCTGCTGGAGAATTTGAGATTGGATAACAAAGGTCATAAAGTATAAGGCTAACTCGGTATGGAAAAAGGATATGCAAGAGTAGGCTGCCTGGTACAGTGATTCTGCTGGCTGGGACCACAATGTGGTGATTCCTACCACATTAGTAAAAGGGCAAGTATGAGCATTATGTTTAGTAGTCACAGGTGTTTTTTTCTTTTTTTTATCGTCTTTGATGTATTTTGTATATTTATGTCTGAGGCTCTGACGTCTGAGGTTCAATCCCCACAAAGGAAAGCAAAGGTGCGTACAAATGATGAGTCCCAATTAACCACAAGCATTACCAGGTAGCTAACCATCCAAATAATCAGATTGCAATATATATGCTTTAGTTGCCTCACATTTTTATGCAATCGTTTTGTTCACCCCACTGAATTAAAGCTGAAAGTCTACACTTCAACTGCATCTGAGTTGTTTCATTTAAAATTCATTGTGGTAATGTACAGAACCAAAATGAGAAAAAAGTTGTCTCTGTCCAAATATTTATGGACCTAACTGTATGTGTATGTGTGTATATATATATATATATATATATATATAGTGACAGATAGGGAGCGCTGTCGTCCCCTTGAATCCTCAGATCAGACTCCAGACACCAGATAAAAGTCCAAAATAATGACTTTATTATAATAATAAATGTGCACAAGCACCTCCACCTCCACTATACTTAATAAACCAATACAATAATCACAACAATAATCCTCCACACCTCCCAGCAGCTCAGTTACCCTTCCTCCCAACTCGGCTCAGTTCGCTGGGGTTTTCCCAGAACCCTTTATAGTCCTTGACCCGGAAGTATTTCCTCTCCAGGTCACCATCACATCTTCCTTTATCAAGCGTCCCGGAAGTACTGTGGGCTTCTGTCCTTGTGACCCCGAAGCACTTCTGGGTTGATGTCCTTGTAATATCCTCCTGGTTCTTTGTGAGCTCCCCCTGGCAGTACCCACAGTACCCAACAGGGCTGAGGATACAGACTCCATGTCCCATGCTGCCCTGCGGGAATCCGAGGAGCCATTTCTATCCAGGGGAGCTGCCATCTAGCATTCCGGGGAATGTAGTGTCCTGAAAAGTCTATTTTCTTCCATGGAGGGACTGAAATGCCGGCCATTCACCGCAGTGTATATATATATATATATATATATCTTTATATATAATACGCTTCTGTAGCTGTTTGTTATTCTGTCCAGGATTTTAAATCACCTGTAGCTCGCAAACTGTTTGACTGATTGACCTGAAATTTGGTACACATATACTATGTGACATCTACTATCCGCTTTTAGGGTGATGATTGACCTCCAAGGTTACTCCTCTTTTAATTTTTTATTTTATTTTATTGTAGAATCAACTCTCGGCAGCGGCCAGCAGGGCAGCCGTGCGGCACATGCATATGGGTGCCGTTCTCAACCCTACCACCTTCGCCGTCACTTCCTCTACCTCTTCATATCTTAAATCATTCTTGAGGCAGATTGAAGACTTAAGTGCCAGCTTAAGTGAGAAATTAAAGAAAACGTACTAAGTAATTGCAACACAAACACTGACTTAATCAGTTTTAACGCAAAAAAATGCCGATAAAATAAGAGAAGAAGCGGGCCGCTAGGGTGGAGAAAAGAAGAGCTGCTCAGGAAGCAGAAAGCACATCGACCTCTGAACAAATGAATGTTAAACGTACAGAGAAAGAGGATGAAAACTGTGAATGCTCAAGTCAAGGGAGATGGAGTTCTCCACAGCCCTGTTGGGATCTGGGGTGGCCGCCAGGGGGTGTGGCATGGGTCCCTGAGCCCAGCTGGACTAATCTTCAGCCCCACCCGGGAGTGCAACTGGAAACAGTTGATCAAGCACCTGGAGCACTTCCAGGTGGGCCATAAAAGGAGCCAGTAACCACCACTCAACGGCCAGAGTCGGGAGGAGGAGGAGGACAAAGTTTGGTGAGGAGTGGTGGTAGAAGAAAGAAAGGAGTGTTGCAGTGTGGTTTTGGTGCTTGGGACTGTGTTGTGGCTGGGGGGACTATGGGGAAGACGTGCCCTCCTGCTGAAGAAAAATAAATAGTTTGTTTTACATGTGCTTCTGTGTCAATCTGTGTTGGGTCGGACACAATATAGCGCCTTTCTTACTATATATACATATACTGTATATATATATATATATATATATATATATATATATATATATATATATATATATATATATATATATAGTTGCTGGTGACTGGGGGGGCGACCTGGCCAGGACACCCCGGAGGACCGGAAGAGGGCTTACGCCTTCCCCAGACCACGTGGGGTCGGACGCCCTGGAACCTATGGGGACCACGGGTACAGAGCTTTGAAGCTCAACCCTGTAGGGGCCCGTGGTCACCGCCAGGGGGCACCCCAATGCCTTTGGAGCCCTGGACCTCAGCACTTCCGTCACACCCGGAAATGCTGGGGGGAAGAGAAGCAGGGACACCCAGAGTGCTTCCGGGTGCTCAGCCGGCACTTCCGCCACACTGGGGAGTGCCGGTGGAAGATTGTCGGAAGGCACCTGGAGCACATCCGGGTGTGTATAAAAGGGGCCGCCTCCCTCCGTTCATAAGCTGGAGTCGGGTGAGGAGAAGGACAGAGCTCTGGTGGAGAGGAGAAGAAGCGGCCTGAAGAAGATAAGGCATTTGAGGTTGGCCTGAACTTTGGAGACTTTTGAGGATTTTGTGGTGCACTGTAAATAGGATGACAAATAAACGTGTGTTGGGTGATGTCAACGTGTCCGCCTGTCTGTGTCCGGGCTGACCTCCACAGTATAAATATATATACTGTATATATATATATATATATATATAGTCGATAGTCTAGCAATACGATTTTGCGTAGGCCTGTTGCCAGGCACATGACTCATAACTGAGTTATCTTTCCCTCTCTATATATAAGGAACACTGAGGAACTTTCTATGAGCATCACATTCCTCTCAAAACAAACAACAATTGTACTGGAGCTAGCAGAAGGAAGTTTTTGGATTTTTTACAATAACAATTAGACTATAAATCTGTTTTTGTGCTTTGGCTTTCAAGTTTTAATTTGCCTTCCTTTACTTTTTATTTGGTAATGGTACTTACATTTCCTGGTTATTCTACTTGTCCTATTTACTTATTTATTTTTAACTCAGCTCTACTGGTGTTCAGAAAAGGTGAACACATATTGTAGTCCTTTTTATATTCCTAAGCTGGCAATACTTGATTAGTAAGGGTGGAAATAATTGTCCTCCATTATTATGATGGCAGTGTGCACAATGCCAAAATAACTGGAACAACCTTTATTGTGGCATGTGTACATGATAACTTATACTCAGGTTGGCATCACCTTGAGGGGAATTTCAATGATTACAATATTTTATGGAACTTGCTGTACCTAGATATATAATAAGAAGCCACTCAACACTAGGCACATATTTCTTGCTATTTTCAGTTTTGAATCCATTAGACAGCATAGTCATCTGAAGGCCACCATATATGAAAGTTAAGGGGCACCGTTTATGAAAGTAAAGCTGCACATGCTCTGTACACCAAGGGATATATGCTCCTTAAAGTCTGTGGTATATACACAAGGAGGCACTGCTTGCGCTACTGTGGGCACATGCCCTGGACACCAATGGTGACCAGGATTGTTGAAGTCTAATAATACCAACTACCCACTTTGGGCAATGAAGGGGTTCAAATGGGCTTGGAGCAGCACTGTGTGTGTTTGTGTGCGTGTGTGTGCTTGTGAATGCTAACTCCAACCCAGGAGCCCGCCACAGAAGACAAATGATACAAAGGGAGCTGAAAGATTCTTTTATGTGAACTTTGGGCAGGTGTGGTGGATGCACTAGTGTGGAATACATAAAGCATTCTCCTTTTGCTCATATTTTTCCTAAATTGTTTGTCACAATGTTTCTAGTGCGTTGTTTTAGGTTTTATATGTGGAAATATACTGGAATGCAACAGTGTAATTGCTCTTCAGTGGGAAATAAGACATTTTCCTTGTCATTGCATCTGTGAAACATGATTTAATTACAGAGAAAAAAATGGATACATATGGCACACATCTGGCTTCTTTAACAAAAGGCCCAATGTCATTGCTCAAGGTTCAAAAGTCTGTGTCACAGTAGCATTTTTAACCTATCAGCAATGCAATATAACCCATAAAAATTCTCATTAAAAGAGAACTCCATCTGCTTTTACATCATACAGCTTTCTGCTGCAAAAACATCTCTGTCTAGGATATTTCCACACGATTCAAAAGTATCTGCCTCAGGGAACAAAATAATTATTTTGGTAAAAATGACAAACAAAGGACAAAGACGTTTAATCCTGTACATTTCTCTTCTCATGTTTGGAGCTTTGGGTCAAATTAAAGAGAAGAAAAAAACTTTATTGTAGGAGTAATTTTATTTGGTTAAGACTTGAGTCCTTCCAGCACTGTGGTTTCTTTCTACTAGTTAAAAACCCCCTTCCCCTCCTCATTTAATAAATTGCATTTTACCTTTGAAATTGAATATTTCAATTTCCATTGAAATATTCTATTTATATTTAGAGTATCTTAGTAAGCTTTGTTAATAAACCTAGATATATTATACCATAAACTATGATTGGCTTTACTTCATATTCATCTTGTGCAGTTTATGAGTTGTACACAAAATAAAAAGGAAACAATCAAAGATGTTTATTTTTTATGTTTTTTTTTTCAACAGATTTGTTGCCCACTACTGCCATTAGAAACTGTGATTCTAGTTGTTCTCAGGTTGCTACAGAAAGCATTAAGTATATGATGCCATGGCATAGTAACAAGAGATGGAACAGGAAAGGGGAAAGGTCTGAATGGGGCCAAACAGAGAAAGAAACTCACAGTAGCATTTATAGACCATCTTTATCAAAAACTGAAAATAAATTTGAGGCCCCCTAAAGGTATAGAAAAGGGCTCAAGATAATATCAGATTGGAACAGAGTCACTGGACTGAGTAAATTGCTGGACATGATTACTCTGAAACACCCCATGGTAGCAGAAAAGCTCTATAGGAAAACTAAAGTACCCTTGCAGATGAAGGTTCGATAGTTCACTGGCTCTAGGGGGGGCCCCAAGACCACTATAGATTATAAAGGGTTGTCCCTTTTACTGAAAATCCAATGAGCTGCTCCCCTGAGACTGGAATCTTGTTCCTAAAAGCAGATTAACAGAAATTCTTTATGGAGGTGGAGAGGCCAGTTGTTGAAAAGAAGAGTGAGAAAATGAAAAACGAAAGGGAAAGTTATGGGCAAGCTGGCCTTTTTATTTCAGGCTGGAGCAACTTCTAAGGAGTATTCCTTCAATAAATCATAAATGTATGTATAAGAGTGAGTTTCTGTGCGTATAAAACAAAAACGTGTTTCTTTATTGTGATACAAATGAAAGAGCATAAAAAGTGGGGCCTGCCTTGTTTCAATATATGTAGTCTTTGCCATCTGAAAAATGGGGTGAAAGTAGTTAGTGATAGTTCAGTGTTTCACGCCTGTGCCTGACATATCTTAAAGTGTCTTCTGGCAGTGGTGCTCCTTTGAGGTGGTACTGGGAAGAGATAAGTTAAGTGGCAGGGCAACAATGTTGGAGCTTGTCTTCTGTTGGCTCCAGGACTTCTTGGCTGGGAGTGTAAATAAAGAATAGGTTAGCTATAGTGCCACTGTTCTTTATTTAGCCTTATACAATTTCTTGTATTAGGAATTTGTTAATTTTCATATACCCCTTGGGGTCAGAGCGCAGGGTCAGCCATTGTACAGCACCCCTGGAGAAATTACAGGTTAAGGGCCTTGCTCAAGGGCCCAGCAGACTAGGATCTCTTTTGGCAGTGACGGGGATTCAAACCGGCAACCTTTGGGATACCAGCGCAGATCCTTACCCTCAGAGCCACCACTCTGCCCCTGTCTGTAATTTCTGTAATTTCCTTCTCCGTGTCAGTCTCATGCTCGATCCTGGATGAGACCAATTTTGCGTGAATGTGTAACACAATGTTAAATTACTGTGAAGACAGGTAAACATCCAAAACCAGGAAATCAAACAAGAATGATCATGAAGTACCACCGAGGGGAAGGTAGACAGGCACTTAGTTAATACAAAAGAATGGAATGATGAAAGCATTTATCAAGAACACAAGTGTGGAGTCAAAGTCAGGAAGTAAAACAAACGTGTCAAAACCCAAAACGTTAACCAAAAAAATAAAACTCAATTAAGCAAAAAGGTCTGGTCTGGTTAAAATAAATATAGACAGAGGACAAGAGCACAGAACAAGAAGTGCTAACAAGCAGGCGATTTAGCTTAACGATGACATCATACTGTCAGGGACAGCCAGGGCAGGGGGTGAGCAGACACAGGTAAATGAAGACAATTATTCGAGGGGATAGTGAGAAAGGTAAAAGATCAGAAAACATCGAGGACCAAGTAGTTTAAGATAATTTATTAAAGGGGTCCACTAGATCTGTTATTCTTTTGAACCATCAGCTAAACAAGTTGAAAGTAATAAAAATGTTTTTTTTTCACAGCATTGAATTCTGGGGTACAAATGGACATGCTAATGCAGAATACCCTGTAAGAAATACACCAATGTACAGCAAACATTACACTGTTACACTTGCCCTGGATGTCTACTGGTGTCTCCTCTAATTCTTAAAAAGGTGTTACTTTAGTGTTTCATATTTAATTTATTTTGTTTTTTTCCACACTGTCTTTCCCTGATTTTTTCTTTCTTGAGCAACCATGCCTACTTCTCGTGGTAAAATGCCAAGTGCTGACGATGCTTGAAATGGGTTTCCAGCATAGTTTTTGGTGGGAAATACTTATAATGTAGATTATAAAGTGGCTGTACTGAGACACACTATTTGCTTCATATAAGCTGGCCAAACTATTGCAAAAGTAAAATCAGATTTCTTTTGTGTTTGCAAGTGTCAAATGTTCCCAGGGATAGGATGATGAATATGAAAAACTTTATGGTTAAAAATTTGCTGTTCTCGGAGACTGACAAGGCTATTGTGGCCAAAAGTTTAGTTTATTGCTATTGCCCTCTCTTGAATCGTACAAAGGAAGGTAATACATCATTTGCCAGCTGTTTAATTATTTATGCATTTGTTAAACTTTATTTTTCCAGGATTTGGGTGGTCTAATTAAAACAAGAAAGTAGTGTCCTTTTTTGAACAAAAAATGCCTTCAGCTCATTAATTGAGCTTTCTCCTTGACAATTTGTGGCTGGGTCATATAACATTTAGACAGCAAAAGAATGTCTGAGGTTTTCCTTCAGATTCTCTTTCTTGTAATTCAACACTACTCTTTATTCTTCAATGAAAATATTCTCCACATTATACTTAGTTGAAGTCAAGGATATGATAAATGTTTTCTCAGAATATATTGGTCCTATTACCACCATCCCATTTTAGTGAGATTCTGAGATGTGCTATACTAAAATATAAATTACAGGCTAACTTTCTCAGAATCACTTATGGTAACGGAATATTGTGACACAAATATCTCATTCTTAAGTCATTAAGTTATTATTCAAAACAAATTAATCCTACGCAAGATTTTCTGCACATGCTGACTGTCAAGTCAGGACAACATTGACTTGCAAGGCCATGACTTTTGTTTTAACCCCTCAGCTAGCCTTATTACAATGGTTCCCTGAGTGTTTCACTACAGTCCAACAGGCTTCCTCCCAGGATACAATATTCTCTCTGTCTTTCACTTACTGTATTTTGCTGCACTCTCTCCCACTTATAGTGATAAGATACAGCACGGTGTCTGTGACAGACAGGTGGCAGCACACACATAATGTACTCATATGGGCTACATGAAGAACAATCAAGTGATTCTCTAAAGTGGCCAAAATGAACATAGCAGTGCTGAAGATAACAGGGAATTGTGAGCTTATCATAGGAAAGCTGGTCAGCCATTCCCACACTCATGATGAAAACCCAACACATTTATAGAAAAGCCTGAAAGTGCCCTTTAAGGGACTGGTACCCCATCCAGGATTAATTGTTTATTTGAAAATGATACAGAAAATGGAGGAACGGATGTTATGATATAGTGACCTACAGGGGGAATTCCACAGCCTAAAAGCAGAACTATTCAGAGCAAGTCTCAGATTAAAATATTTCTTTGTTATTATTATTTCTTAACAGGTTTTTTCTCATGTACAACAACATTCTTGTATCTTCTCCTCTTATCCAGGAGAATGTTATCACAACTTGATTCTTCTAAAGCTGAAGCTAGGAATACTTCAAGTACATTATAGGCATTTCTTGGAAGGACTTCGGGGTCAAGCCAGCCCCCAAGAGATCTCACCAGCAACCTTGAAGTTCCCTAACAAGTCTATCTGCTCCAATTAAACTTCCCATTCAGCCCTGCTGGAATCCAAATCTCAGCAATGAGACAAAGGGTATGTTGTCTCCCAGCATACTTGGAGAACATACTGCCCTAGCAGGTAGTCCTTCACTGCCTTTACGTTATGATGGCTTACTATCTAGGAAAGGTACTATCAACAACTTTGGCTCAGTATTCCATTCTTGTTCTCCTTTATAATCACTTATATCACAATATAAAAATTATGTTTGCTTTCTGTATGTCTCGAGACTACATTTAAGTTTGTTACATTACTGTATTAACATTTGGAAGAAACAGCATGTTTCAATTAATGATAAATAATACAAAATGATTACGATCATTGATGGAATATTAAATTAGAACATTAGAATAGTCTGGACGAGAAGAGGCCAACAAAGCACACCAGCCATATCCACTTAATTCTTCCAAAATAACATCAAGTCTAGGTTTAAAGATCTTTAAAGTCCTCCTGTCTGCCACACTACTTGGCAACTTACTCCATGTGTCTATGGTTCTCTGTGTAGAGAAAAACTTTTTAATGTTTGTGCAAAATTTACTCTTGAGTTTCCATCTGTGTCCCCGTGTTCTTGTTGAACTCATTTTAAAGTAACAATCTATTAGAACATTGGAACAAAATATTTCAGTTAGGTCGTGAATCTGATGAAAAGACATAAATGCAATTCTCATGCATTTTTCAGATCCACTCAATCCATTTCAGTGTCATGGGGTTCAATAGCCTATTCTGGCAGCATTGGGCACAAGGTATAAATAGACCACAGAAAGAATGCTAGTCTATATCAGGGTCCACATTGACACTCACACAAAACCAGTTTGAAATCATCAACTAACCTAACACAAGCGTTGGGATGTGGAAAGAAAAGTGGAATACTTAGGGAAACTCATACACAAATACAAGGAGATGCTCTATACAGACAATGACCCTGTATGCAATTTTAACCAAAGATACTAGATCTGTTAAGCAAAAGGAGTAACCACTGCTCCCCATGATGCTCCTGTGCAATAAGCATTTCCTTAGTCACTGGGACAGCTGCATGGAGCTACATCCTGAAGGTGTTCAAGGGGTTCATAGTGTCCTGGACCTCGGCTGTGATTAGAAGCTGCCAGTTCCCAAGAAAGCTAAACTTCCAAACTCTGCTCACTGTTGATTTCTGTATTTTATGGAAATATCAGACCAAGGAGAAAGCTCAGCTATGAGAGGAATTCAGTAAATCCATGGTAAATGACCAGTGGTAAACCTGGAAGTTATTGCGGTAAACCAGAAGATGTAGTCACGATGTTATCCAAACAGTTATTAGTTAATGGATACATTAATTTCTGTGGGTGGAAAGGAGGATCCCAAAGATTAAATCTAGGCAGTGCTGGAAGGCTGAGGTCATTTATGTGGCTGCAGTCATTGTAGTGGTCTGAGATGGTCATAGTGTTGGAACTATAGCAGTAAGTAAGATACTAAAAATTATAATCACTTTTAGGGCTTTTCAGAGGAATGTGGAAGTTAAGTGGAAGGTTAAGTGATAATTTCTATTCAAAAAAGATGGACACAGGAGTATGCAGACAGGGGCATGATCTGTCTATATGAGTGATCACTTTCTATGTATTCACAGTACTAGGGTGTTGTACCGTGTTAGCCATTATGAATGTAGAGAAAAGCCAAGCAAAATGACACCTTTTATTGGCTAACTAGAAAGATTACAATATGCAAGCTTTCGAGGCAACTCAGGCCCCTTCTTCAGGCAAGATGTAAACATCTGATTACAACTTCTTTCAACTCTATCACAGGTCAGCAAATTTGGTGCTGGAGTACTACAGTGCCAACAGGTTTTCGTTCCAACCTCATTGAATAATTAGAAACTGATTCCTGTCAATAATTGATCTTGTTTAATTTTATGACTTTATGACTAGTATTTTCAATGACGGTTGAAGCCCATATGGAGCCCTATGCAGAGGTCCCCCTCAGTGTCCAGAGCGTGCGCTCCTCAACTTACTTAAACAGGACACTTAAACCTTTGTGTCTGGAGTGCACAGACAGTACTATGAGACAGGAGTTCACCCTCGGAATCCGGAGCACATGCCCTTATCTTACCTAAACAGTGCCCCTTGGATGACAGCACCCTAGGCGATTGCCAATGTCACTTAATGGGTTAAAATAAGTACTTAAGGATGGAAAATCTTAACAAGCGAGACAAATAAAATGAAGTATAAAAATGTTGCTTGAGCAATAAGTGCTTCAACAGCAGTGTTTAACTTTTAATTAAGTAACTGGGTTGGTGCAAAAGCTTGCAGCTTGCCACTATGGACCGTCATGAATGACTTTGCAGACCCTTTGGCCCGAACTATAGGGTAAATGTCTCATCTAATTCCAATTAGAAGACATTCTGTATTTAGTTTAGCCTCCAGGTATAAGATTAACCTCTCAACATTTCTTCTCTCAGTGTCAGACTTGTAGCCAGGGAGGTATTGGATTGGTTTCAAAAACAGCTTAGGAACAAAAGGAATAAATGGCATTTGGTATACGAAAGTGTGGTACTAAAATTCACAGTCAAGAAATAAAGTTTGTTTATCCCATCTTTCAAATGGCAATTGTACTGTATATGCTTTTGTCTGTACCTTTTATCTTGAGATTAAGTGAAAAAAAACTTTAGGCAAACACATTTACACTTGTTTACTTTGATGGACATTTTCAAGCATTTGTCCAGATTTGAACATTTTCTAGTTCTTTTTCAAAGTTTTTCTTTTGCCCATTTTTGGTGTAAACAAAATATTTTAAAGATTATATCTGAGTCTAAAAAGTTAATATACAATAAAAAAAGAGTACAAATGAATTTAACCACACAAAGTCCTCTGGTGAACCTGCATCCTATTCTGAAAACCTGTAAAGACTCCAGTGTTCATTTCTACAGGAAGGTGTGCACATTTAATTAGTGTTAACTTCAACTGTGTCAAATCGGGTTTTTCCATTTTTTTACTATGCAGTAAAATTATGCTAAAATAGTACTTTTAGCTCATAATGTTGAAGTTTTTCTGTTGTTAAAATCTAATTACGAGCCAGTGTATGGTCCCGTTAATTGAGATTAAGTAAACATTGGCTGACAGGACCACCCCGGCGAAAGTGACTTACTAGAATGTGTGCTCCTTGATTTTTTTTCCCCAAACATTTCTTTCATTGCACTCTCTGTCAGAATATTGGAAAGCTAAGGTTGAAATACATCACACTGGCAGTGGATTTGAAGGCAGAAAAGCCTTTTATGTCACAGTAAAAATATTCCTGGCATTCAAGAGTTGTGAAGAGCTTTATATTTCTTCTTCAATTAAAAAAAAAAAACACACACACACACTTTTGGCTTTGGAAAACATAAATTAGTGTAAGAGAGACAAATGTTGGTTATAATGTACTTCATTTTATACATATTTTAGCACAAGTAATAACATAATAAGGAGGTTATTATGTTATTACTTGTGCATAATAAGGTGTCTCCCTGTTTCATTTGACTGGAAGAAGTAATACTCTAAAACAATAAAATGAAAAAAGAATACATAGGTAGGCACAAAACGCACTATATGTTAGATAGATAGATAGATAGATAGATAGATAGATAGATAGATAGATAGATAGATAGATAGATAGATAGATAGATAGATAGATAGATAGATAGATAGATAGATAGATAGATAGATAGATATTAAGTCATTAATAAACTAAATCCTATCAATGTTTTGTTTTTAAAAGTGCTGTGGTCCCGGCCTATCATGAATGTCGATCCTTTTGAGTAATTCCAAGTTTGGACACCAGTTCATTTGAGGCTGTATGTTTGTATAATGGTGTGTCACACTTGCATATTTTGGGACCTTCCAAAGAGCTCAGATAAACCAAACAATTCCAACACCAAGCAGGAGGAGGTGCTGCAGATGACAGTATCTCTGGTTTTCTCCATAGTGTCGATCCCATTGCTTGGAGACGACAATTAGCCCTGCCACCCCTACCAGACATTGCAAGCACTGCCCCTTCCAGGACTGGCTGAATATAAACACACCAACAAGCCAATGAGGGAGTCTTTTGACCTTCTAAATACCTGAAAAAGAGATTTAGACAAGAGTATTTGTGGTACAAGGAGCACAAACCTTTCTTATATTTGCCTCTGAGTGTCCTGTGGAACAATCTTCATTAAACTGTATTTTCCTTTTGTTATTAAATGGTGGTGGCCGGGATGGCGGAGCAAAGATTTCCAAAGTGGCACAATAGGATCGCATTCTGCATCTCCATTGTCTTACAATATGAATAATATTTTTTTTCTGGATTTCATGTGTGCCTTTTTAAATTTTTGGCACTTAAAACTAAAATGATCTTTCTTACTTTGATTTCTGGCTAGAGTTTTGGCTTTGGAGATTTTCTTATTTACTTTTCTTTTCCTTGAGATTTTTACTTACAGTCCATCTCCTAATCCCTTCTTGACATCTTTTTTGTAGCTGTGGGGTTAAAAAAGAAAATGGGCTTGAGTACACTGTGGCCACACTGAACTGTTAGCTCTTCTGTCTGATATTTATTAGTGAACACTTTCTTTATTTTTCCCTCTGCCATTTTTGTTACAGCAGTATACAGTAAGCTGGCCTGCATGACTAGCATTGACATCAAAAATATGATGGCACCCATGTACAGTAAATAATGCATGCAATGGCAGTACCCATAGGAAAATAACAAGGTATTTGACAACATGATGGTGTCATGGGAATAACAATGCAAATAACACTTATAACAATTACAGAATGAAAAATGTAACAAAACAGTACGGGACTCAATTTACACAGATACCACTCACAATAAATCTAAAAACAGATTTTCTACCACCAAAAAGGCCAAAAAATCCTGCCAACTATGCCAGCCCCGCCACCACAAAATCTTGAGCCCCTGACAATTAGCACCTGGCCCCCTGGCTCCATACTACAATAATTTTGCCTTCCAAAGCTGACTGAGTGACATGCGTATGCTACACTCAAGCTTAACATCGATCATATTGAAATTTCACGCAACAGTAATTACAAGTATATAATATTGTATCGCATGTCGTGTCTCATGTTGCATGGAAGGTCTGGTAGCACTGAATTAAAATTACTAGCAGAGGCAATGTATCTTTTTGCAACATTTTTATTTCTGTATGTATATCTCATGATATCAACGATCACAGTCCCCACCTTCAGACCTTAACATTTGCGTCATACACATTCTTGACATGAATCACCTCATCTTTCAAATGATGTGACAGATCATTGAAATATTTTGCATCTAAATTTGCACAATAGGCTAAGATCTCCTCCATGCTCATGCTCCTAAAGTTTAAAATTGGACAAAAAAGGCGACATATGTTGTTTAGGCTTTCAAAACGCCCAGACTATTCTGAAATTAGGGACTCCATCATAACATGCAAACTCTTCTGAATTTTACTTCTGGATCTGGGGATTCCTGATCATCTGCTTCTGTGTCAGATCTGTCAGACTCAATAAGATATCTTGGTCTTTTGCAATGCCAACCTAATTTTTCAGCAGCTCCGTGTATGACTGTATATGTATGTGTACTTTTCTACTTTTATTTTTCTATCAGTATGCTGCTGCTGAAGAATGTGAATTTCCCATTGGGATTAATAAAGTATCTATCTATCTATCTATCTATCTATCTATCTATCTATCTATCTATCTATCTATCTAATTTAAACACTGCAGGGATTTCCATTTCATCTGCCACAGCTTTAGCCTCATGCAAGAGAACCTCCCACTGCTCAGGGCTCCTGACAGGTATCATGGTTGCCTCCCCCTGGCGGTGGCTCTGACTATGCCAATTGAGATGGAACCAGGTCACTAGCAAGCCCCAAACCCCAACACGAACACATACAGAGTCCTGGATTCAAATAAAGGATGGTTTATTAAACAAAATACCTCCAAAGTTGACATAAGCACAAGTTCTCTCTCTCTCCACAATACCTCACAATTCCTCTCAGTACTGTGCTACCCTCCTCCAGTTGAGTGTTGCTCTCCATCTTCCCAGCTCTGACTCGCCTGGATAAGGTGGTGCAGTCACTTTTATTGTGGACCCGGGAGTACTTCCAGTGCCAGGGCTGCTGCAACTTTGGAAGTACTTCTGGGTTATACAGAAGTCCAACATAACAGGAGCACATCTCCCAGCAGTGACCTTTTGCGACACCCACGGACTCCAGCAGGGCTGTTCTGCCAGATTACATCTCCCAGCATGCCCTACTGGTTCCATACTGGGTACCGATATCCGGGGGCTGCTGCCATCAGGCGTCCTGGAGGAATAAAGAGTCCCCAGCAACATCTTCTTCCAGTGGGCTGTCCGTCCATCCCCTCTAGCCATCACTTCTGGATCTGGAACCTTTCTCTCCCCTTGCCAGGATGCTTGTCTACCTGCCTGGAGCCTACTGTCCAGGTAAGGAACCTTCTCCTCTTCTAGTCAGGATGCCCATCCAATCTATGTGGTATTTACGATAGATAGATAGATAGATAGATAGATAGATAGATAGATAGATAGATAGATAGATAGATAGATAGATAGATAGATAGATAGATAGATAGATAGATAGATAGATAGATAGATAGATAAGTATACATACATTATGCTGAACATGATGTTCTCTCTGCCATCATTCACAGCTGAGACAGTGTAACATGGCATACTGACAACACTGGGCTTACATCACTTTGGTAAGAAGTCTCTATTTTAGTCTTGTTTGACCACAAAGCTTTTTTTCCCACATGCTGGCTTGGTCCAGCATGTCTTGCATAGGCAGTTTTTTTCATCTCCCCAGTCATGCAGGCTTTCAAAAATACTCTGTCCAAAGCGAAGCATGTTTGGCAGTTGTATGTTAGGGGAATTCTTCTTTTAGAGTTTCAGAGCTAAAATAAAATTGGCTTGAGCAAAATACAGCAAGTAAGTTAGTAAAACTTTGTTTTGGATTCTTTTCTAATAAGACATTTCAGTGTACTGGCTTACCATTTACGATTTATTGGTTTTCATATTGATGCATTGGAACTGAGTAACAAATAATATGGCCTCTACAAAGTCCTCCATAACATTTTTCATTAGGCAGGGGAGATTAAAAATATGATTTTAGAATAGAGATGGCTTAAACTGACTTTTATGATGAGCTTATTTAAGTTAATATTGACAGCAGTGTTGTCTTCCACTGAAATTAAATGTTCAAGGATTTATCTCTTTAGAACAGTGAGTACATACTTAAGTGTTTACTCTGCATTTATCAAGGAATAATTTGTGCAATACTGTCATCAAAGATATTATTTATTAGTACAAAATATATTGTTAGGTTTCTGTTGATTCTAGAATGACCTCCTGGTTGTCATTACAAAACATCAATTCCCCATCAATCGAACCTCATTAATGCTGCCCTTTGACATCATAAAGTATGAACTACATGCATGAACATAAACGATTTATTAAGCTTTAATAATGCTTTAAGAAATCTCATTACCTTAGGAATTTAAATTATGACAGATGATAGATAGCTTGGATTATTTAGCCTACATTTTCATGAGTAACAAACGAACGGTCTCTTTTCCTGGAACAGGAGATTCTGCATGCCTGTTAGTGTAGTTATGATGTCAGAGGCTAAATTTACTTCTGGTTGGATGAAGGTGAATGACTGTCCTGGAATGACAACTTTGATGTGGTTCCCACTAGCAGTCAGTACTCTAAAGCACTGGCAACAACATTGCATATTCTGAAAAAAATCATGACTACCTATTGTGTGAAAGAAAATCAATGTCACTGCAGCAAGATTCACCCCAGACATAGCTTAGTGCCCCTCAGTGGTAATGGATTAGTGCTTTATTAAATGAAAGCCATCACTGGTACTCACATTTAGACTTATTTACTATAAACTGGTTTAGTTGTCATTGAAGAATTCCATTTTATACTGTTCAGAAATATGGCCCGTTTTTATGTTCTAAAGTTAGATATGTTGCTCCTCAGGGATAAGTACTGGAACTTTTACTCAATCATCACAATATTTTGCCATTATTTTTAACACCAATCACTCTTTTATGACATACATTACAACACTACCCAAAACCTTAAGTTTTCTGACTTAAAAATGCTTGAAAATTAAGATGGTGTCTGAATATGGAACATCCTTCAATGTTTTATTCATTCGTATTTATATCTTCTCCATTCAGTGTCTTTGTAATTTTGTTAATTTAAAACACTACTGTACGGCTCACTACTAGAACTAGAAAGTATAACTACATAACTCCTGTCTTTTAACTAGTTTCCAGTTAGGTTTAGAGCTAATTTCAAAATCCTTTTTATTACGTGTAATGGGCTGGCACCCTACTAATACTTATATATCTTCTCAGCACATACAACACCAGACTGTACATTACAGTTTCAAGATCTAGGACTCCTAAAGACTCCAAGGATCAATAAAACAATGGTGGGAGATCAAGCTTATAGCTACAGAATCCCAAACCTATGGAGTGATGTGCCAGGCTGAAGACTCATAACTTTAGTCCAGGCATACCCATTTCTGTTATTTCTAAGCCTAAAATGCTCCTTCATCAGTATTTCTATCCTTTTCCTAATACTATGAGCTCTAAAGTACTTGCATATAAGATTGAATTCATGTTTTTAATTAAGAAATTGATGTTTGTGGGATGGTGTGGTGGTTATCACTACTGCCTTATACTTAAAACCAACACTGCAGGAAATTGTCCCATGAAACATTGCAGTCCATTAAAACCACTGTGTTCCCAGCTTATCTTTCAAGACCTTGCAGCTGAAGAAGAAGCTGCCTACCCAATAGACTCAGCCTTTTTTTTTCATGCAGTCAATAGATCCGTGTCCCTGCTGCTTCAATGGCTCCATAGTAGGGCTCCCAATCCAGACCTAGGCTTGGGCCCTTCCTTCCCATGGACAAAGGAAAGGCAGACCATCCAAGCCTCTGTCACTGACTCCCGCTGCCCTCCTGGACTTAAGTGGAACCACACTAGTTGCTCCCACTCTTTTAAGCCACTCAGCTGGAGTGAATCATCTCTGCAACACAAAGCGCACACAGTCCTCCTGGGGCTCTCCTCCTCCTGGCTGTCTGCACCTCACTCCTGCACTGACTCTTCCCCATTTCCTGCCTGCTTCACTCTCTACTTTAACCTCCCTTCTTCAATCTCCCTTGTTTTTCTTTTTTTTTATCCTAACACTCGCTCTTTCATTTTAATTTGGGGGGGCATGGCACATTTGCAGCAATCAGCACCTCCCGGCGCCAGTTTGGGTCACGGCCGATTCCGCACCTGTGCACTACGTAAGTGTAGGGCCATCCACTGCCGCATCGCACACCATGCTACTACGCACATCTAAAGACGTGAGTGTGGCAATTACAATTATTTATTTAAAATGCCAACCAGCTGTGGACCCAACTTTACCACACACTTCCCCTCCTAAAGCCACTAGTTGCATAGAAAGGTTCCATGCCTCAACCAACCCTGTGCAACTAGTGGCACAGTGCTATTTATTTAAATAGTTTTGTTTAGTAGCATATGTTTTAATGTCATGTCTGTACATTTAATGTAACACCCCTTCTTTTTTGTAAAATGTGTTGTGAACACAGATTAAAATGTGAATGTAAAAACGAAAGAATTCCACATTTGAAAATACTAAATCCAAAAGGAAACAAAATCCCAAAAATACAAAACTTAAAACCTAAAAATGATTCCCAAAAAACAAAAAAAAAAAGAATAAAGACCTGAAAAAAACATAGTTTGTTAATCAAAATTCAATTAAGGAATTAACTAAAATCCACTAATCCAAAATTTTGTTGTGATAGCTAAAACCAAGGTCAGAACTTGTAATGACCCAGAGAAACTACTGTATTGGAGGCTATATGCAAAAAGCATAATCAGGACATGAAAAATTACTTTATTAGCTGGAAGGAGTCGAGGTGTAAGAAACGGCTGGGATCATTAGCACAGTTTTGGGCAATGCAATATCAAGTAGTGTAATAGTGTAACCTAATTTCGTCCTAGTCACAAATTACAGTTACTGACCTAATTAGAATTTACAGCCATTACTTGTTGTACACAGATGTTTCTAAGCAAATAAATATAAATGTCACACATAAATGTCCTGGAGGGAAGGCATTCTATCTCACATATTGTTAAAGGAGTTGAGCTTGGCTACATGATCTGCAGCCACTGTTTGATTTGCATTGCACATACACACTGTTCTAAATCAGTTGCAGATTACATTGAATTTTACAATCCTGCCAGATCCGTACTGGAGATATGTGTAGTTTTACCACATGACATTTCATTTTACTTCAGAATTGTACAGAGGCTGACTTTGTCTTTATTACTAAATTAAAGTTTTGAGTTTTACTTAGAAAGAGAACACCTTTTTAGTTTTTCAGCACAATACATTAAAAGAATTTATTTAAAGGACAGAATCTATTTCTGCTTTAAGGAAGATGGAACAAAAGTGAACTACATAAGAGAATTTTATAATTAAAAAGTATGGTAGCTATATTAATATTTTTGTTCTTTGTGATACACAGTGTCTTGATCAAATAGATCATAAATATTAGATTTAAAAAGGCAAAAAAGTCTTTATATAATATAATATTATATATAATAACAAATATCAAATCAAATGAAAATGCTATAAGTGCCTTGTGCTTCAAAATATAGCACCTTATGCTGACATGCATTTCGATTTTTTAGTCACATTTCTTTAATATTACTGTGAAAATGAAGAAGACTGAGTACAAGTAAGGTCACTAAATCTTTACCTTAATTATTAGTGAATATAAAATAGTTAACCATGATTGCAAAATGTAAGTGTGTCCTCTTTGGTCACTATATGCCCTTTTTGATAGTGTAAAGAGTACAGAGACAGTAGTGACAGTGACACAAGTGTATCAATTGTGTTACACCATAAACACCACAGATAGCTGGCTGCTGACCTATTAATAAGTGCTCTCGTCTATTGGAGTCTACACCAGCAGTTATTTTAACAGGTACCATTTCTGTGCTTGCCAGAATTTGAATCTGATGCCCTACGAACACAAGATTTCAGAGGGCAACTAGAAGAAAGTGAGCATCATAACCAAGATAACAACTACCAGTAACCAAAGCCTACAATCGAGAGGCAAAATCAATGATTATAGAGAGTTCAAAAACAAAGAACTTTTTTAGAATGGTTTGAAGGGTTTTGGAATCAGTGTAGTTGAATGAGGATGTACACCCTTCAATGACCTTTAATTCCATTGTGTCATAATTGACAGTGCCATGACCTCTGAGGACATGCTCACTCTAGGACGTTACTGGCAAAAGGAATCAACAACAGCACTGTAAAAATGGTAGTGATATAATGACTCAAATAAAAATTTAAATCATAACAAGAAGTGTTATTCAAGAATAAATTAAGCCAGTGGATTACTTGGGGTAAAAAAAATAGAAGCTTTAAATAGATATCCCCTATGGCGAGGTGCAAAGAATATTCAAAATAGGAGATATCTGCCATTGAGTAGTTATGTCAGTTTGATTTTTACCTTGCTGGCATTGCCAATGTATATTTGAAGAATGGGTTAAGGAAAGAAAGCAAAGTTTTATATAATTTTTAAATGTTATTATTGCTATTATTATTGCTAGATGTCCCATCTGTCATTCACGCTGTCTCTCTATCAATTGGTCAGCTCTCATGAGTTGAGATTTTGTTCTTTTTAGGTCTGATCAAATTCCTTGCAGTAACTCCTTGCTGGGTTGTAGCCATGAACACCGCCATGTCTGACTGGTCTGTTTAATATAAGGTGGATAGTTTTAATTATTCAAATTATGAGGAAAAGCCAACGAACAGGAGTTAAACAACAACCTTTTAATCTTCCTTTCTGATGTACTGCATTTCTGCTCTTGATCAAGCCTCACCCAACAGCACCCTACAAAAGCGTGTAATACTCCATTTTATATTATGGTAGATAGAAGAAGCTCAGGGCCTTACCCACATAAGTAACATTAAGCACTGGTCATTTTGTCTGCTAGTACGGCTTCAGGCTGTTTAAATGTTTCTGCTCTGAGCCAGCAGGTGGCACTGGTGTGCAAACTAAAGGACCCAGGAAAAAAAAAATAGGAACCCCCAGGGTCAACATTTTGGGTTCAAAAGTTGTCAATCTTGTCTGTATGGTCCAATAGATCACCTATGCAAAATTTGTTTCAGATTGGTCAAAGGGTGGAGGATTGTATAGGGAACAGACAGACAGATGAACATTCTATTATATATACAATATATATAGAGAGAGAGATTATTACAATATTTTATTAAGATTTATTTTTGTAAACTAAATGTCTCTACTGCCTGCTTCATATGCTTGAAATGGCTTAGTGCTAATGCAAATCATTTTATTGACTTATTTAAGTGCTGAATTCATGCTTACGGTTATTTCCTCCTTATTAGTTAACCGATAGAATATCTTAATGTGATCCTTGTATTTTCCAAATGTTATATTTTTACATTGATTTAAAGAACAATGTAAAGTAGGATAAGTAGTACTCTAATTACTTTTTCCAGGAAGTAATCCTGTTACAATCTCATAGAGGTAAGTAGTAATTTGCAATGGGTAACTTTCTTTGAGTAATTCTGTTCATTAATACCAGGAACTAAAAAATAAATTCTCATCAAAATCAGAAATGCAAAACTAAAATTGAAGTCAAAAGAATACTGTTAACAGGTTTTTACACTAGCGTAATGTTGTTTGATCTCGCTGTCACCAACAGTTAATGGTTTTATTGATTGGAATCGAAAACTCAAACATATGGTTCACTATGCTGCCATCTATAAATAGCAATTACATGGTGTCATCACATGTAGTATCAATGCCTGATCACAAGTAAACAACATGGGTGTGGCCGCATAATAGAAGAAAATAGCAAACCTAATTTAAATAATAATGATAATGTAGAAAATCATAAGCAAAGCACCAGAGATGTGACAGACAGTAATTCATAAAAAAACTAGAAAAATATAAAGTAAACTAAAAAAGTGCAAACCTGATATCCTATCTTAAGCCTAATTGTGTGCCAGCTGATCACTGGGCACATCCCTAATCAGTTCTTACCTCCATGTATGTGAAAACTGACATACTTGGAGATAATAAAACATGTACGCTCCACAATGACATTGGTGAAAAGATACGACGTGTCAGAGTTAGGGTTGAGCTCCATGTCCACCCCTTTCTTTTGCTGCCGATTTGCTCCTGGCCCCACCTATCTCTCTTTTTCTGTTTCTGGGTCGGGCAAAGAAATTAAAAGGGGGAGCTTGGCTAGAGCTCTTTGCCATACTGTTGCAGAGCTTACTCTTCAAAAACCTGGAGTGTTTTCTTTCCATGTGCTTCAGTGTGTTTAGAGTTTTTGACCTTTTTGTCTGTGTTTTTGTGACTTTGCCTGAGCTTTGGTTGCCTTTTCATGTTTTGACATCTGGTCTTTTTTTTGGATTGTGGGCCTTAAATAAACATGTTTTCTTTTTTTTTGCCTTACTTGCTTATCCTGATCTGCATCCCCACAGTGGTTCACTCTGTCTGCCATGCGTGACGGGGAATCGCTCCACTGCCTGACCTTGTCATTTGACTTCAACACCATGCATACTGATGTCAGGAGGTTGCGCTGAGAGGGTGAACACCTCTGAAGATGTTCAGCTGACACCAGGTCCCTGGAGCTGTAAGACAGCAGTAGTAGCACCAACCACTGTGCCATGAATGTTTTTTAGAAATCTGAGAAAGAACAAGTGAGCATTCTTCTGGGCTTCTGACAAGTGCAGCATGCAGTATTTTTTCATGTTTGCCTAATTTTTGCTTCAATGAAATGCAGAGTTGAAACTAAGATAAATCTTAGCTGAGAATCCAAACAACTTAAATTCTCCTCTGAATTCCATAGGAAAGTATGCATTATGTGTCCTGTATGTATATCATCTTTCAAACTACATGAAAGAAAGGGGGCAAAGATATTCTTATAAATCATATATGAAATAAACAGGAAAAATCAATGTATTTAATGAGTCTTCCTGAAAGACTACAGATGTCAAAGAAGGGGTCATTGTTTTGTTTTTTCTCTTAACGCAACATTGATTTTGGATTCCAGGACTGGTAAAACACATACCTTCCTGTGCAATTCCCATCGGGAAAGAGCACAAGGGTCCTTCTTCTTTCGCCTTTATTGCTGATGTTTAAACATGAAGGAATGTGAAAACAGGCATAAATCACAACAAGACATAAATCAATAATTTTACTGCATGTGTTGTTTTCTTTTTTCTAAGGAAGAATAATTTAATATATCATTCAAGAAGTGGCAGACTAAATGTAACTTGGGTTACCAATTAAAGAGTGAGAAAATTCTGAATGAGCACTTCTCCTTTAAGACTTTCTTCAGCATCTATGCAAAAAAGCTAGATATCAATTTATATTTTAATAGTAGGTTTCATATAAGGCACAAAAAGGAACCATGTACTGTATATACAGTAATACAATGCCTAAAGAAGCTTCTTTAAGTTATTCCTAATAAATTTCATCATTTAAAGAAAAATGAGAAAACTCTGAATCATTTTGTCCTTAAGGGGTATGTTCCCTAGCTGCTGTAGAACACACAATGTTAACAATAGACCCCCTACACTCCCCACTTCAAGATCTATTAAAGGTACACAGGAATACATGACTTGCTTTCCATGGGATACACCTCACTTTACCACTGTTTTTGGCACACTCTGGTATTTCTCCTGTGCTGTGCATGTCATTTATAAAACTCTGAGTAAAAGGCTCTGCTAAATGAATACATGTAAATGTTGATTTTATGGTAGCAGACAAGCAGCTCAGTAGCACTTTTAGGCACCTGAGCCCTTAAGAACAGAACAATGGAAACAGGGCTCTGAAGTGACTCTGACATTAAGTGGAGTGTCAATATTATCTGTCTTCTAAAATACACTGAATCTCCAATTATGAAATAAGTTGAAGTCACAAGTCACTGGCCTAGAGTTAGTTCAGTCAGAAAGACTGGGGGGGCAAGAGGTAGAAGGTGCTGCCTTTTGATTTGGACCAATGGGATGCGCTGTTGGCATGTCATTTATAAATAGTGCTGGGATTCCTTTAGGGTGTGTTCTTTGTCTGTCGTTAAAGTTGTTGTGCAAGCTGCAAAATAAAAGCTTGTTTCCATCGCTTGGTCACTGTCTCAGTGCTCGGTTCAATATTTTCAGAAATTGGCTGCATACATTTTATATTTGACTTTATACAATGGATGGATGGATGGATCTTCACTTTATACTTTTAAACTGGCTTTACACAGACTCACAATTCACTCCATATATTTCAAGTTTGACTTCATATATTATCACCTCTCACTGCTGCCTTGCTACTCTAGAGTAGAATTCGTTGCAGTCCTAGTAATAAGAGAGTTGAAGAGACTCTGTCTGGACCAAGCTGATGACCCAATGGTATTAGCCCAGGAGTTCTGAAAGTGTGTGTACAGGACAGCTTTATTTAGTTAAACTTGAGCTTTAGCTTTGTTGCATTGGTATGGAAAACATTCTGACTGATCATGGGTTCTAAAAAAGAAATTGGAAATCTTAAATGACTATTGATCAGCCAGCAGTTCTAACTTAGCACATCATGAAGACCACAGAGAGGCTAGTTTTGGCTCACTTCAGACTTCTGATCTGGTATTACAGTACCACCCGCACTTTCCTACTAGGATTGCATTTGTTAAACACAATGGTATCTACCTGCTCAGCAGAGCCCACCCCTACTTGGACAAAAGCAAGAAGCACTGTGAGATCATGTTTCTTGGTTTAGCCATTCAGCAATTCGAACATTAGAACAATGTAGACAAGAATAGGCCATTTCGCCCAACAAAGCTCATCAGTCATCATCATTTTAAAAGTCCCTAAAGTCCTACAACTTTAGGTAGCTTATTCCAAGTGTCTATGTCTCTCTGTGTAAAGAAAAATTTACCCTTAACAGGTTTCCAACTGTGTCCCCGTGTTCTTGATGAACTCATTTTGAAATAACAGTCTTGATCCACTGTAATTATTCCCTTCATAGTTTTAAACACTTCAATCATGTCTCCTCTTGATCTTCTTTTGCTTAAACTGAAAAGGCTCAGCCCTTTTAGTCTTTCTTCACAATGTATCACCTGTAGCCCTGGAGTCAGCCTAGTTGCTCTTGTCTGAACTTTTTCTAGTGCTACTATGACCTTTTTGTAGCCTGGAGACCAAACCTACACACAGTACTCCAAATGAGGCCTCACCATTGTGTTATAAAGCCTGAGTATAACCTCCTTGGACTTGTACTCCACACATTGTTCTTTATAACCTAACATTATGTTTGCGTTCTTAATGGCTTCTGATCACTGTTGGGAAGTTGATAGCATAGAGTCCACTATGATTCCTAAATCCGTCTCATAAGGTGTACTTTCAATTTTCAGATCTCTCATTGTGTATTCAGACTTAACATTGTTACTTCCTGCGTTTAATACTTTACATTTACTGACATTAAAACTTCATCTGCCACAGATCTGCCCAAGCCTGTATGATGTCCAAGTCCCTCTGTAATGATTCAACAGATTTCAGATTATCTGCCAATCCACCTACCTTGGTATCATCTGCAAACTTAACCAATTTAGTACTTATATTTCTATCCAAATCATTTGTATTTATTACAAATAGCAGCAACCCTAGCACTGACTAACTCTTAACAGGTTCCTTGCACCGTCACACTCTGCTTTCTGTGTCTCAGCCAATTCTACACCCATCTACAAACATCACCCTGAACTCCTGCTCATTTTAGTTTGATGTCCAACCTTTCATGTAGCGCCTTATCAAATGCTTTCTTAAAGTCAAGGTAAATAATAGCATAAGCTCCAATTTGATCATATCCTTTTGTTGCTTCCTCATAGAATTCCAGCATGTTAGTAAAACATGACCTCCCTCTCCTGAACCCAGGCTGACTGTTCAGAAAAACTCCTGTCCTTGCCATGTGTTGCTCAATCGTACACTTGATAATTCCTTCCATTAATTTACCTGTGATGCATATTAAGCTTACTGGCCTATAATTGCTTGTATCTGCCTGGTCACAATTTTTATATAACGGGATGATATTTGCCATGTTTTACTCCTTTGGAATCTCCCCAATGCGCATTGACTTCCTAAAAATATGTGTCAGGGCTTACATATGTACTTGCTAACCTCCTTAATAGCTCAAGGGTAAATATTATCTGGTCTTGGTGATTTGTTTGATTTCAGCTTATTTAATCTGAGCAGTCTTTCTCCCTGTACAATTTCTAAATCACTCAGAACCTCCTTAGTAGTCCTGTTTACCACTGGGATGTTCCTCACTTCCTCATTTGTGAGGACCTCAGAAAAATGTGAGATTACAGCATCCGCTATTTCTCTGCCTGTATCTTTTAATTCCCCTTTACAATTTCTGATACACTTCACCTCCTCCTTGGCTGTTTTTTTACTACTAAAATACTGAAAGAATCTCTTAGGGTCGTCTTTCACCTTATCTGCTATATTCCTCTCCAACTGTCTTTTTGCCCCCCTAATATCCTTTTTAAATGTTTCCCTGATGTTCTCGTATACCCTACAATTCACCTTGGAGTTATTAGTCTTATATGTCTTATACAGCTGTTTTTTCCTTTACAGATTCTTTTTTAACTCTTTATTAGCCAACTGTAGAGTTTTTTTTAAATTTCCTACTAATTTCAAATTTAGGTATGTACGTATCCTGCATTACACGTAAAATGTTTTTGAACTGTTACACTGCTCCTCGACCGTCTCCACACTTAAAATCTTATCCCAGTCTATCCTTCTTAGACTTTGCCACATCTGCTCAAAATTTTCCCTACCAAAGTTAAACTTGACAATTTTAGTCTTCGTATCTACACTCTTACAAAACACTTGAGAACTTTATTATATTATGGTCACTTGACCCTAGTGGTTCAATCACCTCTACAACCTCAATTCTATCCTGATTATTACAAAATACTAAATCTAGACAGGCTTCATCCTGGGTTGGTGCTTTAACATACTGTGTTAAAAACTGAGTTGTCCTCCACCATTTGCAAGGATATCCCAGTTAATATTAGGGTAGTTAAAGTCCCCCATGACTATAATATCCCCCTGCAACCTTGCCTTTTTAATATTATTACAAAGATGTGCATTGAAATTACTGTCTTCATTGGGTGGTTTATAACACTCTCCTTAAATAAGGCCTGTTTCCCTAATGCTTTCCAGGCGAAGTCACATGTCCTCACTAAGATGGGGCTCATCGTCCAACTGAAGAGGATTTGAATTTAAATTCTGTTTTACAAACAGCAACCCCACCTCCTTTTCTGTTATGTCTATCCTTCTTATGTATATTCCTCTTTGTTAAACTCATCCCCATATGGTTATAAACTAGGTTTCCATTTTTGCTATAATATAGTTAGGCTCCTCTACATATAGCTCCAACTCGCTTGTTTTATTTTTGATACTTCTAGCATTAAGACAAGCTATTTTCAATGTATTACTAAATTTACTTTAGCATTTAAATGTTGGGCTAGAATTTACATTATTACGCATTTTTATTTTAACAATATTGCTTGTTCCTCCATGTATAGTTCTAACCTGGCCTGTCCTAAACTCCCTGCCCTCCAATTCCCTAGTTTAAACAATCCTCGACCAGCCTGCTCATAAGCCTCGCCAACACATTGGTGCCCCTCTGGTTCAGATGTAACCAGTTGCCGCCAAACAGCTCCCACCTGTTCCAAAAGGAGTCCCAATGCCCCATAAGCCTATATCTTTCTGCTGTGCACCAAGATTTGAGTCACACGTTAAGCCTTCTAATCTCATCAGTCTTACCTGGACTGGCACGTGGTACAGGCAGAACTTCAGAGAAAACTACCTTGTCATGTCTGCTCCACAATTGTATGTGCTCAAATCTGACTTTACACATTCAGAATTGACTTAATAAATACAAAGTTTACACTGTATGTTTCCAGTTTAACTTTAAATATTTAAAATTCAGTTTACATATTTGGACTTCACAGCATATAATAATAGTTTGACTTTAAATATTCAAAACTGACTTAATACACTAAGTATCGGATTTCCATTTATAAGCTGAAATTTGATGTTATATATACAGAATTTACAATACAGTAAATGTTAAGTCCAACTTCATGAATTCTGACACTAGCTATATAAATATAAAATTTGTCTCCATATATTCAAATGTCTACACATTTTATGATTTAGCACCTATAGCTGCTTTCTCCACATCTCTATCCCAAACATGAGAGTATTTGTTCAATTGGCTTCTCTAAATCAGCCTGGTATGAGTGAGTGGGAATATTGTCTGTGACAGACTAACGTCCTGCCTTGTACTTCCAGGACAGGCTTTGCTTGTCTAAAATTCTCTTCTAAAATAAAAATGTGAATAAAATGACTGAATGAATGATTCAGGTATAGTAGTTAATGTTTTGACTTTCAGAATTTGCATATTGGGCTTAATTCTGTCTGAGTCACTGCACATAATTTGTAGTCTCTCCTTCTCTCTGCATTCTTATGACTTTGTTTGTGCACTTGGGCCTCCAAGCTCTTAAAAATGTGGTAATTGTTATGTTAAAAGTGACACAATGAGTGTGAACTTGAGTGTGGCCTTTAACTGACATCTCTTCCTGGTTTAAGCCAAATCCTGCCAGGAAAACATTGGGCTCTGTGGTCCTTTAACAGAACTCGTGTGTCCATGCACAAAATGGATGAATGGTTTGGTGAATATGCCCTGTGATACAGTATGTCCAGAGTTGTTGCCTGTCCTGTGCTTGATGAAGCTGGAATAGGTTCTTGTCTTCTTACTTGCCTGAATTTGCCAGAGTGGGTTTGATGGATGAATGGATAAGTGAGCGTGTCTCGAGTTGTTTTCTGCCTTGTACAGAGGTCTGCTAGTAAAGGCTCTGGAGTCCAATGATACTGTAATGGGGCCACAGAGTGATTGTACATATATGCCAGCTTTAGTGTTTCTTATATTTCATTTGAACATAATAGCTAGCACAAAGCAGAAAATAATACACATTTGTTTTTAATTTGCTTATTAAATAAGAACATTTTAATGTACCAACAGAACTGCAAGTAAAACATGGGGCAGATTTAGATTTAGCAGATTGAAGGTATGCTCATACCTTACAACTTAATTTTTTAATTGCCATTCCACAGTCGACTTCTTTATTTTTGACGAGAGAATGTTTTATTCCAGTTTTTCATTTCTCATTAGCTTTTGCCCAAAGTATAACACGTTTGCCAGTTCCTCCTTCTGTTTATCCTACAAGTAGTTCAGTATATTTCTCATCACTCTCCACATTAGGAGGCTCCCCAGTGCTTCACTTGCTAAAGGAACTGTGACCACAAAGCTGACATTCTCTGTGGTGCTTTGGATGGATGAAGTTGGGGAATCCAGGAGGCAGCAGTAAGCTGACCTTGCACTTCTCAGGGGAAAATTAAAAAAGCTACCTTCATCATAGCTTTCCAGCTGTCCTGTGGTTTTTGTATTCTGGGATTAAAACAAAACGGAAAAAGTATATACAGTATATAAACCCATTGTGTATTTCAGTGCTTTTTGATCATTCATCATAGAAGCACATTGGGAAAGGTTTTCGTCTCACAGAGCTTATACTCTGGTTCAGGTCTATGCTTTCTCCCACATCTAATGACATGCACTCTGTTTAGTTAGGGACTCTACAGCAGGGGTGTCCAACTCCGATCCTGGGGGACTACAGTGGCTCCAGGTTTTCTTTCCTGTCACTTTCTTAATCAGTGACCAGTTTCTGCTGCTAATTAACTTTTGCCTTAATTTTAATCAACTTTCTATTTAAGATTTAGACTTCTTAACTGCTTTTTTTTCTTTAAATAAGAGCCAAACAATAATGAGATACAAAGTGAACCAACACATGCCCAGCTAACATGAGTCCATCATACAATATATGAAGATAGAGAAAGGTGAGGGTCTCAGTAAGGCCGGGTTTATACTTCACGCAATACGACGCATGCTGCAGCGGACGCTCCTGCTACGCAAGCGTTGTAGTGTTTATACTTGCGCGCATACTTTACATAAATCTGGAGGAATCCGCCAGGTGGCAGTGCGAGATATTATCATGGTGAGAACATGTTCGGCTTCTCTGTGTTGTGAATTGCCTACAACACCCATTAAATTCTGATGACACCTTACCGCAATATCTCTGAAAAGGATGTTTATTGATTAAATCCAGGAATGTGTCCATTCCAGCAAGCATTGGGCACAAGTGAGAAACAATCCCTGGACGAGGCCTCAGCTCATCACAAGGTGAATACAAGCACACACATACACTAGCGTCATTTTAGCAGCACCAAATCCCCAAATCTGCATATCTTTGCATGTTTTCCTGCTGGGTTTCCTCACTGTGCTCCAGTTTCCTTTTAAACTCCAGGTAGGGAATATCAGCGACGTGACTCCCTGCAAAACAGCAGCACTACCGAAATTACCGATTTATCTGTAAAATGTAATATACATACATTAATGCTTTTCATCATGAAAGTGATATCAAATATGAATCCAAGGATTCTAAATGTGCAGAGAGTTGGAATATCATACATTTAATGTGCTCAGTGTGGCGATCTATTGCTGGTGATCCACTGCTGGCAGGACCAGAGGAAGCCCTAGAAAAAAAGACGGCACAGAAGACGGTATGTGAGACTTTTAAAACGTATTGTGTCATTACGATCGGGAATATGCGATGCTTGAATATAAAAGCACTATGAATACATCTGTATGTCGTCATTTTGCTTCACCACATCGAACCATTTATCAAACATCGAAGCACGCACACTGATCTTGTAGGATCCGCAAAGCAGCTTTCTGTCACATGTACAGTAGATAGTAAACAGAGACTCTGACGTCACATTTCAACTTTTAGCACTCTGCGCCCCCCGACATTTTGCTGGTACTGCAACTTGCACACACGTCGCGTTAATTTCTGAGGACCTGCTCAGAGGATGTATCAAATGAACGATGAGAACGCGTGGCAGCCATGATACGGTGCGTATGTGTTCTGAGCGTGAAGTATAAACGAGCCCTGAAGATGATCTGCTCATGTCAACAAAACAGTTTGAAGGTGCTCTTGAAAAAGAAAACAGTTTTGGAAATATCTGCTGTGGCAGAATGAGAGCACCAGCAAGCCATGGAATTAAATAACTGGTTTGATTAACAACAAGAGTTGGTTTCTAATTAAGAAATTGATTGGAGTCAAATTAGTTGAACTAGCTGGTCATTTGTAGGCTCACTTCACATTTCATTTTTGTTTGGCTGCCATTTAATGAAAAGGGAAGCAATTCAGAGGACTGAGTGTTAAAAAAACATGACAATTAAAAAAGAAAGGAAAAGAAGTCAATTCACAGCAGAAATTGGTTAAGGATGAAAAAAGTGGCAGGAAGGAAAACCTGCAGCCACTGTCGCCCTTCAGGATCGAGTTGGACACCCCTGCTCTACACTTATGTATGGCCTATCAAGGCAGGCTTCTACTTTTCAGTTTTGCTTATGTGTTACTGTAGTTCCTGTTTCCTTAAGACTTAGTGCTGAATGGATCGAATCAGGTTCCCTTTATATACACACCCACAATGTCCAGGACTACCCACTGGAAGGGACATCCAAAAGCCAACCATATCAAGTGACCTACAAACATTATGTGTACTTCACAGATAAATAAAACATCAGACTGAAAGGGACCCTCGCCTGAACAGGGGAAACATAAGAAAGGGAGCTGCAAACCTTGGATGCAATGCAACTTGCTCTGATCCTTTTTTATTCTAGAGGAATGACTAAAGAGCTCAGTGAGAAGATTAAAAAAAGACATGGGAATGGTAGAGTCTGTCTCCTTCTACACACTTGGCCAAAGGAAGATATAAAGGAAGACTAGAGAGGAGAAAGGGCAGTTTGCCTGTGACCATTGAGAGGATCAGAACACTGTGTAAAAGGATATGCCAGACATATGTATTATTCCTGAAAACAGGGAAAACCCAACCCAAAAGCAAGGAACAGGCATTAAAAGCCATTTGACTTTGTCTGTTTGGTACCTATTCTTTTTATAAAGTTTCCGCTCTGCTAACTGGGAAAAGAGGCTTCACTGGGTGTTCCCTGACAGAACTGCTTTAAGAAAATAACAACCAGCATGCATCGAATTAAAAGTATACGTAATGTTCTTGTATTTTAGTCTGACAAGTGCCCCCCTAGCAGACAAAATATAGAAAATAAGTAAGTGCCCTGGAGTGATAGGGTGTAAAATTGGGAAGTTATCTGGAACACCTGGTGCTCAAAAATTCTGTTTTAATTTATTCCCATACCCAATGCTCATGTCTGTCTCCTTAAGAAGAGAGGCATTTTGGCATATGGGAAATTTCAGATTGACAGACTTCCTTACTATAGCTCAAAGCTAAGGACAAGTTTGTGGCTTAAGAAAGAAAGAAAGAAAGAAAGAAAGAAAGAAAGAAAGAAAGAAAGAAAGAAAGAAAGAAAGAAAGAAAGAAAGAAAGAAAGAAAGAAAGAAAGAAAGAAAGGCAGGCAAACAAATGTAAGAAAATATATGAATGATTTTATTTGATATTTCTTGCCTTTGATAGATAGATAGATAGATAGATAGATAGATAGATAGATAGATAGATAGATAGATAGATAGATAGATAGATAGATAGATAGATAGATAGATAGATAGATAGATAGATCCCACCATCACTTGATATAAAGGCAAATCCCAGTGCAGGTCATGCCCATCTAGGACAGCAAGGTGATTGCAAATTTGTAAGTTTACCATTATTTTTCAGAGTGACAGCAGCTTTTTGGGCTGCAGTAGAATAACAGAATCCCTGGATGAAAATAAAAGGAATACAACGAAAACATGCAAAACTCCACACAGAAATTATCTCAGCCCACATTAAGGATTGCCAGCCAACCGCTTTGAGACTGCAATGCTGCCCACCACATCTCCATGCCATTCTAATTTGTGCACTGGGAATTATGATTAAAGATTAAGAAGATCACCAAAATTCCAAATAAAATATCACATAACACTGCATTCTGGGCTACAAAAGCAGCCTCTACACACTATAAACATGTTTTTAAAGTTTTGCTCATCCAGTTCTGGAGTACAGCTTTTTGTGAGTTGTTCAAGGTCACTCAGTGAGTCAGGCCTGAGCGGGGGCGCTAACCACAAACCTCCTGGTATAGAGCTTTTGTCTTTAACCAGCGGACCACACAGCCTCACATATATCTAAACCATCTGCACAAAGCTGCACACATGCAAAACGTTACTTTATAAAGACACAGAGACAGGCAAAGTGGAAAGGGAGAGACATTTCATCGGATTTAATTGTGTGCTGCATTATGTAACATATGTTGAAAATAGCTCACTGGCATCTACCTCATTTCAGACATGCCTGCTGTTGTGACAGATTAAATAAAATTTGTTTTTATTTCTTTTTTCCTCTCATTGTTAGTATTATGTGAAAAAAACAAACTTTAATAAGAAGTAAATGATATCACCAGAAGAGACCTCTTAAAGCAAACTAAAAAGAATAATTCTCCTTGGTTAAACTTTTACAGCAAGTTGACTCTGCAGCGTGTTATACAGTTTCCATAACAGTATATTCATTTTGAGGTTGGAACAGTAAAAGACAGATATTTAATTTGAAGCCTGTTTCTGTAACTTGACATGCATTCTATAATTTTTCACGAGATTCTCTCACACACGTGTACACTCAAGGGAAAAAAGTAGAGGAAGGTTACCAGACCAGAAAATAAGTATTTAATATTGCTGTCTGAGACATAAACATTTTCACAGTCTATGTCCCATTTCTATAAACTTACATACTTGTTCAACCCAAATTGCAATTTTTATCTTGTGTCAGTTTTTTAGCATGCTGCTCCTATTGTTTATGCCTGCTGTTTCATCCAGTCTCCACATGTTTTGTTTCCCCACTAAGGGGCGGTCGGGCTTAACACTTGTTTAGGAATTGTAGGCTCCTTAAGCACATTACATTTTTGGGACCCCACATACTGTGTAACCCTTCACATTTACTCTAAGCTGAGGCTGTTTTAAGGTATTTAATGTGGTAAATTAATTTAAAAAGAGCTGAAAACAGCGGGCGGCACGGTGGCGCAGTGAAAGCACTGCTGCCTCGCAGTTAGGAGACCCGGGTTCGCTTCCCGGGTCCTCCCTGTGTGGAGTTTGCATGTTCTCCTTATGTCTGCGTGGGTTTCCTTCCACAGTCCAGAGACATGCAGGCTAGGTGCATTGACAATTCTAAATTGTTCCTGGTGTGTGGGGCTGGCGCCCTGCCCAGGGTTTGTTTCCTGTGTTGGCTGGGATTGGCTCCTGTAGACCCCCGTGACCCTGTAGTTAGGATATAGTGGGTTGGATAATGGATGAATGGATGAAAACAACTAAAAAAGGATGAAATGGATGGCATGGGAAGTGGTTTGCAAGTTGTTATCCAGTCAGTCTGTGGGAGAAGCTAAGAAGATCCTTGAGGTCTTACTTCATGTCTGATTGCGTCTTTGGCCAGCCATCTCTGTGATTTTTACCTATTGATACACCTCTCACTATCCACTGAATGATGACAACAACTGTTTGGAATTTACAACTGTTTGATTTAAATTTAAGCTAGCAATCAAAGTTTGTCATATTTAATAATATAACTCATTTCTTGATCTTCTAAGGTTTCAGACCTTTTTATTTCAGGTTGATTTCATCCTTTTCCTTCACCATTATTATTATTATTATTATTATTATTATTATTATTATTATTATTATTATTATTATTATTATTATTATTATTATTATTATCAGCACCCTCCTCTCAGTGCACTAAGGCATACTGGTTCAGCAGAGGTCACCCAGATCTCTTAGGCCTTGAACTCAGCCTTTTGTTCAGCTGAGGACCCATTGAAGAATGTGGGCCGTACTAAATACTGCGATTTTCTGGATCTCTTTCGCGCTAACTCTACACGGGAGTTATCCAGTTACTCTTGGAACCCGGTCTTTATGGTTCCCAGTGCACCTATGACTACTGGAGCTCTTGTCCTCATGTTCCATATGCATCTGGCTTTGATCTCTAGGTCTTTATACTTGATGATCTTCTCTGACTCTTTGCTCAGAATGCTACTGTCATCCAGGTCTGTCACATCGATGAAGATCCATGACTTGCTCTTCTAGTCATGGAAAACAATGTCTGGCCTAGTGCCAGTGATGGTATGGTTTGTGGGAATGGAATGGTCTCACATGATGACACATTCTCCAGTGTCAACGACAACATCTGGTGTATGCTTGTACTTTTGTCCATTGCTAAAACACCCAGCTGTTTGCATAATGCCCAGTACAGGAACATGCTGACCTTGTTGTGACATTCAAGATATTGCTTTGCGGCCAGTACATGGCATCCAGACACTGTGGCTGATGGTCTCCTCAGTGTCACCACACAGGCAGCATTTGCTGTTCATTGATGCTGGATATCTCTTGGCTGGCCTGGGAATGCCTCGATATCTCCCACCCTGGTGGAGTTAGAGGAGATGGCAAGGAAAAGGGATGCGTGGCATTTTTGTTTAGATGTTGTCCCCACAACCCGACCCGGATAAGCTGCAGAAAATAGATGGATGGATGGACATTTCTTTATGGCAGCTCCATATGATTCATTGTTCTTTGTATCTGTACATGCCGTAAGAGGGACCTTTACATGAGTGAAAATCAGGGAGGCATCCAGTCCGGATGGAATTTCAGGGTGTTTTTTAAAACCTGTGGCAATCAATCAGCCAATGTCTTCGGTGACATCTTTCATATTTTGCTTACAGGAACTGATGGTATTCATTCACTACTTTGAGAGACTGGTGCTGGGTCACATTAAACAGTATGTGATCCATTGCACTTCATACCACCTAGCACATCTGGATAATAAATGTTGCTGTGCCACAGTCCTGTTTATCGACTAAAGATCAGCATTTAACACTGTTGTACTATCAAAGTTGACCATCAAACTCCTCAATCTGAGACTTAGTACCACCCTCTGCATTTGGATTTTAGACTTCCTAACTGACAGGAGGGGCACATTTTGCAGGCAGTAGTACAGTGGCAAAGGCACTGAACTTTAAAACAAAAGATTATCAAAACAGTGTGGTAAATATAACAAATAACTTGTATGGCACTGATATTTAAGCTGTAAATGATTTTATGGAAATATGTGTGATATTGTGCTATATTTTCATATAGGTTTAAGCTTGAACTGAGAATATGAAACATATGAACTGAGAGACAATGGAAACATAGAGGAAACAACCAAGAAAACAAGTAAGAAAATGTACATATGGTGTAACATTCAGGTGCATTCAGGGACTTAGTTAACTGTTTTGGATGTTGGAGCATTTTTAATCTTTGTATTCATTTCATCAAAGAGTATGTTATCACTGTTTTGTTTAATTATTGCAACACTAAAGTGTTACAGCGGTAACAGAATGTAATTACATGTGTTGTTATGTTTTCCAAAGGAAGGGCATCTTTTTAAAATAATGGAGGTAACTGGGAGAACAGACATCAAAAATAGAAGACAAAACAGCAAAACTCCAAATCTTATGTCAACCCTAAATGCTAAACCAAAAACCAAAGTCAATGGCAGAAAAAGAGTCTAAAGCACTAATAATGAATAATAACAACAATCATGCAATAAAGTCTTTAAGTTTATCCACAAGCTTGGATGACCATTAAGTGCATTGTGCTGACGTTTTATCCTGTGGCAGCAATACATCAGCACTATGAACCTCCGAAGGTTGTTGCATAGGAACATTAAAGTAACTGAAGCTCAGCTAAAACAAACACAGTTTCAGAAAAAGATGTAAAACTATTTAACTATTAGGAAACTATTTTAAATCAGAAAACTGATGCCAAAATTGGGTTCCATGACCCCAGAAACTTATATTTCAATATAAAAGTAACTACCCCAGCTTAAGGATATGAGACAATAATTTTAAACAATCTCAAATTAAAACATGTGTTACTAAAATAAAATACATGAAGCACTTTACAGTATTTTGGTAAAACAATATCCAAATAAGCTTCATAGACAGTAGAGTTCAATTCAAGTGAAGTGAAAATTTTACTTTTTGTAGTATTATTAGTTGCTGGTTGTGGAGTGTTTCTTAAAATTTCTTTAAAAATAAACATTTTTGAAAAAAGTATCTGTTTAAAAGTTCACACCTACAATATGTTGAACTCTCACCCTAAAATTGTTCTTTGCGTTGGACCATGATGGATAGCAGGTGACTATGGCTCTTTGCTGATAAAATATAGTGTCAGAGAAGTATGGAATCATTGTGGTGTGCAGATAATGTAGTAATAAGGTTGTTTTTAGTGGAAGATAATATGCATTATATGCCACTGAACCATATTTCATCTTCCATTAATTTCTAGATTATTTCCTTGCATTTTTACTGCTATGGTCAAAAGGATCATGCCATCTATTATTATTTTAAGCAGCAGCAGAAGTGAACTGGTGTGGCAGAGATTCACATGAGACACTGCTGCCAGTCCTATAGGCAAAATCAGACAGATAGCTGCTGCCATGTTGTAAGGAAACACTTTTTGTATGAATTCGTAAAATGCTTGTTACTATTCCTGCCTGTTTAACTAAGACATGCATAATCATTTGTACAAGCACATCAATATAGAGATGAGGTTATATAACATTTTATTTTATTTTTTTGTTATTTGTAAGAATTTACACATAAGAAGTCCTATTCAATGAATCAGATGTGTGCCAAAGAATGTTAATCTGTCTAACTGTTTTGAGTTCTTTAGATAATGTAAAAGCATTGGTTTGTTTAAAGATGCTTCTTCTTTTTCTTTTGGCTGCACCCATTAGGGGTCGCCACAGTGGATCATCATTTTCCATATCCTCCTGTCCTCTGCATCTTGCTCCATTACACCCCCCACCCACATGTCATTTCTCACCACTTCCATAAACCAACTATTAAAACTTCTTCTTTTCCTCTTACCTAACAGCTCTATCCTTAGCACCATTTTCTCAATATATCCAGCATCACTCCTTTGCACATGTCCAAACCAACACAATCTTGCCTCTCTGACTTTGTCTCCAAACCATTAAACTTGAGCTGACCCTCTGATGTACTCATTTCTAATCCTGTCCATACTCGTCACACCCAATGCAAATCTCAACATCTTTAACTCTGCCACCTCCAGCTCTGTCTCCTGTTTTTTGGCCAGTGCTACCATTTCCAAACCATATAACATAGCTGGTCTCATTACTGTCCTGTAGACCTTCCCCTTCACTCTTGCTGATACCCGTCTATCATAAATCACTCCTGACACTCTTCTCCACCCACTCCACCCTGCCTGCACTCTCTTCTTCACCTCTCTTCCACACTACCCGTTACTCTGTACTGTTGATCCCAGGAATTTAAACTCATCCAACTTCTGCAACTTTACTCCCTGCATCATCATCACTCCTCTAACCTCACTTTCATTTACACACATGTATTCTGTCTTGGTCCTACTGACCTTCAATCCTCTCCAGTCTAGAGCGTATTTCCACCTCTCCAGGGTCTCCTCAACCTGGTCCTTACACTTGCTACAAGTCACTATGTCATCAGCAAACATCATAATCCAAAGGGACTCCTGCCTAATCTCGTCTGTCAACCTCTCCATCACCATTGTAAATAAGAAAGGGCTCAGAGCTGATCCCTGATGTAATCCCACCTCCATCTTGAATGCATCTGTCACTCCCACAGCAGACCACACCACTGTCACACTTCCCTCATACATATTCTATACAACTCTGACATACTTCTCTGCTACTCACAACTCCCTCATACAATACCACAACTCCTCTCAAGGCACCCTGTCATATGCTTTCTCCAGGTCCACAAAGGCACAATGCAGCTCCTTCTGGCCTTCACTATACTTCTCCATCAACACCCTCAGAGCAAACATTATACTGCTCTTTTCTGCTGCTCGCTAATCATCACCTCCCTTCTTAACCTAGCTTCCACTGCTCTTTCCCATAACTTCATAGTGTGGCTCATTCATTTTATCCCTCTGTAGTTACGACAGCTTAGAACATCCCCTTTATTCTTAAAAATGGATACTGGTACACTACTTCTCCACTCCTCGGGCATCCTCTCATGTTCCAAGATTCCAATAAACAATCTGGTTAAAAACTCCACTGCCATCTTTTGTAATATCTCTATGCTTCCACATATATATCATCTGGACCAACGGCCTTCCCATTCTTCATCCTCTTCATAGCTGTCCTTACTTCCTCCATGCTAATCCATTGCACTTCCTGGTTTACTATTTCCACATCATCCAACCTTCTCTCTCTCTCATTATCTTCATTCATCGGCCTCTCAAAGTATTCTTTCCATCTTCTCAACACACTCTCCTCACTTGTGAGTATGTTTCCATCTTAATCTTTTATCACCTTAACCTACTGCACATCTTTCCCAGATCATTCTCTCTGTCTAGCCAACCGGTACAGGTCCTTTACTCCCACCTTAGTGTCCAACCTTTCATACATATTCATCATATGCCTTTTTTTAGCCTTCGCCACTTCTCTCTTCACCTTGCACCTTATCTCCTTGAACCTCTGTCTACTTTCTACATCTCTCTGACTTTCCCATTTTTCCTTTGCCAATCTCTTCCTCTGTATACTCTCCTGTATTTCCCCATTCCACCACCAGGTTTCATTTTCCTCCTTCCTCTCTCCAAATGTCATACCAAGCACCCTTCTTGCTGTCACCCTTGCTACTTCTATTGTAGTTGCCCAGCTATCTGGTAACTCTTCACTGCCACCCAGTGCCTGTCTTACCTCCTCCCTGAATTCAACCTTGCAGTCTTCCTTTTTCAACTTCCACCATTTGATCCTTTGATCTGCCCTCTCTCTCCTCCTCCTCTTCTTAATCTCTAACTTCATCCTACAGACCACCATTCTATGCTGCCTAACTACGCATTCCCCTGCTGCCACTTTGCAGTCTACAATCTCCTTTAGACTGACCCTCCTGCATAAGATATAAACTACCTGTGTGAATCTTCCTCCATTCTTGTACATCACTCTGTGTTCCTCCCTCTTCTGAAAATACATATTCACCGCAGCCATGCCCATCCTTTTCACAAAATCCACTACCATCTAACCTTCTGCATTCCTCTCCTTGACGTTATACCCACCCATCACTTCCTCATCCCCTCTGTTCCCTTCACCAACATGTCCATTGAAATCTGCTCCAATCACCACTCTCTCTCTCTTGAGTACACTCTCCACCACTACACTATCCAACTCACTCCAGAAATCTTTTTTCTCATCCATCGCACACCCGACTTGGAGGGCATATGCACTAACAACATTTATCATCACACCTCCAATTTCCAGCTTCATAACCATCACTCTGTCTGACACTCTTTTCACCTCCAAAAAACTTTTGACATATTGCTTCTTCAGGATAGCCTCTACCTCATTTCTCTTCCCATCCACACCATGATAGAACAATTTGAACCCACCTCCAATGCACTTGACCTTACTTCCCCTCCATTTAGTCTCTTACACACACAATACAGTACTGGTAGTGGCCGTTGTTAACCTGGGCCTTGACCAATTCGGTATGGAAATCTGTATTGTTGTCTGCATATTGATCTGGCAAAATTTATACCAGATGCCCTTCCTGACATAACTCTCCCCATTTGGAGAGTTTGGGACCTGCATGATGAAACACTCTGGTTTATGCATCCCGTTTTCTGAGGTTTGTTTAAAGATCATACCATTTATTTGTTCTATGATTGGTGTAACCTAAAGTGCCTCTTCATGTATTATGTAAATGAACCAAATTTATTTAAGACCATTGCATTATCATTTTAGTTAGTGTTGTTGAGCAGCACTGAGCAGCGCGCATGACAGGCTCCATTAGGCTTCATGGAATAATGGACTTCCATCTTCAATTCATTGTTAATGGTAAATCATGACTACATTTTATTCACACAGTACTTTAATATACATGAGTGCACAACTCTGCAGGTGTTTAAGTGTTTACTGTGAAGAGTGAAAACCACTGGTGACAATTTTAAAATTCCTCAATGCTATTCAATGACACTTTTAGAATTTTTTTGATTTTATTGTAATCATTCCATACAAATAGATACATTTTTACAATAAATTAGATAGAAAACAAATCAACCCCCACCCCTGAGAAAGAGAGCATGGCCAACGGAGTAAAACGTAAAGCTTGTAAAAATACATAAATTGATGAGTTTAATAGGTGGATACAGATAAATGGAGAAGAAAAAGAAAGGGAAGAGAGTTACTTCCTCAGTGCTTTAAGAGCTTATTCTAAAATAATATTGATTAGATCTTGCCAGGTTTTGAAAAAGTTCTGCACAGATCCTCTGACTGAGAATTTGATTTTTTCCAATCTCAAATAATATAAAACATCAGTTACCCACTGACTTAAAAGAGGAGCATTAGGATTCTTCCACTTTGGCAAAATAAGTCTGCGGGCCAATAGTGTAGTGAACGCAGTTTGTTTGTCCTTCTCCACTTTAAGCCCATCTGGAAGAACACCAAACACAGCTGTTAGTGGATTAGGAGGGATTGTGACACCAAGGCTGTCTGAAAAGCACTTAAAATGTTTTGTCCAGAATGATGTTAATTTGGTGCAGGTCCAAAATATGTGACCCAATGAGGCTGGGACTTGATTGCAGTGTTCGCAGGTTGGATCTTGCCCTGGAAACATTTTGGACAATTTCAAGCAAGGCAGATGTGCTCAATATATAATTTTGAGCTGAATAATTGTATGCTTTGTGCATATGGAGCTCGGGTGAATTCTCTGCATTGCTACTGGCCACTCCTTTTCTAATATGTTGAGTGAGAGATCTTTTTCCCATTGTCCTCTTGGATCTTTGAAAGGGAGGGACTGTAAAATAATTTAATATGTTGCAGAAATGCTGTCTGAGTCCTCAAAACTGAGTAATATTTTTTCCAGCATAGAGGAGGGTGCGAGATGAGGAAAATTGGGCAGGTTCTGTTTAACAAAGTTTCTGATTTGAAGATAGTGAAAGAAATGTGTTGCTGGAAAGTTAAATTTGGAATGTAATTGTTCATAGGATGACAAAGATGTTGTCTATATAAAGACCTCTAAGCAATTTAATTCTAAATATTTTCCAGATTTTAAAAACTGCATATGTTTGCGAGGGTTGAAAAAGGTGGTTCTCATGCAGAGGTGCCACAGATAAAAGATTCTCCATCTTAAAATGCTTTCTACATTGGTTCCATATTCTGAATGAGTGAAGCACAATTGATTGTTAGTATATTGGCGATAACTTGCATTTATTGGGGCGCAAAGCAGGGAATATAAAGAAGTGCAGCAGGATTTTATTTCTATTGCGGACCAGGCCTGTGTATGTTCATGTATTTGTGTCCAGGTTTTTATAGTTGTATGTTTGCTGCCCAGTAATAAAACTGAAAGTTAGGTGGAACCATGCCACCCTCTGCCTTAGGTCTTTGTAGGGTCGTTCTTTGGACACGTGTATGTTTTGAGTTCCAAATAAATGAGGTTATAGTTGAATCTAATTGCTTAAAAATGATTTATTGATGCATATTGGAATATTTTGAAATAAAAATAGAAGCTTAGGAAGGATATACATCTTAACAACATTAATTCTTCCAGCTAGAGTGAGATGAAGGGTTGACCATCTATGTGAGTCTTGCTTAATTTTTTCCATAAGACAGCGAAATTTTGTTGCTAAAGAGATTTACAGTATGTTTACTTGTGATATTTACTCCTAGGTATTTAAACTGATCTGCAATGATAAAAGGGAAGGTGTCCAATCTAATATTGTATGCTTGAGAATTCACTGGAAAGACCAAACTTTTATTTAAATTAATTCTGAGATCAGAGATATTTTGAAATTCTGTAAGTGTTGTTAAAACTGCAGTCACAGTATTTTGTGGGTCTGATATATACAGTACCATATCATCTGCATATGAAGAAATTTTCTGTTCAAGTCCTTCTCTGATAATTCCCTTTATCTGGTAAGCATTTCAACAGTGAACTGTCAGTTGTTCAATGGCGATTGCAAATAGCACTGGTGACAAGGGGCATCCTTGTCTGGTACCACGTTTTAGTCTAAAGTAGTCTGAACAAATGTTTGTAATACAAACTGAAGCTTCTGGATTGGTATACAGTAGTTTGATCCATGAACAAATGTTCGGTCCAAACCCAAATTTCTCTAATGTAGTGAAAAGGTAGTTCCATTCAATCATGTCAAATGCTTTTTCTGCATCCAACAATAATAATATCTCTGGGGTATTTGACTTTGCTGGTGAATATATTACATTAAACAGGCGTCGAAGATTGAAAGCTAAATGTCAGCCTTTAATAAATCCAGTTTGATCTTGTGATATTACCGAAGGCAGCACTTTCTCCAGCCTTCTAGCTAGGATTTTTGAGAGTATCTTAACATCATTATTCAGAAGTGAAATTGGCCTGTATGATGTACACTGTAATAAGTCCTTATTTTGTTTTGTTTTTGTTTTTGTTTAGGGAAGACGGTGATTAATGCTTGGCGAAAAGTTTGAGGTAGAATTTGATTGTCTCTAGCTTCTGTAAATGTTACTGATAAGAGAGGAGCTAGCACTTTTAGAAATTTTATAAATTTGTACAGTGTGCTTTACTTGAGATAGCTGTACAAAAATTTAACTTGTCAATAAATTTCCTTTAAGAATAAATGTCCCAAATGCCAACAAAATCGGCCCACTTTGAGCCAAGTTGTTTTATGTCAACAGACTGACAGACATGAAGATAACAGCAGATGCTTCTTACATATGCAAATCCACCTAACAAGATTACACCTGAAAATCAGGTACAAAATTTTCTGAATAGCCAAGAGCTTGTTGGAATATTCCAACTGAACAGAGAAAGAGAAGGAAAAATATTTTTATATGGTATTGGACAGATTTCATAAATAATATTTGAATAAGATAATAAGAGGATTTGCTTTTCTCTATCTCAGTGCTTAACATCTATCACCTGGAAACATGCTGGAAAGCCAAGACCTGAGCTATAGATAGTAAGTCTATTTTTTTTCCTGTTGTACAAAGTTGAAGCACTATGAGACCTTGAAAAAGTCACTGAACCTTCTTCTCCTACAACCGTAAAATATGTGTGTAAATAATTGTACTGTATCCTGATCTTGGAAATCCTCTTGAAAAAAGGTGTCAGATAAATTGTACAATACTAATACTAATTCTACTACTACTACTAATAATAATATTAATAATAGCAATAATAATAAAAATAATGGTCAAAATTGACAAGTATGAATAACACAGTTCAAAAGTGGCTTTGTGGCTTTAGCTAGCAACAAACAGGACTACTATCATTTTTTCATCTTTATATAAATTCTCAAAACTGCTCAATCCAGCTCAGAGTTCTGGGGGTCCAGAGCCTATTCAAGTTTGAGCAGAGGGTTTTACAGCTTAAAAAACATTTTCATATCACACTCACCAAATCTCCTGCACACATTCAAATCTGGATTAGGATAAAATGAGCATTCTATTCTTGTTTTCATTTTGTTTCCTACTGGGGGTCCTATGGAGAAAACTGCAAACTTCACATAGTCAGTAAGGGCCATGGATAGTGTGTTTCTTACTAACCACTGGATCACACTTATTTATAATAAAACAAATGTACCATACAGTACAACCGACAAACACAACACTGAGCACCATCAGTATGCAAAAAGAGCTGTGTATACAGTAAGTCAACTTAAACACAGTATATTAGTAAGTATGTCTTTTTAACTCTTTGCCTTTTTCTTTTAGTTTATTAACTAGAGATATTCCTAAAACACATTACCAAGACCATGTGTGTGATGCTATATAAACACACCTTTTGCCACATAATGAAATCCTTGCTATAAGGCTACTGTGACATTGTGCAGAATCCATACAGACCACACTGCAATAAAACACACAGTTCTGGAGGCACCCTTAATTTTTCCAATTAATATATTTTTTTTAATTATCACATCATGTTGAAATGTGTTTTTCTTTCTTCTGGATATTGCAATAATAAAAGCCCAACATTTTCAGACTAATAAGTTCTGACTTGAAGTTGCCTTACAGAGGTGTGCTGAAGACAATCTGGGTTTAAACTCGCCTTCTTCCAGCCACCAGTGTTTACTTTGCATCTGCACAATTTTGGTAGCATTGAAGTGTTGAGTTGACATGTTTTGTTCTTTTCTTGGCTTCAGTAAGAAAATTATAAAAGTCAGTGGTTGATGTGTAATTAAATATTTATTTGAACTTGCCCAAACGTGAAGTTCCTTGTTCTATAGAAACTCCCATAAATTATCAACCATTTTATACCAGCTGTACCAGAAATTTCCCTTAACAGAAAATATTGAGCATTAAACAGTATGTAGTACTCAGTGACAAATTCTGAAAGAAAAAAAAGAAAAGGACTTATTTTTACAAACTCATATGCAGTGATATGTATTAATACAAGAGTCTCAACACTTCTCTCAGATGTTCACTCTCCTCTTTCAATCCAGTCTTCCAGTCCTGTATAATTGGAGTTGTTTGTATGTTCTTTGATTCTTCCCCAAACATTTCCATCTGTTTCTGCACTCCTAGCACAAGCTCAAAGAAACAATAAAAAGAAGTATCATAAGCAGTAAGTGCTCAACAGCCATCTGCTGGTGTAACACATCTCAAATAAGTGCACAGGACAAATCACGTGGTTTGAAAGCCCATGGTTTGATATCTGAGTCACAATCTATTGTTTGACTACACCTGACAGGAACATCAAATTCAGCCCAATCTCCCAAAAAAGATATCACACAAAACTTATTTCAACCTTAAAAAGAGTATTACTCACTATTTTAGTAGTAAAAGGACAGTCAAGTAGGAGGTGACCTGCATCAGGAATAGTAAAGGGGAATTAAAACATATAGACAGTGAGATAGTGAATGTTCTAAACTCACATTTTTCTGAAGTCTTCAAAAGTGAGGAAGTGGATAACCTCCCAGCAGTAAATGGGACTGCTAAGGAGGTGCAAAAATACAGCAAGGTCATCTTATTTTGACAACCAATCCATGTGGAGCACACTGAATGAAAGTAAATAAATGACTTCAGACGAAATCTTGTCCTATCCTTTTTTGTTTTTTCACTGTGTTATGAAGTAAGAAACATCAAACATCGAATGAACATCTGTGCTGCAGCCAAAGCTTCACATGCCTCTTCTTTGTTTGCATGGTGCAAAACTTTCTTAGCAGCAGGTACTGTTCTTCATTGTTTGTGGCTATTGTATGCATTATACTTCCAGTTGAGTTTTCAATGGCTGTTAACTCTTATAGACTTATAAGCGAACCCCTATGACTTGTGACTCTCAACAAGAAAGTCTGCTCTCAGTCTCTGCTTCTCCATCATCTCTCAGGTCACCAAGAGTTGTGAGGGCTGTTAAAAGCTCTGTACCTTAGTTGATGGAGTTTTACACTATGCAAAACATTAAAATGGGTGAACATTGTCCATCCATCCATTTTCCAACCCACTGAATCCAAACACAGGGTCACGGGGGTCCGCTGGAGCCAATCCCAGCCAACACAGGGCAGGAACCAATCCCGGGCAGGGTGCCAACCCACCACAGGACACACACACCAAGGCCAATTTAGAATCGCCAATCCACCAAACCTGCATGTCTTTGGACTGTGGGAGGAAACCCACAGGGAGAACATGCAAACTCCACGCAGGGAGGACCAGTAATTTAAGTCTAGATGAAAACCCCTAAAGGACAGAGAGAGGAAACTTAAATCAAAGTAACAGAAAGTAAAAGAGAATGTAAAGAAGAAGCAGTAAATCCTATAAATCTAAAAGTTCACTCCAAACCTAAAACTACCAAAATTTCAGCACTAAATAGACACGTAAGGAACCAAAAGTGCTAGCATCAGCACTAAACTTAATAAACACTTTATACAAGATTGTATATAACTTTGCACTGCAAGATATGTGCTTGAGCAATGCTTCAGTATATTCTGCTTTCTTTTTAGCACAGGCCCCCACTTATTTTATGTAATAAAGAAATGATTATTTGATATTACACCAAACCTGAGTACCCTTTTAGAATTTAAATTAATCAGTTTTTTAAGGAATCATAACACTGGGCAAATACTAAATCCAGAATCAACATCAATAATGATCAGGTTCGGAAGATGTAGGCAGAACCCATACCTATACAGACAAGGAATTAAGTGACACCTGCCTAATCCTGGTTTCTATTTTACCAGTTTTTCTGAATGTTCCTGGAACCAGCTGTGGTTTCTTTGTCTTTGTTGGTGTTATGGGATGCTTATTTTAATATTTTTTTATTTTTTTATCCTTTTCTGGTATGAAATGTCAGTCAACATAGACTATTTTCCAGAGTTTTTGAGGTCAAAGAATTAATGTTTCTTATCAGATTTAAATTTCTGTGTCTTGTTTAGATTTAGTAATTTTACTTTGAAACATTTCTACCACTATTTTGGATATAATAGGTGTTGCTGTTTTTGTCTTTCTCTTGCAAAGGCTTCCTTGTGGTTGGTGAGTGGGGTTACAGATCTCATGACCTAAAAATTAATTTGTGCTGGCTTAAAAGGTTGCCTGATGCACCACTTTTTTATCCAAGTTCACAGATAAACTCTTATGTGCTTTTCTGCTATAGATCCTAATCTTTTTCTGCACTTCTGGTTATGACCCTCTTCTTGTTTGTATGTGTTGCTCACTTAGAACCACAAGTGCAGCATGCTGCTATTGAAGTGTGAGCAATAGTGAGAATGACATAATGAATTGCTGCATAAAGGCATACTATGGTTGGCACACTATGCAGCATGAGATAGTAATTGATTTTCTAGTCTTCTGTTATGTTTAGCCTTGTTGTCTTGTGCCCTGTAGGGGATGTGACACAGATAGAGTTCACACTTTGCATTGGTTTTTGAATTTAAAAAATTTAGATGGTGTTAGTTATTTTACATTTTTTTCATTGTTGCCTGGGAGACAAGTCAGGAAGAGCGCAGCATGTGTAGTTATTGCTGTTGTTTCAACGTTCTGTTTTATGATTTTTTTTGTTTTTTGTTGAGCTATTAATTTATGTTAATGTTACTTTGGTTAATTATCTGCTGTATTTTCTTTGCCTGTGTTATGTTCCAATGTGTTTTGTGGGTGATCACCCCCAGGAACTGTCCTCCACCCTGTAAATCCACTGGGTCTCCTCCAGTTTCCAGCAGTTCATTTTGAATGTACTAGGAAGTGATGAGTTCTTATGCTTTGTGTTGGTCGCATTAGATTGCCTTATTGTTTAGGATAAATCATTTTGCTTTTGTGCTCCATGGAGCTTCATTGTTGTTCAAGAACATTTTTGTGATACAGTATTAAAATTGTGTTTTATAAAGATTCTGCAAGACTTTTTTGTGAGATTTCCCCACCTAGTGGACGACTTTGGAAGTGCTTTTAGGACTTACGTGCTTTGCGATTCCCAGTCACAACAATCTCAGCAATCGGTTAAAACTTTTTGTATTTTCATCTGTTCCCCATATAAGATTACGGATTTTTTAATGAAAATACTCCTGTTAAAAAGACCTCTAATCATGTTTTTCTTGACTATGATTTCTAGTTACAATTTTGGTTTTGGCAATAGCATTTTTGATTACTTGATTTTGACCCTTGCTTTAGTTTTCTGACTTAGTTTCATCTTTTGGTCACCCCCTCTCTTTTTAAAGCTAGTTCTTTTACTTAGCACAATAAGTAAGCAAATATTCTAAAAAGTAGCAAAATTAAAAATTACAACCATAGTATTTTCAAATGTATTTAGAACCTATGTTATATAAATGGCTAAAACAGAGGTAAAGAAAGTCAAGAGAAGAGCTCTTCAAATAAAACACAGGGTACATATGAAAGCTGGTTAAGGATACATTTCTTATTAGCATTAAAAATATTTTTATTTTCACATAGAAAACAGATGCATAGAATAAGTTACCAAGTACAGTAGTAGATTTTAGTGTTTTGGTCACCTTAAAATCTTGACTAAAAAAGTGAGTAGGAATTAAGTAGTTTTATTAGGCTGGATCTTCTTAATTATTTTTGGTCTTATTTACCTAATGTGTAAGTATGTAAATATTATTTGTATATACTTGATGTAAACACTGTACAAGAAATGCCTCCTTGAGCATCCTTTTTTTATAACAGAAACAAGTGACATCAAGCCATAAGTGTTGTGTCAGCTTCTGGGTCTTGTGATTCAAGTTCTCTGCCAGTGCAGTAAATACAATAACAACATTTATTCACATAGCACATATTCAATAAAAATCGCTAGAGAGTCACAAAAAGGCAAGAATTAAAGAACAGATATTCATAAAAGGATATTTAAGACAATAAAAATGAGAAACAAAATGTCCAGCTTAATAAACAAATCATATGGTCAGATGGCCATGGAGGAGAGGAAAACAAAATCTCCAGTCAGCTGTATTCTGTAGAAAAGAGCCATTTAAGGGGTTTCAGAGCATCACCATTATGAGAATACTCTTGTGGAGTTTTATTAACCTTCCCATCCTTGAAAGTAGCTGCACCTAGTTTCACCTCAGATAACTAGAAAAACAGAAAAAAGGAGATAACACAAAAGTAGTGATTAGTGACCAGTACAGCAAGTAAAAACAGCAATTTATGATAAGAAACAATCATCACCTTCCTCCACTGTGAGAAACTGGCCTAGCATATGTCTGATTGTAAAGTATTTTGGATTTTTGGTGCATGTGCTTAAAAAGAAAATGCTGGCAGATTGTTTTTTTCCTGTTTGTAATACTGAGCAAGCCAGTGTTAAAAGATCTAAGATTATGATTTGTAGTGTAAGAGAATAGACAACCCAAAATACAAGAAGTGCGATATTGATCAAAGGCTTATGTATATTTAAAAGTTTTAAAATTAATCCTAACAGATACAGGTAGCCAGTGCATTGATACTAAGACTGGTAAGATATGCTCAGATATTCTCTTTAAAGTTAAGATTCTTGTGTTTTGAACAAACTGCAGCCGAGTTTTAATTTTTTTAGGCAATTCTGAAAGAACTATTGTATATTTCAGTAATCCAAACAACTAAATACAAAAGCACATAGTAACATTTTAGCATCTGCCAATGATATAAGACCTTTAGATTTATTGTAGTTGTGTTTCTTAAGTGAAACAGTACAATCTTTGTATACATTTATATGAAGTAGTGAAGTTTAACACCAAATCTATGACACCAAGACTCTTTAATTTAACCTTATTTGCAAGTAGGTGATCTAAGACACTGGATCAGAAGGTTTAGAACCTCAGGGTCTTCTCTTAAGAAATAAATCTGTGTGTCGTATGCATAGCTGTGGGAATTCAATTTTTATTTAGGTATGTTATGAACTAATGGTGGCAAGTACATTCAAAATAATAAAGGTCCCAAAATAGAAATTTTTGGCACTTATTACATAATAACACGGATCTCTGATGTATAATTGATACCACTAACAAAACATTTTCTTGCTGTTGTATAAGAGTAAAGGCGATTTAAGGCTTTGCCACAAAAGCGCCGCCTAGTATCTAAAGTGATTAATAAAAAAATGCTATGATTAATGGTAATTGAGGGAAAATGAAGGAAATGTTCCACAAATATTGATAAAACATATTTTTCATCACATTGAGGTTCAGCTAGGTTTGTCCTTAAAGTCTGAGTAATACAACATTTTATATAATATTGTAATGACCAGGCAGTCGTGGGGTCAGGGTATAGATTCAGCAGAGACACTCTATAAGTGGCCCGTAAAGGACTGTTAGCCCAAACCACAATCTCTTTCGTGCTTTCCTGACTTCTACCACCACTTCTATACGGCTCAATACACTTTCAACTGCCTCATCCACTGCCAGCACATTCATGCTGCCAGCTGCTTTTCACACTGTTCACTTAGGGTTAAAAGCAATACTAGGGGGCATGTATTCCCCAGCTCCTTTATTTTCTCCAATTCAAGATCCTGCATGAGGGTCTCTGGCACATCATGCATCCAGCATCTTGTAGAATCCATGCCCATACAAATTCATTCTGTTCAGTAGGTGCCAAACACTGATAAATAAATTGCCAAATGTGGGCATAGAATTATTTGCCTCAGGATCTGCAAGGATGATCTTTTAGCTTATCAGGATTATGCCACTGGGGTGCAGAGGAATCAACATGGTAGCAAATGACCAAAGTTAAAGCCAGGACTGGTACTGCAGCTCTGAACAGCAGTTTGGATTGCAGCAGTAACAGTCACTATCACCATCATCCAATGTATTGCAGTACTTTTCTAGGGGGATTTATCTCAAAATGTTTCAACTGGATAACATATCTACACTGAAACATGGAAGGAGTAAAAGAGATTACACAAAATTGAATGGCTCTTTGTATAACTCAGAATACAAACTGAATAAAAAAAATGTCGCACCATTGCTGCCTTTCTGGTCGTCTGGGGGCAGCTGTCTTTCTTATCATGAGAAGGAGTTTTTCATTCACTTGCTTAATTATTCTTATGTCCTACGCTACCTCAGGTCATGCCTTCATTCCCAGAAATTATTGCAAATTCATTTAATAATAATTTGTAATATTTTTTCAGTAAATTTCATGTGGTCTACGGACATATTTATTCTGCTGCTCATATTTATTCTATTTTTTTATATTTTAAAGATTCTTTCAACTTTTCATTTTTTAATTATATTTCATTTTTAAAAATCAGCGGCATGCTACTCAAACAAACAAATAATAATAATATAATACAACTATTTAATTCAAAATCAATACAGGAAAAAAACAAAGGAAAAATATAAATACAAATAAATACTTTTTCTGATGTCATACTTCTAAAGGTACAGAAACTCTTGATATTCATAAATAAAATGAGACCCTGGGACAGAGGGCTCCATGAATATGACAGTACCCAAACATTTTTTTTGGATTTTGCTTAGGCTGCCCTCTGCTGGTCAGATTCTTTCATTGTACTTTCATCTAAAAACAACACGTCTACTTTGTTTTAGACAAAATTAAGATAATCAGAGCTGCAAAACATCTGTCCATTTCTTATACACACTCGGGCCTATTTGGGATCTACAAAAGTTAAGCTTGTCTTCTGAGACATTGAACACATAAAAATATCAGCAGCCTTCAGACAGGCTGTTTTCATCTGTTTCATGTTCTTCAGACTTCTGTCTTCTTCTACAAGCTGTGCCCTTAGTGACCCCATACAGTTGTGACGTAGCATTCTGTTACTCTAGACTTGCACTCTGTGACCTCATGCATGCTCATTTTTACACTTCACTTCTCCTAAACTGTTCCTGTATGGGTGCTCCTGTCATTGATGTATTGCAGACCTCACATTAACCTCTAACATTTCACATTTCCCAAATCTGAAGAGCCACAACCTGTTGTGGTTTTTAAATGGTTGTCCCTTCAAGTACTACCTTCATCAGTCCCTGCAGCTCTGTGTGACAGTGTTGACTTTTCATCCTGTTCATTCTACTAACTCACTTGGCTAGCTTTTGAAGCCCTAACCACGATTTGAAACTTAATCCTGCATTTTCATCTTGTGCTTCAGTTTTACCATGCACCATTTATTATAATTTAATTTAAATATACTTTTACTGTACTTGATTTTAAAATTATTTTCCATACTTGCTCTGAAGATTTATCAGTTCATTTCTCATTTTTCTTCAGGGATCATTCAGTGTAACATATTTGTTTTAGCAAGATTTTTCTGTTTCAATTTCTTTATATTTGCACATGATATGGCAGAGTAATGGTGTTTGCTTTATCCAGTGATGGCGAATGCTGTAAGCAGTACTATACAAATTAAGGATTGATTGATTTCTAAATCTGAATGGTTTCTAGAAATCTACAATTGATATAATGATATGCTTTATGTTTGAACAAATACCCATTTATTATTATTACTGTAAATTGTAATACACTGATGGGAACACAGAACATAAGAATTTCATTCATTCATTTTTCCAGGTACAAGACAAGAAATAATATTGCCTGAGATATTAAAAGGTCGGAAGGTTCACTTGTATTATCCTTACTGGACAATTTGGAGTAGCTTTTAACCTCTGTTGAATGTATTTGGGATTTGGGAGGAAACTGAACACGTCAGAGAAAGCCTACCCAGGAGAATGTGCAAAAACAAACCTTGACCTCTAGAGAAGTGAAGCAGCAAAGCTAACTACAGAGCCAGTGTGCTGCTAATATATAGGTAGTTAAATCTGTTATCATCAAGAAACAAGCAAGCAAACACATAAAATGTAAAATTGTTGAATAGCTGCCTCCTGGGGTGCACACATTCACTTTCATTGCAGCCTGATCACCATTGCATCAAGGGCTATGGGGCATGACAAACTTCTAAAAAGACCTCAAGGAAGCACTCTCTGCCTCCTTGTTGTGCACGTCTGGCTGCAAAGCAAGTGTCTCTTCATGTAATTAGTCAAAGGTGTCATGCACTTTGTCTTTTACTTCTTCAAGCAGAGCAGTGATGCTCAATCCAGACAGAATTAGATAAACTCAGCACTTATACAATGTAGTGAAATTAACTTCATGAACCTATTGCTTAATACAGCTGTAGGAAGTTAGAGCAGCATGGGGGCATAAGGCAGCAATCAAATGTGGATAGATTGCCATTCTGCACATTCACATACACAGTCAAACTCACTCATAAAGGACAAATTTTGAGTTGCTAGTGAAATGAACCTGGAGACCTTTGGAATGTCAGAGGAAAATCCAAGAACATGAAGGAAAAACACATGCAGACAATGAGAAAACATGCAAACTCCACACAGACAGTGAACAGTCAGGATATAATCCCAGTTTACTTCACTGTAAGGTAGCAGCCACAATGCCATATTTCCAAAGAACTCATTTATGATATAAATACAGACACTTCAAAAAAAAAACTTTTGCTGTTATTTAATGAAATTCTGTGTTTAAGGAGTGTCTGAATTAAAATGAGTGTAATTAAGACAGTTAATAAAACATCCCTTTACAAAGACACATATTTCACAAAGGCTACGCTAAAAAGCAATGGCACCACAAAGTCTAGGAGACAGCAAACTTCATAGATAAAGCTATGCTGGTCTGGTCTTTTGATGAAAAACCCATTCCAGATGCACTTAAAAAATGAAGCAATAAAGAACATTAGAGGCACAGCAGACATTCAGATAGTGTAACCAATAAGGAAACCTTGCCTTCAAGTAGTCTGTGCAAATTGTATTAATATGTTTTCTGTTTACCCACTGGACATTGACATGCTTTAACACAAGAATATTTAAAAATCAAACAATTTGTGCTCATGTATATAGAATTTTTTAAAAAGTATATCAACTGTCTATCCCAGTGTTTCCCAAACTCGGTCCTGGGGACCCCCTGTAGCTGCAGGTTTTTGCTCCAACCAGATTCCTAATCAGTGACAACACCTGATAGCACTGATCTCATTTAATTAGCTGGTATTATTTTTTCTTTTATTCGACATTCAGAAAAGCATAGCAGCATGATTTTTATATTTATAAGACATTTAGAAATATTTCTGCTTTTGCTATAGATTTAAATGCTTAACTCTCTTTAATTGATTTCATTATACTTTGGCCTTTCTCTGTGCAGTTTTTCCCCCTTCGTTGTATCTAATAATGACAATTTAAAATGAGCAGATCAGACACCCAGGCAAACAACACTGAATAATCAAAGGCTGCAACTACTTTAGAGTCAGACCCACTAATTAGTAAATAATGGATTAATTAAACAATTAGAAGACCTAGAAAAGTAGAATGAAAATCAAGATGAAAATACTGTTAAAAAGAAAAAAAATACATTATTCCTAAATAACTGCTTTGTACATTTTAATATTTTTTTTTTTTTTTTAGCAAACTTAGTTTTCTAATTTCTATATTGTTCCTTAAACACAGAACTTGGGAAATAACACATCACTTAATTAGCCCAGGAGTTCAATTAAAAACAGAAGCTGGTTGGAACAAAAACCTGCAGTCACAGGGGGTCCCCAGGACTGAGTTTGGGAAACACTGGTGTAGAGCATTGCATTGATGATGGGATAATAGCGAGATGGAATAATAATAATAGTGATAATAATTATCACTAGGTTAGTGTAAAGGACATTTTAATGTATTTTTTCAATAATGTACAGTATATGTTTCAGTATCTTTATAAAAAAACAGTTATATATATATTTATACTCATATATATTGGTATTATCAAAAATGGGAAAGTGTAAGGATATGTGCAACTTTCACAAGTGCCAAATTATGATGGTTACACGACTGGGTCAGAGCATCTCCAAAATGGCAGGTCTTGCAGAGGTTAGCACCCGCTAAAAGTGGTCCAAGGATGGACAATCACTGAACCAGAGGCAGAGTCATGGGCCCCCAAAGATCATTGATGCATGTGGGGAGCAAAGGCTAGCTCATCTGGACCAATCCCACAGAAAAGATATACTAGCCCAAATTGCTGAAAAAGTAATGGTGGTCATGAGAGAAAAGTGTATGAGAACACACAGTGCATCACAACCTGCTGTGTATGTGGCTGTGTAGCTACAGGCCATTCAGAGTGTCCATGCTGACCCTTGTCCACAGAAAGTGCCTACAATAGGCATGCGAACACTGGAACTGGACCATGGAGCAATGCAAGGGGGTGGCCTTGTCTGATAAATCACATTTCCTTTTAGATCATGTGGAGGATTGGGGGTGTGTGTCATCTGCATGGGAATGAGATGGAAGCAGAATGCACTATGGAAAAAAGACATGTGTGATGCTCTGGGGAATGTTCTGCTGGGGAACCTTGGGTCCTGGCATTCATGTGGAAGTTACTTTGATATGTACCACCTACCCAAAGATTGTTGTAGACCACATACAGTGCATCCGGAAAGTATTCACAGCACATCACTTTTTCCACATTTTGTTATGTTACAGCCTTATTCCAAAATGGATTAAATTCATTTTTTTCCTCAGAATTCTACACACAACACCCCATAATCACAACGTGAAAAAGTTTACTTGAGGTTTTTGCAAATTTATTAAAAACAAAAAAAACTGAGAAAGCACATGTACATAAGTATTCACAGCCTTTGCCATGAAGCTCAAAATTGAGCTCAGGTGCATCCTGTTTCCCCTGATCATCCTTGAGATGTTTCTGCAGCTTACTTGGAGTCCACCTGTGGTAAATTCAGTTGATTGGACATGATTTGGAAAGGCACACACCTGTCTATATAAGGTCCCACAGTTGACAGTTCATGTCAGAGCACAAACCAAGCATGAAGTGAAAGGAATTGTCTTGAGGCACAAATCTGGGGAAGGTTACAGAAACATTTTTCTGTATTTTTTGTTTAAAGCATACAAAATATGAGGTTTATAGGCTTTACACCATCCTCTGTGTGTAGATCATATGGCACCATGGATTCTTCATAGCAGCCAGTTTTAGTTGAATTCACCTGCTTCCTCCCAGCTCACATACCCATTAGGTCCAAGTCATTCTCAAAGCTACTTCTCGACGTCGATCTTTGTGCCTTTTGGCATTACTCAAATAATATTCAAAAGCAACATTGATACCCACTTTATTAGGCTGTTCATCCTTATTTTTGTCTATTCCAATTATTTAGATGCATTACTTGTAGTGGTTTGTTAGATTTTTTTCAGTAAAAAATAATAATTTTGTCTTAAAAGACTTTCTTTAAATGTTTTCAGATAAATATACGGCACATAGACAGGGCTATTTCTGGGCTAGTTTTTCAATGCAATACACGTTTTTATTCACAAAAGTAATACTTAAATATTTCGTTGACGATTAAATATTCTTTGCAATTACAAGGAAGGAAGCACATTTTTATCTTACACCAGTTTTTCTTTTTTTTATAAACTTATTCAGTATACAAAGCAATCCGACATTTGAAGAGAACTCAAGGATAATTTTGAACCGCACAACGTAATTCCAATGTTGGGTAGCCTGCACGAGGAAAAGTTATGGTTACGCCCACTGCTGTTCTTTTTGACCTTTGTCAGGAACCGTAACGCGCGGGAAAACATTGCTATTCGAGTTTAGCCAATTGAAGTCCACCACTTCCGGGAGTAGCGGGCTCGCTGAAGTGCAGCCCACCAGTCAGTCAGGTAAGTTATTATTATTATTCTGGTAAGCGGCACTAAATTAAGTTTATCAGCAATATGTAGATATGGCGAAGATTTTTGTTCCCGGTGCTAAAATAAATTCACGAAACCGTGTTGTAATGAACATGTCTTTTTATTATTCATTTTTCACTGTAGAAATTAAGTATGTTCGTATTAAATGAATATGTGCATCGTTTGACGTGCGCTGTCGAATTGTTTTTAATGTAGGGGGCTCGTCCAGTTAAAGCTGCTTTTCAAGATATTTTATCTTTATTTTTTCAGAATTTGCGAATTAAGTGTTTTGACAAAAGAGTATAATAAAATTATTTACAATATCTTTACATCAATATCAGTCAATCGTAGTTATTCAAGTACGAGTTTTAAAGATAGGCACAATCAATTAAGCTCACACATACAGTAGTGTAACTTATGTATGTGCGCTGTATGGGATAAGTTCACTGAAAATAAACAATGAGGTTTCTCCCTGTGTGTGTGTATGTGTATATATATATATATATATATATATATATATATATATATATATATATATATATAAATAAAATAAACAGAGGGGGCATCATTTGATTAGAAAAAAAACATTTAATAATAACATTATTGTTTTGCATTTCCAAAAATTAATTAGATTGATAAATAATGTATTACAACTAATTTTGAGTGATGGGATTTGATAGTACTGTATTGACATCGTATAACAACATTACTTTTTCGAGGAAGATACCACTTAATGATTACCGTTTTCCTTATAAGAGATCAGGAGAGGCAGAAAATGGATGAATGATTAGCGTATTCTACACACACAACAGAAAAATGCTAAGGTTATAATGTTTTTGGGAAGCTGTGATTGTTATTTGGGTTCACACTTTGTCAACGTCTCATTGTTAAGGAAGGCTGTTAAACCAGTTGATATTAAAAATAAGGAAGCCTTTTGTTTATAGTTATACTGTATGTTTGTAATAGAAAACTGAATCAAAAAGCGATACTGCATTTATTACATTTTTTAAGATAAAAGTATCAGTGTTAAGCAAAGAGTTATTTTTTAAGATTTTTACTCAAAAAATGTTTAACAGTTGATTGCATGAGATAAAGATAAAAAATAATGTTTCAATAATTTGCATGATGAATGCTTTTTTTTTGTCTGGCACCTCTTAACTCAACATATGAAAAAGGGACATCAAGGTCTTTGGGGTTCCCCCTAATTTTGGCCTTTTAGACATATAAAAACGTAGTCCATTTTTGGACCATGGGAAATTACACCCTTATGATAACAAGTAAACCAATACAGTAGATGTCTTCAGCAAAAATGATCAGAAAGACTTGAAGTTGTGCATGCTACATCAACTGACCCCTGGAGTTCATCTCATAATGGGATTCGAGTCAAAATTACTTCTTTAGACAAAACTTTTAAAAAAAAAAAAAAAAAAAATGGGGATTGATAATATAGACATGTGGAATGTTGTTTTATGCTATTTAAAGGTTGCTAATCACAAATATGATAATAATTTTGACATTTGATTCTTTGCTAGTTGTCCTAGCCCTTTAAGATCCATTCCCAAAAGGTTAAAAATTATGAATTTCAAACAAACAGGTGAGGTATTGTATTAGACTATTTTAAGGTCAGTAATTTTGAATATATTATTTTTGATCTTTCCTAGGAATCTAGCATGGGAAAGGTGCTATATAAATAAAATGTATTATTATAGATTATTATTATTTATTATCAAGTTTATATGGACCTTTATCAGATGGCAAATAATTACAAATTTCTATTACAATTAACAATATTTTGACTTTACACATTTAAATTGAAGCACACACTTTAATATTTAAAATAATATGTGATGCAATTTTTGTTGTTTTTTATGTATTTCTACCTCATGAAGTAAATCCTTACATTTCTTATGGGTGCCCGGAATTAGGGAGGCTCAAACAAATTCTGAGTTCTTATCTGTATTTCCGTGTGTGCATGTGCCTGTCCCCCGTGGCTGTCTGTATACACTGTTTATTAGATCCTTAACTGCTCTACATTTGTGTATACCTTTTCCATCCCTCTTTTCTCAAAATGCTGTTTTATGTTTCTGTTATTTTTCATTTTTATTGCACAACACTTTGCTTACTGTTCTATTGTAGTCTTCATGTACAGGTTGGAGAATACAAGTCTGTTTTTACATTAGCAAATGATCTGAAATCTTTTTGGATATAAATTTAATTGTTAAAACATAATGTTGCATTGGAAATACTGCATAATTTGAAGGCAGACCCTATGCGTTCATACCTAGGGCAGTGGTAGATAATAACTTTAGAAGTGTGCCTTTCCAGCTAAATGTGCTCTCATGCAAATACCTGTATTCCCCCATACTGTATAATTTTGTGGTATCCAGATAAAAACATTTTAATTTAAAAATGAAAGACTCAAATTCAGCTTTTTCAGTCTGAACATTCCATTCAGTTTTTCATGCTTTTTCTTCATGAACTGCGTATTTATAATGAAGGCCTGTGGTCTGTGGTAAGAATCTGTGAATGGCAGACCACAATTTGTATTCAGCAACTTCACAACTAACTCGTACAGCAGTATAGATTGAGAAATTATACAGGTTAACAAGTACTACATTTTTTTATATAGTTTTAATATGTGTTTGAAGTTTTTTTTATTTTATGTGTGTGCTCCATTATAGCTTTGATTTTGTTGAGAAAATATTTAGTTTGTTGTTGGCATGACTATGAACTTAACTCTATCAGAATTTGGGGTGATGTTGTCCAGAAGTTTAAATATTAACTACTGAGATCTACTAAACCCAAGCATAGAAAGAATAATAATTACTTTTATATTGGTCTTTTCTTGTTACTCAAAGCACTTTACATAGACAGAGGGGAACCACATCAACCACCACCACCAATGTGTAGCACCCACCTGGATGATGTGATAGCAGCCGTTATTGCGCCAGTTGCTTACCACACATTAGCTATTAGGTGGTTAAGGGGTGAGAGGGAAAGCCAATTAGAATAGATGATTAGGGGTGCCAGAATTGAGAATGCCTTGATGGGCAGCTTTAACTAGGACATCGGGATAAAACCTACTCTATTTGAAAGATGGCCAGTGATCTTTAATGACCACAGGGAGTTAGGTCCTCGTTTTATGTTTTGTCTGAAGGGCGCCACTATATTTATAGCACAGTATCCCCTCTCACCGCACTGATGCATTGGGATCCGCACACAGACCACAGGGTGAGTGGCCTCTGCTGATTTTACCAACGCCTCTACCAGCAACAGCAATTGCATTTCCTAGATGGTCTCCTGTCCAAGTACTGGCCAGGCCCAAACATGCTTAGCTTCAGGTGGTTGAGCTGTTCTGAAGCGTAAGTGGTGTGGTTGCTGATTGCATCAAAACAAAAAATAAATAAGAAATTGCTTTCATTATCATTTATATCATTGCTGTGTTATATTACTTTGTTCCTGATGCAGTACTGAGGGTGGTCAATGTTACTTATTCTCTTTTAATTTCTTTGTGATTCTTAGTGCCCACATAGAGCAGGGCACTTTGATGGACTGACTACTATAAACTGGCTCATTGCGTTTGTGGGGGCTCAGGAGTAGTCTGAGGTCCTATCCACTGTTGCTTTATGCAAGACAAGCTTCGACTCTCACAACCCTGCACTGGAAAAAGAGAGTTTAGAAAAAGGAATGGACAGATTACAATATATTGTATATATATTGCTGTGTTAAAAAATATGTTAAACAGGTAAAACATATTCTCAGTGTGTACACGTGTGCAATTTAATTCACATAGGAGCTAAATAGGTCAGTGGTGATTTACATTATAGTAAAATTGGAATATTTGAGAATATAATAGTACATTGGCATAAAAACACAACAGTTGGTGCTGCTTCCTCACAGATAGCGTTCTGAGTTAAGATCCTTCGGCCCAGTAATTGTCTGTGTGAAGTTTATATATTCTCTCTTGTTTTCTTGAATCTTTCCTCTGAATACACATTTTCTTTCAGCTATATCTCCAAAAGCAAATGTGTTAAGTTAACTGGTGATTCCAAACTGGGCATAGTGTGTTAGTGTGTGTAAATGGGTTGGTTCTGAGATTGATTGCCCTGTATAGGGCTTCTACCTTCCTTGTGCCCAGAGCTGCCAGAATATTCTCTGGTCCTGCCACAACATTGAATAAGATTAAGTGATATTAAGAATGTTATTTCAGTTTAGAATATATATTATACATATATAAGTAAATAATCCTTGATAAAAAACAGTGTTCAGTGGAGGTTAAAATTTCATAAGTAAATTATCCAGTAAAGAAGTTAAAAGTCCAAGGGTACAATAAGTTGGAATCTGTACCATTACAAATCATAATGAGGTTTGGTGCCTTCTTCTAAAACCATGTCCTTGCTACTCACTCATGTAGTCTGTTGTATAGCAGGAGATGCCTTCCGACAAGCACAGTCAACTATGTGACTGGTTGCCGCCCCCACCACAATCCCTCAGTGTTCAGCCAGGACTCTGTAAGCCTTGCTTCCTCCATCATTCCTCTGTGTTCTGTGGGAATCTCTTGGAGAAGTTGGTTACTCCTGCTCCTTGGGTAGTCAGGAGGAATGACCCTACCCCGTGAGCTTTCCTCCTGACTACAGCATCCACTCTACCTTGATGCTGACTTCTCTTCTTTTGCTTTAACCTCCCAATCTTTGTCTTCCTCTCTGTCTCAATCTCCTTCTAACCTGCTCGGGAACTCTTTTATACTATTGGGGATACAGGTACCCTGATTTGGAGTGTCAATGAGGAAACCAGCAGAACTGACCACGTCTGCATGTGAATACGTGGCCATCCGATTTCCCCATTAAATAACCTGAGAACGCATGGCTACTCCACCATCGACTGTTTTTCTTTTAAAAATCTGCAAAAGACCACTAACATGCATCACCACAGAACAGTACAGCATAAGCATGTGTAAACATATTTTTATGTTTTATTTGATATCGCCAATAGCAAATGTAAAACTGCACATTGGACATTTTACTATTGAATGAGCACCAGTTGTTAAAATATCCTCTTCCAGAATAGAAAAAAATAAAGGTTATAATGGAATGGATAGTCTGTTTGTGAAATATCAAACAGTTTTCAAAATATGTGTTCTCCACAATGGAAGCATTTCAAACAGAATCAAGATTGCTCTAGCCATGCTTGATTAGACTCCTGACTCACTAGATCCATTCCCTTTTGTACAGAGCTATACATTTTTTAGCTTAAAAGGAACATCACTGATTATGCCTATTATCATTCAACTGATTGAAAAAAGGATTTAGCCTGACCTTAAATCTAGTAATCTTTTTTGGATTAAAATTTCCTAAGTGATTTATGTCTTTAGCTTTATTTTTAAATGTCTCAATACTTGTGAAGTTAAATCTTCATATTATTGATTTCACTAAGAACAGTTCTTCAACAGTATTGTGTGAATTCCTCTAATTTACTTAGAAAATGGGCAGTTTGTAAAGCAACTGTCTTTTTTTTTTTCTTAATCTTACAAATTCCCAATATGTATCCTTCTTGTCACATGGCATATACCAAACAGTCTTATTTATCCCAGACCATTTGTAGTATTTCACAACTGATTTTTTCTTCCATTTCCATCCATCCATCCATCCATTATCCAACCTGCTATATCCAAACACAGAGTCACGGGGGTCTGCTGGAGCCAATCCCAGCCAACACAGGGCGCAAGGCAGGAACAAACCCCGGGCAGGTCACCTGCCCACCGCAGGGCACCCACCCACAAACACACACGCACACCAAGCACACACTAGGGACAATTTAGGATTGCCAATGCACATAACATGCATGTCTTTTGATTGTGGGAGGAAACCGGAGCACCCGGAGGAAATCTACGCAGACACGGGGAGAACATGCAAACTCCACACAGGTAGGACCCAGGAAGCGAACCCAGGTCTCCTTACTGCGAGGCAGCATTGCTACCACTGCACCACCATGCTGCCCTAACTCTAACTCTACAATTTGGTACATACTACAAGTGCTTATGATACTTGGTTACTGAGCAATCATTTTTTTGAAAATGTTTCCTTCATTTTGACTCGCGTTATATTACATAGCTGGTCTGACTAAAGGTGATTCTTTTATTTTTGGTTCATTATTGTAAATATTTCTTTCAATATATTATTAATTTCTGTACTGGCTCATTTTCTGTTATGAAAATTATGTATAGACTGTGTGATCCAGAATTAGATTTGTTATTTGTACTGTGTCAATGCTCATCAGGGAGAATATAGTCCACAGTGAACAGCAGATGGCACCACAGAATATTCTTTATGTGCTATACTTAAGAAGGTCTTGGGATATAACTGGCACCAAAATGTGTAATTATTTTAAGATGTTGCTAAGCTTTCTTTCATATTTAATTTATAATGAAAAAATGTGGGGATGGTATTTAAATCCTACCTGAAAGTTTACATTTTAATCATGCCTTGATATCAGTTTGCATTCAGCATTCTTTTAAAACTCCAGGTCCACTGTCCATATTATCCTCCAGTGTCTCTGGCAGTTAAATAGATAATACATTACTGGTCTGTAAGGGATACATTCACTTGTTCCAGCCTTAGTCTACTTAATCTAAACATCAGACATAAATTTAAAAGGGCCAGGCCTCCAAGGCAGCTTCTGGATATTGTATGGTAGTGAATCGAGTATTGCCCCACCCAGAATGGCTGACAGACAGCTCCCAGCAGGATATCTTTTACCAGTCAAATGAGACCCCAGTCTTTGTGTTATCTGCTCTCTTCTTCTATAAGCTTGAATCCACAATTAATCTGTTATTAATACTTAGTACTTTCTAGCTCCCTGACATGAGTCATCCTGACTTTGTGCTAGGATCTTTATCTTGGGGTACTTTTGGAACATTTACATCTGAAGTACGTGCTGCAGTCAAATGCTTGCTAATACACACTTCTTTATCCCCATTAAGTGACTTGTCTATTAACTCTGCCAAGTAAAGTTCTCTGCAATAAGCGCTTTTCACACTTCTGCATTTTTTTCTTCCAGAAGATGTGGAGAAAGGGTAAGTACTCTTCTGCTTATTCAAAACAATAACAAGATAATGCAACAGGTGCTAATGCAGTGTTCATTTATCAAACAAAAGCAAACTTCTGAGTTGAAACAACACTTTCACTGATAAAATAGAGCAAATAAATTTGATCCAAGCCATTAAAAGTGACAAATTATCAATTTTGTAACATGCTATGGCAGCTGTATGTTTATAGTTGTCACTTTAAATCTGATGAGTACATAAAGTGTACGCAATGCCTTAAAAGTCATGCTGTACCGAGTATTTTTAACTAGGACAGCTTTGGGGTCCTACTGACAAGAAAATCAGCTTTTGAAAGGGAAAGTCTTGTCTAGGGGGTAATGTGTGAAAGTGTACAGTGCTGTAAAACCGCATACCAGGTCCTTTCTCATTGAAACAAAACTGTGGAAAAGTATCTGCTCCTGGTTAGTATACACAACTTAAAGTAACTGCAGTGTGATTATTTATTTTTTTTATTTCTGACTAACAATATGAAATGTAAGTTTAAAACCACATCGGATTGTATATGGGTCATTCCATGTCAAAGCAACCAATTGTCCAGAAATCCCATGCATTGCAGTCTTAAAAAAAATTCTGAAAAAATACCAGGTGTACCCATGTCATCCAGGAGACACCCAGTATAAGTATTTTGGTGCAACTTCTGTATACTTTCCAAGATATAGCCAATTTTGGGAGGGGAGAGGTGTGTCAAATTTGACACGGCTTTATTTTTTCATCAATATGACTAGACCACATCTCAAGAACTACACCACCGAGCATGCTCAAATTTTGCAAACTGGTACTTTTATAGGTATAGTATATAACAAAGTCAAAATGTTTGGTCCAGATGCCACCACTTGGTAAGAGCAGACCTTCAAAAATAAAAAAAAAATAGTTTGCGTGTTTGGCTTTGTTATGTTTAGGCTTTCAGAAAGTATACTTCTAACTGATACAGCCTGCTGATTTTCCATTTTTAGATACCTACACATTGCTTTTCAAAAGGTTATAAACAAGCAAGAAACTGCATCAGGGTTTGGCCAGCAGACCTCTCAAATGTGAAAAAATCATTTTGGGTTTAATTTTCAGACCGGCTAAATGCACTGTGGAAATCTCAAGACATTTTTAAAATGATTTTTCCTGTATCCTACATGTTCCCTTCTTTTTCAGGAAAGAAGTATTACTTTTCTTATGTGAATCTTTTATTTTTATTTTCCTTTCTAAACATGGGTTAAGTTCATCATTTGTCAGTAATGATGATCATCACGTTCTTCATCACTAACTTGGGTATAGGATTAATGGAAAAAAAGAAATCACCATAGGCACAACACATCAACAACAGCTGCTTGATTTATCATTAAATAAAACACTAGTTAAAATGAAATGTTAACATCTTGGTATTACAGCAGCAGGAATATAACCCATTTCATTTCTGTTTCAATCGAAGTGCAGAGTCTAGGGCATCTTTGTTTTTGAGATCAAAATGATACTGCCTCCCACTGACCATTGTAGGTGCACTAAGCAGTGCAGTGACACACTGTAATGTCACCCAACAAATATCAGTGGCAATGAAAAGACTCTGCAGGACAGTTGGAATGCATGAAACATATCAGGATGTCTAATTCTGATTCATTCTTGTCAAGAATCACACCAGTCCAACATGTTTCATCATATGTGCACCCAGCATAGCTCCCAATAGGACACTGGTCTAATATGAAGGACACATCTGATCCATCATTAGTGTAACTGTGAGAGGGCAGGATCTCAGCTACTGCTTCAGTGGTGAGTATTTGGACAGTCAATTTACTGTCTTCAAAAGACACCTGGCTGACTTTGAGTTTCCCATCTTCAGTAGGGCTGTAACAGTGGTATTCTCGAGTACCAGGTACTATTTTGGCCATGAAGAGTCAAATTATCTGTTCAGCAACATGAGATGGGACATCATTTAATATGAAAAAAGTTTGACATTTTTGATAACTTACTGATTGAAAATTCAATGATTACCATTATTGAAACATGGCACATTCAGCCTATGTTTTAGGATAGAAAATAAATATGAAAGATTTGCATAAGAAAAGTAAGGTTTGTGTTTTGAGAAAGAAGGGACAATGTAGAATAAATGAAAAATATTTAAAAAATAATCTGCACATTCCCACATGTCATTAGGGTGCTCTTAAAATGAAATCCAAAATGATTTTTGGGATTTGAGAGGTCTGCTGTTCAAAATGCTGATGCAGATACTTTTTTCAGAAAACCTATATAGTTATCTGAATAAGGAAAAAAAAATCAAAAGTTTGTGTTGGTTACAAATATGTATTTCAAAGGTCTAAACATAGCTAAGCCAAAAACTCAAATTAAATTCTGATCAATTCCAAGAGGCTGCTTTGACCATGCAAGGTCTTGTGGACCAAATGTTTTAATTTTGTCATATACTATACAGTGGAACCTCAGTTCACAACCATAATTCGTTCCAAAACTCTGGTCGTAAACCGATTTGGTCGTGAACCGAAGCAATTTCTCCCATAGGACTGTATGTAAATACAATTAATCCATTCCAGACCATACAAACTGAATGTAAATATATATTTGTTTAAGTTTTTAAGCACAAATACAGTTAATTAAACCATAGAATGCACAGCGTAATAATAAACTAAATGTAAAAATATTGAATAACACTGAGAAAACCTTGAACAACAGAGAAAACTAACACTGCAATAGTTCGCGCTATAGCGCTACCAACCGCTGGCTAAAAACATTTTTTTTTTTAAATGAGTTTTAAGCACAGGGAAAAAAAATGAACATTTGAAAAAATCCGTAATTTAATAAACCACCAAGAAAAGTAACATTGCAACAATGCACGCTACGAACCGATCGCTGTAAACAGAAGTGAAAACAAAATCAAGCCCAGTGCATTCTTTAACTGCCTTCCTACCTTATGCATCCAGCTCTTTCTCTCGTGCTGCCTGTGCATGTGCGCGGCTGTCTCTTTCGCGCTACCTGTGCGTGTGCGTGGCTCTCTCTCACGCTGCCTGTGTGTGTGCCTCTGTCTCTCTCTCTCGCGCTGCCTGTGTGTGTGCGTCTGTCTCTCTCTCCCGCTGCCTGTGTGTGTGCGCGGCTCTCTATGTCTGGCACTGCCTGTGTATGTGCGCGCGGCTCTCTCTGGCGCTGCCTGTGTGTGTGCCTCTGTCTCTCTCGCGCTGCCTGTGTGTGTGTCGCGCGCTCTCTCTCTTGCTCGCAGCACAGGAAATGCACAGGGAGAGACTGAACATGTACAAACCGAAAGGGAAACTGGCTTGTTCGTATACCGAGTGTGTGGTCGTGAACCGAGGCGAAAGTTTGGTGAACTTTTTGGTCGTAAACCGATTTGTACGTGTACTGAGACGTTCGTGAACCGAGGTTCCACTGTACCAGTTAACGTATCAGCGTTCAAAGTCTGAGCTTGCTCGGTGAGTTCTTGAGCTATGGATTTGTGAAACTAGATGAAAAAATGAGGCCAAATAATATCAACACCCTCCACACCCCCCCTTGGTAAACTGGTTACATCTTGGAAAGTATTGATTTTACATCACAGGGTGTCTCCTAACTAAGATGGGTACATCTGGTAATTTTTGCAGAATTTTTTGAGTCTGAAGTGCGTGGGCCATTGATTGATTTGACATGGAATGACCCATATGTTTATGTGTTTCGTGGCAAAAACTGAATAATTCGTATACAATAAGCATAGAAACCCCTTTTAAAACTATACAACGATAAATAGTAAACACAGATCAAATATGGTCAATTAATGTGATTATATCTTAACTAACTCATTTATTTTGTATTTCAACATACTGATGTCTGTTAAAAAGGACTGAGCCAACATTAAATATAAAAAATGGGTTAGCTGAAACTATCAGCATACTGGCATAAGAAAGTTAACAAACTTATCTTGGTAATTATAAAGGAATTCCTCTATCAAAAACATATACAGTAATCCCTCCTCCATCGCGGGGGTTGCGTTCCAGAGCCACCCGCGAAATAAGAAAATCCGCAAAGTAGAAACCATATGTTTATATGGTTATTTTTATATTGTCATGCTTGGGTCACAGATTTGCGCAGAAACACAGGAGGTTGTAGAGAGACAGGAATGTTATTCAAACACTGCAAACAAACATTTGTCTCTCTTTCAATAGTTTAAACTGTGCTCCATGACAAGACAGAGATGACAGTTCTGTCTCACAATTAAAAGAATGCAAACATATCTTCCTCTTCAAAGGAGTGCGCGTCAGGAGCACAGACTGTCAGAAACAGAGAGGAAAGCAAACAAATCAATAGGGCTGTTTGGCTTTTACGTATGCGAAGCACCGCCGGTACAAAGCTGTTGAAGGCGGCAGCTCACACCCCCTCCGTCAGGAGCAGGGAGAGAGAGACAGAGAAAAACAAACAGTGAAAAATCAATACGTGTCCTTTGAGCTTTTAAGTATGTGAAGCACCGTGCAGCATGTCGCTTCACGAAGCAGCTGCACACAGAAGGTAGCAACGTGAAGATAATCTTTCAGCATTTTTAGACGAGCGTCCGTATCATCTAGGTGTGCGAACAACCCCCCTGCTCACACCCCCTACGTCAGGATCAGAGAAAGTCAGCGCAAGAGAGAGAGAGAAAAGTAAGTTGGGTAGCTTCTCAGCCATCTGCCAATAGCGTCCCTTGTATGAAATCAACTGGGCAAACCAACTGAGGAAGCATGTACCAGAAATTAAAAGACCCATTGTCCTCAGAAATCCGCGAACCAGCAAAAAATCCGCGATATATATTTAAATATGCTTACATATAAAATCCGCGATAGAGTGAAGCCACGAAAGGCGAAGCGCGATATAGCGAGGGATCACTGTAGTTTGTGCATTTTTGATGCTTTTGTTGTGGGGTATTTTTCAACAGTACTTCTTATATTACAAAAATTGGTTTTAGAAAGTAAAGGGAGAGAGCTTGAATAAACATAATCTGTTACTGTACAGTGATCCCTCGCTATATCGCGCTTCGCCTTTCGCGGCTTCACTCCATCGCGGATTTTATATGTAAGCATATTTAAATATATATCGCGGATTTTTCGCTGCTCCGCGGGTTTCTGCGGACAATGGGTCTTTTAATTTCTGGTACATGCTTCCTCAGTTGGTTTGCCCAGTTGATTTCATACAAGAGACGCTATTGGCAGATGGCTGAGAAGCTATCCAGCTTACTTTCTCTCTCTCTCTCTCTCTCTCTTGCGCTGACGTAGGGGGGTGTGAGCAGGGGGGCTGTGTGCAGCTGCTTCCTGAAGGACATGCTGCACGGAGCTTCGCATACTTAAAAGCTCAAAGGGCACGTATTGATTTTTTTTTATCTGTCTCTCGCTATCTCTCTCTATCTCTCTCTCTCTCTCTCTCTTCCTGCTCCTGACAGAGGGGGTGTGAGCTGCCGCCTTCAACAGCTTTGTACCGGTGGTGCTTCGCATACTTAAAAGCCAAAAAGCCGTATTGATTTTTTTTTTGACTGCTTGCTTTGCACTCCTTTGAAAAGGAAGATATGTTTGCATTCTTTTAATTGTGAGACGGAACTGTCATCTCTGTCTTGTCATGGAGCACAGTTTAAACTTTTGAAAAAGAGACAAATGTTTGTTTGCAGTGTTTGAATAACGTTCCTGTCTCTCTACAACCTCCTGTGTTTCTGCGCAAATCTGTGACCCAAGCATGACATTCTAAAAATAACCATATAAACATATGGTTTCTACTTCGCGGATTTTCCTATTTCGCGGGTGGCTCTGGAACGCAACCCCCGCGATGGAGGAGGGATTACTGTACATGCTTACTAACAAAAAGTATGTTTACTTGTCGACCTGTTACTTCTGAATTTTGTGAAAAATCATCAGAGGACTCGCACATATTCAAACAAGATTAATTTGGAATCAAATGTTCCCAAAAGGAGGTGTTCTATCTTGCAGGGCACCCTGGATATCTTCAAGAGGAGTCGCAGTGCACTGGCTTATTGGCAACTCCGGTCTGTACTGAACTGAGAGGGATGGCAGTGAGGGCTCTGACTGCAGATAAGGAGGTGTTTGCTAGAGGAATCTGTGAGCAAGTGACACACCATCTATGGTCAAGTGAGCCAAGTCCTGATTACAGAGGATTCTAAGAATTACACAGATCCAAATGTGTTCCTCAGAGAGTTGCAATCAGGGCAGCTGATGGAATGGTCCTTACGGATGACACTGCAGTTGTGACCTGCTGGGCTAGCTACTTTCAGCACTTGTTTAAAGCTGATCCTCCGGCTAGGACGTTGGATATCTCCGGGTCCACGGTTCTTCAGGCTGAGCCTCCAAATTGCTGTGAACCACGCAGTCTCATTGAGATTGTACAGGTGGTGAACCAGATGACAGTAGGGAAGGCTGTAGGGATCTGTGTTATCCAGGGTTAACTTCTCCAGACTGGTGGTAAGGCTGTTCTCCTGGCATTGCAAGCAATCTGTGATCACTTGCTCACCTACACACGACTGGAGCAGTCTGGTTTTACGACTAAGAAGTCTGCCATCGACCGCATTCTGGCACTGAGGGTTCTCGTGGAGCACAAATGCGAGTATTGGCATAGTGTTTCTGAAGCCTTTGTCGATTTTCGTGAAAGTGTTCAACTCAGCTGATTGAGCTGCCGTCTGGGACATCCTAAGACTTTGCAGGATCCCCTCAAAGTTGCTGAATGTCATGGTTGTCCTGTACACTGGTACTATGAGTGCTGTGCAGAGTGGAGGCAGAACTTCTACATTTTTTCCTGTTACTTCAGAGGTTCTTCAGGGGTGTGTTCTTGCTCCTACTTTGTTCAATGCATAGACTGGGTGTTGGGCAGGGTCGTGGGGTCCAGCGGCTTTGGGTCATCTGTTGGTAAAGAGACATTCACTTATCTTGACTTTGCTGACGATGCTGTGATGTTCGCGGAGTCAGTGGAGGTTCTGATCGGAGCTCTTGAGAGACTGAGAGGAGAGTTTGAGTGTCTGGGCTTACAAGCATCGTGGATGAAAACATATATCCAGGCCTTTAATGACCTCATGGGCACAGCCATCATCAGTGTGTCTGTCTGCGGAGAGAGTGTCGACCTTGTCGAGAAGTTTACTTAACTCAGCAGCGACATTTATGTCTCTGTTGGCTCTTCCTATGAAGTCAGTAGATGGATTGGGAGGACATGGGAGGTCATGAGATCGCTGGAAAGGGTTGGCTAATTAACCAAACATACACCATCTATTGATGGATTATGCAAGCTCTGCAAGGACAATGACAGACAGGAAGCTGGATTTATGACACCCCAAGGGACATGGTTGTGTAAATTTTCCAAGTCCACAAAACACATGTGGACTGGTTAGTCATATTCCCATGAACCCTGTAGAATCCTTGTGAGGGTAAAATTCTGGTCCCGTGTTCCAAGCCCAGGACGAAATCCACATTGTTCCTCCTGAATCTGAGGCTCAATCAATAGCCAGAGCCTTCTTTACAGAATGCTGGTATAGGCCTATATAAATGGGGACTACCACCCCAGTTTGCCAATTCAGTGGCATTGTTCCCGACCTTGAGGCAATGTAGAAGAGATATGTCAGCTAAGACAGCCCAACAACATCCAGAACCTTTAAGAACTCAAGGCAAATATCATCTACCAAAAAGTCGTGCCACTGATTTTTTTTTTTTTTTTTTTTTAAGTACCTCAGCTACTTCAGTTCCAGTGATGGGTGTGTCCTCCTCTATATTCGCTGACTCTGTTTCCTTAAAGGAAGGTGTGTCGGTTGGATTTTGTAGGTTCTGGAAGTGTTCCTCCACTGCCCGACTACTGTATATCCCCAGGTGAGGTCAGCAACAATCCACCTGAAGGATGAGCCACAAGGGTCTGGTACATTGCGTCTTGGGTGATGGTTGAAGGCAACGGCCTGGGCGGATTGATCCCCGGCTACTGAAACTGACTGTAGGGTATTTTGTTTCATTTGAGTAATTGAGATTGCAAGAAAGGATACTAAACTATAGCACCTTGAGAAGACTGTACTTGCTCAGAAACAATGGTAAGCCCTTTTGCTAAAGTGAAAAAGGGAATTGTTGAAATTATTTGCCACTGCAAATATTTAATACGTATAGAAGTGTATATCTTTTTAATGGGGCACTAATGGATTAACTTAATCTGTTAAAATATTGCCTGCTTATTGTTGTATTTTGTGTTCATTCTTCTTTTTCAGCTGTGTTTCCTAGGAATCATGGTTTAGTTGTATATTTATGGAAAAATGCAATTCTTGGTGTTGGACTGAAATTCCAACCTTCCTTGCTGAAAATAATAAATAAATGAGAATGAGAGAAAAATAGAGTCTTAACATAACAAGCAGGAAAACATTACATATTCTGAACATAAAAACTCTAATCTGACCTGATTAATACTTGTCACCACTGTTTGACACCTTTGGTGCATGGAAGCAGTGAGCCTCTGAAACTGCAGTGTTGAGAGGTTATCAGCTGTACAGGTGGCAGATCTGAAAAGATCTCTCAGATGGACCCATCTGCTGTGTTGGTCCAGCTCTGGTATATTTACGTAAGGACGGCCAAATTTTGGATGATATGTATCTTGGTCTGCTGAAGTTGTACCTGTGGTCAAGACGTGTATTATCAGGCAGCACTGGCAGCATGCCAATGGTCATTTTCCTTGGTTCTGGAGGTATTATGCATAGAAAACTAATAAAGTGTAGCTGTTGTTTTGCTGTGAGGTAAGCTTTTTTATCAAGGCCTTTGAGTAATCTGATCAGCCATTGTTCCACCTGGGCCGCGTTGGGTGAAAGTGTACCAAATGAGCTTTTCAGTATTTGGCAATTTGCAGTGCCTTACTGTGCAAGCAGTATTGCTAGGCTAAAACCAAATTGACAACTTTTTTGTAAAAGTGCACAAACTAAGTATGATTTTCTTGTTCTGGAAAGTGTTGTGTTTCTTTTTCCATTAGTATATTCAGTATATAAAAAGGTAACACAAAATAATTTTCCTCTAAGATATTAAAGTCATATGTACACTGGAGGAATGTATCATTGAAAGTACATACACTTAACATAAGTAACGATATAAATAACCAAATAAGGTAATCTTATATATAATTTGCCAGTTTCCTCACTCACTCACTCACTCACTCACTCACTCACTCACTCACTCACGTCTGTCCGAAGCCGAATGTGCAGTCGTCTTCTGCGCATGACCGAAGCCGAATGCGCAATCGCCTTCTGCGCAGCTGCCCGAAAAACCTTACGAGACCGACATCGCGGCAGGCAGCGGATTTACGGCCGCGAAAATGCAAAGAGAAAGGCGACTTCGACTAACATCGCAGCAGGCGGCAGATTTACGGCCGCAAAAATTCAAAGAGAAAGGCGACTTCGATTAAAGCTCTAGAGGCCTGAAAGGCGATTTTGACTACAGCTCCAGGCCTAATTATGCATTCACTCAATACACCTATATCAGGTTTGTGGTGCTTATACTTATTATTCCACTCGTGCCCGTTTCATCTTACGTTGTCGAAACGGGCTCTTTGTCTAGTATAGCCATATTTTACACATTTTAAAAACATGAATACTTTGCTGTGATACATATACTGTCCTGTAATAAAAGACTCCTTTATTATTCTAATTTTAATAAACTATAAACTTAAAGTACAACTGCTACAAAGTATCATGCATTTTGCTTTTTAAAATATGTTCTAGTTTATCAAAAGTGTTCACTCCATTTAGTAGACTGTAGAAAGAAATTACCAACAGATGGCGTGCCATTTTTTTATTGATAATGGTGTCAAATTTAAAACCACTAGCTTAAATCAATTTGTCATTTGGTGTTTTTTAGCAACACATATCTCTAGACAACCTACCTCTGAGGCTCTTAGACCCAAATACCTTGCCCTCCTTACCCCAGTCAAATTCATGGTCTTAGGAGGAGTATAAATGCCCAAACCTTGCTAAAATAAATTATATGCTGCTAAGGTTTATTGCCATTATACTGTATTTAGAAGTGGATTTTCTTTATATGCTTGCTTGCTCAGTTTATTTGTTTTTGAAGCAATACATACAATCATTACTAGTAATGAAAAAGAAATTACAGTAATCCCTCCTCCATCGTGGGGGTTGCGTTCCAGAGCCACCCGCGAAATAAGAAAATCCGCGAAGTAGAAACCATATGTTTATATGGTTATTTTTATATTGTCATGCTTGGGTCACAGATTTGCGCAGAAACACAGGAGGTTGTAGAGAGACAGGAACGTTATTCAAACACTGCAAACAAACATTTGTCTCTTTTTCAAAAGTTTAAACTGTGCTCCATGACAAGACAGAGATGACAGTTCCGTCTCACAATTAAAAGAATGCAAACATATCTTCCTCTTCAAAGGAGTCAGGAGCAGAGACTGTCATAAAGGCAGAGGAAAATCAATAGGGCTGTTTGGCTTTTAAGTATGCGAAGCACCGCGGCACAAAGCTGTTGAAGGCGGCAGCTCACACCCCCTCCGTCAAGAGCACAGAAAGAGAGAGAGAGACAGAGAAAAACAAGCAAGCAAAAATCAATACGTGCCCTTCGAGCTTTTAAGTATGCGAAGCACCATGCAGCATGTCGTTTCAGGAAGCAGCTGCACAAAAGATAGCAACGTGAAGATAATCTTTCAGCATTTTTAGACGAGCGTCTGTATTGCCTAGGTGTGCGAACAGCCCCCCTGCTCAATCCCCCTACGTCAGGATCAGAGAAAGTCAGCGCAAGAGAAAGAGAAAAATAAGCTGGGTAGCTTCTCAGCCATCTGCCAATAGCGTCCCTTGTATGAAATCAACTGGGCAAACCAACTGAGGAAGCATGTACCAGAAATTAAAAGACCCATTGTCCGCAGAAACCTGCGAAGCAGCGAAAAATCAGCGATATATATTTAAATATGCTTACATATAAAATCTGTGATGGAGTGTAGCCGCGAAAGGCGAAGTGCGATATAGCGAGGGATTACTGTAGTCACATTAGGCAGTCCTAGAAGTATAAATATAAAGCTAACATTGTTTTTGTTCCTGTCTGGATCTTGGAATGATTTATACTATTACGTGGAGTAAGCTTTTTTCTTCCTGCCTTGTGCTATCTGTTATTATAGACAAGTGGCTTTTTATCTTCACTCTGCATTCTTAATTGCAGTTTGCAGTTATATCTTGTGTGTGTTTGTGTTACATACTGTATATTTTTTATACAGTACAGTGGAACCTCTAGATACGAGTTTAATTCGTTCCAGCACTGAGCTTGTATAGCGAATTTCTCGTATCTAGAACAAACTTCCCCATTGAAAATAATGGGAATCCAGTTAATCCGTTCCGCACCCCAAATATATTAACATAAAAATCAATTTTCCTAACAAATAACACTGATAAATTATATATACTGTAGTCTACCTTTAATAAATAACACTGGTAAATAATATAACTGATTATTAAAAGAATCAAAAGAGGTGTCTAAAGTGCAGTAGAGCATTCAATAAATCTTTAAATAAATAATCCTTAAAACAGTTGTGAAGTGGAGGTTTAAAATACACAAGAATAACAATCCTTTAACACGAGGTTAAAACGTCTAAAGGATGCAGTCTTTAAAAAACAGATGACAATCCCCGGTGCTGCTTCTCTGTTAGCGTCTCACCTGCGGGCTCTGCAACAGGCGAGACACTCTTAATGCAGCTGACCTTCTCTACACCGTCCTGCTTCTGCTGTTTGGCTCGCCTGTTCAGCTCACTGTTCAGCTACACGCGAGCCTGCACTCGCTCTCCCGCACCGCCTGCCTGCCTGCCTGCTGCAACCTCTGTTCTCTCTCCTCTCTTTTCTTTTACTTCTTCTCCCCCTTAACCGGCTCGCGCTTCTCTATATATGCGGGGAGGACATGGCAGCTGCAGCCCATCAGCCACAGGAACAATCATGGATGTGGGCAGTTTCCCACCTGTGCACTTAAGTGAGAAACGCAGACACCGCAGATCGCGGCTCGCAACTGCTACCACGCCCCCTCGCTAAGGTGAGAGCTATACCCACAGCCTGGCTCGTGGCTCGTTACGCGAGCCAATGCTCGCATTTAGATCTGAATTTTTCACTCATACTTTCCTCGTATTTTGAATTTCTCGTATACAGAGGTGATCGTATCTCGAGGTTCCACTGTAATATGAAAAAGTCTGGGAACCCCTCTCAGCCTGCATAATAATTTACTCTACTTTCAACAAAAAAGATAACAGTGGTATGTCTTTCATTTCCTAGGAACATCTGAGTATTGGGGTGTTTTCCAAACAAAGATTTTTAGTGAAGCAGTATTTAGTTGTATGAAATTAAATCAAATGTGAAAAACTGGCTGTGCAAAAATTTTGGTCCCCTTGTAATTTTGCTGATTTGAATGCATGTAACTGCTCAATACTGATTACTTGCAACACCAAATTGGTTGGATTAGCTCGTTAAGCCTTGAACTTCATAGACAGGTGTGTCTGTCCAGTCATGAGAAAAGGTATTTAAGGTGGTCAATTGCAAGTTGTGCTTTTCAGAGGTTCAAACTGTCAATTTCAACTGTAAGGAATGTAATCATTAAATGGAAGGCCACAGGCACAGGTGCTGTTAAACCCAGGTCTGGAAGGCCAAGAAAAATACAGGAGCGGCATATGCGCAGGATTGTGAGAATGGTTACAGACAACCCACAGATCACTTCCAAAGACCAGCAAGAACATCTTGCTGCAGATGGTGTTTCTGTACATTGTTCTACAATTCAGTGCAATTTGCACAAAGAACATCTGTATGGCAGGGTGATGAGAAAGAAGCCCTTTCTGCACTCACGCCACAAAACAGAGTCTCTTGTTGTATGCAAATGCTCATTTAGACAAGCCAGATTCATTTTGGAACAAATTGCTTTGGACTGATGAGACAAAATTTGAGTTATTTGGTGATAACAAAAAGCGCTTTGCATGGCAGAAGAAGAACACTGCATTCCAAGAAAAACACCTGCTACTTACTGTCAAATTTGGTGGATGTTCCATCATGCTATGGGGCTGTGTGGCTAGTTCAGGGACTGTGGGCCCTTGTTAAAGTCGAGGGTCAGATGAATTCAACCCAATATCAACAAATTCTTCAGGGTAATGTTCAAGCATCAGTCACAAAGTTGAAGTTACGCAGGGGTTGGATATTCCAACAAGACAATGACCCAAAACACAGTTCGAAATCTACAAAGGCATTCATGCAGAGGAAGAAGTACAATGTTCTGGAATGGCCGTCCCCTGACTTGAATATCATCGAAAATCTATGGGATAATTTGAAGCAGGCTGTCCATGCTCGGCAGCCATCAAATTTAACTGAACTAGAGAGATTTTGTATGGAAGATTGGTCAAAAATACCTCCATCCAGAATCCAGACACTCATCAAAGGCTATAGGAGGCATCTAGAGGCTGTTATATTTGCAAAAGGAGGCTCAACTAAGTACTGATGGAATATCTCTGTTGGGGTGCCCAAATTTATGCACCTGTCAAATTTTGTTATGATGCATATTGCATATTTTCTGTTAATCCAATAAACTTAATGTCACTGCAGAAATACTTCTGTTTCCATAAGGCATGTCATTTATTAAAAGGAAGTTGCTACTTTGAAAGGTCAGCCAATGATAAACAAAAATCCAAAGAATTAAGAGTATTTTGAGTAACTATGCCATCAAAGAAGTTTGTGTTAGCCTATTGTTTCTCTCATAGAATTAATGCTAAAACCTGTGTTTTGAAAATGTGAATTTTTAGTATATTCTTGGTATTTTAGCCTTAGGGTGGGTAATTCTGTCTTCTAATTATATTAAATCATGACTTGGCTTTTATCATGTACTGTTTACTGTGTCAACAGTACTTTCCCCACATTACCTCTCAGACTTGACTGCTGTTTCAAGTTTATTCTTAACTGAGGTCATTTACATCATTCACATGGAAGCAAATAACATTCTACAGTCTTGGTCAGTGAAGTGATGGCAGTTGCCACAGAAATATTTTTGATCTGTCATGTTTAAAATTCTTGCACCTCAGGTACTGCTGACGTCAGCAGGGTATTAGAATTGACCCTATGAAGACTGTTTAATAATGATTTAACTCTTGAGAGTTCACATTTCAAAGAGATATGATGGCAAGAAATGTTTAAGAAAGGCAAATACAAAAAATGTCTAATAAATATACCAGTCATTATTTGCTTGCTTGTGTTTAAAATAAATTAGTTTACAGAGCAGTAAACAAGAAATTCCTGTTATTGACTTTAATATATGACAAATCTTTTTGACCTACTATTAGGTAAGTACTAAAAGTTAAATTTGAGCCCTGAGACTGTATAACACCCAGCACCATATGTAAAACTGGGATTTTACTGCGCCACTAATCAAATACTGGTGATGACAAATTTAGACAGTAAACATGTTATCCCCAGGTAGGCAACACATTTAAAAACAATTTTCTGATTACTGCTCTCTCTCTGCCACTTTGGTATAAAAAGGTTCATTATGTATTCATTTGTCACTCTTTCCCCCTTTATCAAATATATTGTAGCATCTGTTTTTTGTTTAGAGATTTTATTTTTTTACTATTTTTTTATTTTATCTCCTCCTCTTTCAGGTCTGTTTCTGCTAAGTTTTTATGTGCATAGTATGGCTCAGTCAAGTTCCAGTCTTGCTGACTGTGTGGAATACTGGTTGAATAAAGCTGTTGAATGGGGGCAGATGAGCACTTTGGAATCCATACAAAATGTTTGCCTCCACCTGCAGATGTTAAATGATTTCCTACAACAGCTTTCTAAAGATCTCCATTATATGGTGAGTAGATTCTGAAAAACTAGTCTGAGGACCACAGGCTAATAAAAGTAACAGATAAGCTAGTAGTTACGTAGAGTCTTTTAACATTAACCTTTTTTATCAGTGCATCAAGTGGGGTAAACTGTGGACCATCTAAAAGTAATGTTATCAGAATTATTTTGAGCAGATTTTTTTTTTCTGTGATATACACCTTTTTCTTGAGTGAATATGTTAACACAGATGGATTCAGTTGTGGATGTTTTAGAAATTAAATCTGATTCTAACTAGAAAGAAAATAACCTGGGTTATCACAGTGCCTTGACATAAGTAGTCATGGGTAGCTGAGGCTTACAGAAGTTCGGCATTATCTGATACTATGCTGTTAATACAGTTTGAATATTCTCCATTTTAAGTCAGTCCTTCCTAGGTGTGTTACATTTTTCTTCTACATTCCACGTGTGTTGGGTTAGTTAGCATTTCTAAATTAGCCTTACATTGGCATGTGTGTTTGAATGGATTCTGTGATGAACTGGTTGGTTTTTTACCTTGCTCATGAAGCACTCCTACCCTTCCACAACTCTGAATTGAATTACATAGGTTTAAAAATGTTGATTTATGGTATTTAACTTTTATATGGACCAGCTAATTATACATGGCAGTAATTTCAGTTAATCAATTAGATATTGTGTCATTATAAATTTTTTGACTTATTTCTATATGTTTACAGCAAAATATTTTATATTTCGTATAAAGCATATATCTCAAAGTACAGAAAATTGTATAATATAAAAACAAGCATGTTTCATAGTGTACATTACATTCACAAAGTTTTAGATACAGTCGTATGTAATTGCAAGCTTTCCTGTGGCATAAGGTTAACTTGTTTTTGGATTTATAAACAAACTAATATACTATGTTGATTCCACATTCACTTCCTGATGGCACAAAGCAGTCCTATTTTAAGGAGGGATAAAGGATTAGTCCTCTCTTAGTCTCACTTCTGTTCCACACCAACCACCCCACCGCTTTGCCACCCTTAGCTTTTTCTTAGATTTGCAGCATTTGTCAACATAGTTCTTTTTTAATGCAACGCTGTATCTCACTTCTGTGTACAAGACTATAAAAAAATATTTTTGCATAAATTGTTTAAACAGTGCAACACCTTTTGTCTCTTTTTGAAGCCAACTTGCTCAAGACAGGGTAGTGTTAAACTGATCGGCCAGGGAATGGAATGACTTTTTTTTTTTTTTTATCTGTTTTCATACTAATTTTAAAATACTTATTTTTATATACATTCTTTAATACAGGTATCACATTACTGGTGTTTTATTTTAAGTCTGAGTGATGTACATTTTAGATTATCTAAATTGCCCTGGTATTGGTCTGTGTGTGTGTGTGTGTGTGTATGAGTGTAATTTGCACTAAAGTGACATCAGATTTGTTGCTCATTGCTGCCTTGTGTTTGATGCTACCATTATAGGCTTAAGTCTCATGTCATTCGTTAATGGAAGAAATGGGTTCTGAAAAATAATTATTGGATAAAATGAAAAAATGTATAAATCTACATCATATTTGATCATGTATAGTATATTCACATTTATTTAAATTCAACAACATTTTTAAATTTGATCATTCTCTTTCTGTGTACCATAAAACGTAATACCATGTTTCCCCGAAAATAAGACAGGGTCTTATATTAATTTTTGCTCCAAAAGATGCACTAGAGCTTATTTTCAGGGGATATTTTATATTTATTCATGTACAACAATATACATTTATCCAAATACAGTCATGTCATCTTCTTTTGGAATATCGTCATAACTCTCCACATTCAAACCCTGAATTTTTTGCTACTCCAGGCACTTTTAGGATCCTCCAGGATCGATGTGCGTGCTTTGATGTCGGATGAATGGTTCTATGTGGTGAAGCAAAATGCCGACATACAAATGCATTCATGGTGCTTTGATATTCAAGCATTGCATATTCCCAAAAGTAATGACACGATACATTTTAAAAGTGTCACATACCATCTTCTGTGCCGTCTTTTTTTTTTTTTTTTTTTGCACCTTTACAATGCCATCAGAATGTACGGCAGCGTATTTGAGCCACAGAGGAAAAAAGAAATAAGGACATAATGAAAATGTCTATTTTGTGATTAAAATGGAAATTTCAGCTTTAAACTCAATGTCCTCTTTAATCCCGTAGTTTAACTTGTCATTAAAGTAGACTGTCGTAAACGTCATCTTAAAACCGACCCAGTTATTAAATCGCTACGCGCTTCTGGGACCTCATCCTGATCTGACAGCAGCGGCTAGCAGCATCGCCACACAAAACACATTAAATTTATAATATTCCAGTTCTCTGCACATTTAGAATTCTTAGATTTATACTTGTTATCACTTTCATGATGAAATGCATTAAAATATGTATGTTACATTTTACAGATAAATCGTTAACTTTGTTTAAATAATGAATACTGCTAATAGTTACACATATGGGGTGGCAGAGTGGTAGCGCTGCTATCTCGCAGGGAGTCACGTCCTTTGTGATCCCTGCCTGGAGTTTGCATGTTTTCCTGGAGGGTTTCCACAGTGTACTCAGTTTTCCATCCAAAGACAAGAAGGTTTGGGGATTTGGTGAAGCTACAATGACGTTAGTGTATGTGTGTGTGTGCTTGTGTTCACCTTGCAATGAGCTGATGCCCGTCCAGAGATTTTGTTTCTGTCTTGCACTGATGCTGCTGGAATGGGCGCATCCCCGAATTGAAGGATGTAATCATTAAACATCCTTTTCAGTGATATTGTGGCAAGGTGTCCTCGGAATTTAATAGATGTTTCGGGCACACGTGTTGCATTGCGTTAAATATAGGCCTTAGGCACCTTACTTTTCAGTTGACGATCATGCTAGGGCTTATTTTCAGAGTAAGTCTTATTTTCAGGGAAACATGATAGAGAAAATAACAATATAAATTTTAATGGACAGGTAATCAGTTGCTTTTTTGGTTTGTGCTAGGCTATAATAGAACAAAATGCGTTTTATTTGTTTAAAAAGCTAAAGCCTCACTTCAGAGTAGACTCAGTGCGATAACTCAAAGTATGTTTGTTTTAATGTGTATTTTGTAATTATGTGGACCTTATTCCAGAAAGTAGCTCATAAAATAGTTTGGAAAATATATGAAATTAATGAATTAGCTAATTAAAGGGTAATTTCCTTTTTTGGACAAAATATGTTGTCAAAAGACTTATTCTGACATGTTAGCCCCATACCTAAAATTCCACTATAGGGCATATGTATATAATAATGTAATAATAATAATAATACACATTTTACAACTTTGTGAGTTTGCACTGAGATGGAATAGCATTCTGTTGTGATAGGTAATGGTTTTCATTGAACTAGTCATGGAAAAGAGCAAGTTCTTAATATGGAATTGATGTTTTTAAGTCTCAGTCTGTGGAGTTTTGTTCAAATTAATTTCAGTGACTTTCTACTGCTTTTAATTAAATTCAATATTTAATTTACTAGAATCTTCTACTCTTATTAAGAAGTAATTTTGCAATATGTGATTTACCTTTGTCTGAAGTTCACAATGACTAGTATTGTTCCAAAGCTTTTAATATTCTAGTCTTTATTTCATTGTCTTGTTTTAAAATTTGCCTTTTTTCTAATTTCTAATTTGCCTTAATTTGCTTTAAATATGATTTAAATAGATGCCTAACAAATAGCAGAGACAGATAAGATGCAAATGACAGTGATTATCAAAGAATAATCTCTGCATAAGTCAATCATCTATCTGCTAGCAAAGGTTTTAAATATGTGCAACATTTCAAAATCAATGCATGAACAGCATCTTAGAAAGCTTCCTCAGGAATACTGATTCATTCCAGTGTATTCAAGATGCATACACATGTTACATTTGTATAAAAAGTGAACAAATCTTGTAAGGAATTTGTGCCTAGATACATTATAAAGGTAAGAAGATAGAAGACCACCTACCGGCAAGGATTGACTGGAACAAAAAACAGCAGCCAAGATAGAAACTGCTTCAAGGTGGAGAGCAATTGGTCCTGAAGATTTTGTTTTACTTGGTCGATTCATCAACCTTGGCAACTTTGTACTCTTAATGTGCATAGAAAAAACTTACCTGGGTGGCTGATTTTTGTGTTTTGGGTGCATGCTATAAGCCTTTCTAATAGATAATTGCCAAAGGGAAATCAGTTTCAGAAGATCAGTTGATGAAAAGATTAACTATTACCAGTACTTTAATCACTCTGGGCTGTCTTATTATTAATTTCTTGATTCTGATTTCAGCTACATTTAAAATATTATTTACTTGTAAATTGCAAAACCTATTTTCATCATAATAAAGACAAAAGATTTTCTGTATATGGCACATAGTCAACTTTATTTAGTTTTTATAAATGCCAACCTATGAGGCAAGGTTGGAATGTGTCTTTTTTCTTTCAGTTCCCGAGGACAGTAATACCATTGTTTTCTGAGCTTTCATTGCAACCGCATTGTGAATTTTTGTTGTTTCAGAACACTACAGTGGCCATAAAAAAATATCCTTTAGTCGGCCAGTTACTTGGTAGACTTTGTTGGATTCCCTGTGTTGTGGTGAGTGGTAAGTATCTTATTTGTTTATTACAAAATTTTTGACTTGCAGTATTTGTTAATTGAAACAACCATTATCAGCAGAATTATGCTAAAAATTGAAACAGATCTCTGTTGCACACTGATATATTTTTATGAAAGATCATATTAGTTTTACCAATACTGAAGTTGCAAATGGGATGGATATTGTTTTTGTTTTATAAATACATCCTGTGTTTTCAGAAATTAATCAGTTTCAATTAAATACAATTGCAGACAATTCTGGAAGGTATTAAGATAAATATAAGCTATAACAGTACTTTATATGAAAGTAAAAAATACAAAAAGTTATTTAGCCTACTTGTATATGAAAATTAGTACATTGACAGATTTGTAATTTGTATTTAATGCTTAATTATATTTTCATTAGAGATTAACCAATTTCAAATTTAAACACTATTGCAGACAACTTTTGAAGGTATTAAAATAAGTACAAGCTATAACAGTACTTTATGTGACAGTAAAAAATACTTACAAAGGAAAGTTATTTAGCCTACTTGTATATGAAAATCAGAACATTGATAGATTTGTAATTTGTATTTAGTGATGAATTATACTTTCATTAGGGATGAACACAAGTATTCATATGCAAATACCATTTATAAAAATAGATAAAAATGTAACTTTTTTTTCTATTGTAAAAAAATTTTAAAGTGTACACATTAATTAAGAAGATAAGACATTCTTTCTGTTCTATGATGCAGAAATAATGAAGCAGTGGTTTGAGTATCACGAGACATACTGTTCTGTAAGTGAATTAAACTATAACATGTCACACAGTTTCTTCCAAAGATAAATTTTATCATAACGAAAAATGGACTATGAGATAAATCACATCACCTTGTGATAGTTCATTTTTGGAAAGGTGCTATATAAATTAAAAACTGCTTACTAACACAAATGCATCCATAACTCTGAGTGCAGGGCAGCACTGCTCAACATCAATGTCAAGCTTCATATTATTTTTCTTAAAATATGTGGCATTGAAAGCAAATGCTTCTCATGATTAATTTTATAACACATTAAATGCAGATTGTTTTAAGTTAAAAAAATTTTTTTTGATCTTCAGAGAACTGCAATGTATCTAGAGAAGGTTGAAAGGGGAAAATAGTAGCTTGTTTTCAAATAAAAACAAAAAATAACTTGTTTTGTAGTGCCACCTTTTTATGAAACTTCCACTAGCTGTACACCTCCCTCTGTGTTTACAACTCCACAATAATGTTCATTTTCATTCCTGCTAGGTAGTTTTATAACCTCTATTTGAACTTCTCCCAACCAGATATAAAGGACTTATACTTGACAAAATACTGTCTATAGTTAAAAGCTACCAAAGGTATGCTACTGTGGCTATACAGATATGAAATGTAAGCAAATATAATTTATTTACATTTTCCAAACATGTTTCGCATTGCTGCACAACAGACATAATATTGTGTTTGACATGCATTATTTAAGCAAGTAGCCAAGTGATGACCTATAAGGCGTCTGTTTCTCAAACTGTAGACTTTGATCAGTGTATCCTGTTGTACATCTGGACATTCCACTTCTTTTTCTATCCTAGTTAGATCCAGTCTGGCCCTCTTCTCTCAAAACAGCACTGACATTTTTGTGAGTCCCATAAAATAGTTTACCATTAGGACACTCTAGTAATAGTTGCTGAAAATGGGGCTTTGCAGTGATATGTAAATAATAAATTATAAATTGGTCATTTCAAGCAGTCATTATTAGTAATGTCATGGCTATACAGTATTTTAAATCAGTGTAATTGTGCCTTGATGAAAAGTATAAATTTCCATGAAAAGTATGAATATTTATGGATAATTCCAAACTTTTGAATGGTAGTGTATATTAATATATTGACCTAGTAGTTGAATAAATAAGAAGATATACAACACATAACAGCTTCTGTAGCCGAGGATCGGACCGCCAAGGTCCCCGCCTTCGGCCACCACCCAACTCACACTACACCCGACCTCCTTGGCCCCTCCCATAGGTGGTGAGCCCATGGGAAAGGGGACCCACGTTGCCTCTTCGGGCTGTACCCGGCTGAGCCCCATGGGTGCAGGCCCGGCCACCAGGCGCTCGCCATCGAGCCCCACCTCCAGGCCTGGCTCCAGAGGGGGGACCCCGGTGACCCGCGTCCGGGCAAGGGAAAACATCATCCAAAGTTTTTATTCATCATAGGAGGTTGTTTTGAACCACATTTTGTCTCATCCCTCACCTAGGACCAGTTTGCCTTGGGTGGCCCTACCAGGGGCATAAAGCCCCAGACAACAGAGCTCCTAGGATCATTGGGACACGCAAACCCCTCCATCACGATAAGGTGGCGGTTCGAGGAGGGGTTCGAGGATTGATGCGGGCTCTGCATCGGTCTGTCGTGGTGAAAAAGGAGCTGAGCCGTAAGGCAAAGCTCTCAATTTACCAGTCGATCTATGTTCCTACCCTCATCTATGGTCATGAGCTATGGGTAGTGACCGAAAGAACGAGATCACGAATACAAGCAGCTGAAATGAGTTTCCTCCGCAGGGTGTCTGGGCTCTCCCTTAAAGATAGGGTGAGAAGCTCAGTCATCCGGGAGGGGCTCAGAGTAGAGCCGCTGTTCCTCCGCATCGAGAGGAGTCAGATGAGGTGGCTCGGGCATCTGATCAGGATGCCTCCTGGACGCCTCCCTGGTGAGGTGTTCCGGGCACGTCCAACAGGGAGGAGGCCCCGGGGAAGACCCAGGACACGCTGGAGGGACTATGTCTCCCGGCTGGCCTGGGAACGCCTCGGGATTCTCCCGGAAGAGCTAGAAGTGGCCGCGGAGAGGGAAGTCTGAATACCTCTGCTCAAGCTGCTGCCCCCGCGACCCGACCTCGGATAAGCGGAAGAGGGTGGATGGATGGATGGATGGACAACACATAACAAATTAACTTAATACAAAGTTACTTCATACTAAAGGGAATCTGAACACTGTAACAGGTGACAACCCTCATGACAGGCTTCCACATCCAGAAACAATGCTAATGAAGCAAAACATACAAAACAATGGTGTCTTCAATACAAAAATAAACTACAGGGATGGAACAGTCTGGGGGTAACACACAGTAGACATAAACAAAGTAAAACAAAACTTCCAGCTCCACTGGGGGTTCACTAAACAGGTCTTTAACGTCTGTCTATCTAGTGGAGTTACTCTCTCTCTCTCTCTCTCACCCACCAGTTCTACACTCAGATGTTCTCTGGCAGCTTTAAGCCCCATCTGAAAATTACTTCTGGCCATTTACTAGAATCGCTTCAATGTTCAGAAATGGTCCAGCAGTTATTAGATTAAATTCTGTCTAGAGTCTTCTGATACCCTTTGTATCCCCAAGCCTTTAGTTGTTCATGAAGAAACAGATCTTTATGGCACCCCCTCTGCTGCCTGTAGTCTCTAAGGCAGAGCATTTCTGTACATTCTTTTTTAGACCATGTGGCCTATAATAGCCAGGAGATCTTACTACCTCTGGCTTTTCTTCCTTAGCCTCTCTCTGTTTACAAGCAGAAGGTCAGATTTCTTTACCAATAGGGAGGATTGCTCACTCCACACAGCCCATGCTTCTCTCACAGATGTGTAATGTGGCTTACAAATGTTGTTCAGGAATATGCAACACACATACTGTATGGGTAATACTTTACATAAGCAACAACTCTGCTTTCACAGTTCATCTTTGTTCTTGGGGCTTTCCCTTTGACTTTGTCCTTTCTTGTATCATGCTAGTGGTATCCTTACCCTTGCATCCTCTTAATACATAGTCTCCTCTCACAGTACCATATTAATGACAGAAAAGTCAGAAGTTTACAAAGATGCAAAGACAACTATCAAAAATATTTTATGGGAGCTTGCTGTTGCTATTTGAAGGCAGAATAAAAAAATAAAGAAGTATTTGCTCAACAAGTGTGTTGAAATTAATTACAAATTGGAAAATAAGACATGGGTTTAAAAAAAATAAAGACAAAACCTCTGGTAGCAGTGGTAGAGTAATTACAAGGCAGCAATATAGTATGTGAAAAACCATATCCTCCATCCACTTTTACCACAGGAAGTGTGTTATGTGAATATAGGGCAAATGGAAGGTGCAATACAATCATGCTCAAAAGTATGAAAAAGCATTTATACAGCATTTACCATGAATGAATAACTAATGACTACACAAGTAATAGCTTATGTATAATTGTGTTACTACAGTAGCATACATTTGTTTTCCTCTACTAACTTGCTTGTTGCCAAATGATAAATACACTTACGGTTGTTGTTTTTTTTTAATCTGTTCAAAATTATTTCTGTACTATGGCTCTAATTCAATTCTTATTTATTTATTTTCTTGTCATGGATAGTTACGTTGTGTTCTTTTGTGTCTACTAAGTATAAGGACAGAATAAAAATGGAAGAGCAAAGTCTGAATCTAAATTAGTCACAGCTCTCTTGTATGTGCACCATTAACATAACTGGAAACACCTTGTAGCAAATTTACTTTTGGAGAGTTGGAGCAAAATATGTATTATTTTGTGGAGAAATACTCAAACATGATATTCTGTGGCGGCACGGTGGCGCAGTGGGTAGCGCTGCTGCCTCACAGTTGGTAGACCTGGGTTCGCTTCCCGGGTCCTCCCTGCGTGGAGTTTGCATGTTCTCCCTGTGTCTGCGTGGGTTTCCTCCGGGCGCTCCTGTTTCCTCCCACAGTCCAAAGACATGCAGGTTAGGTGGATTGGCGATTCTAAATTGACCCTAGTGTGTGCTTGGTATGTGAGTGTGTTTGTGTGTGTCCTGCGGTGGGTTGGCACCCTGCCCAGGATTGGTTCCTGCCTTGTGCCTTGTGTTGGCTGGGATTGGCTTCAGCAGACCCCCGTAACCCTGTGTTCGGATTCAACGGGTTGGAAAATGGATGGATGGATGGATACTCTGTAATTTATCATCACCTCTGTCATTTCATCTCCAATAAAAATTTCTTGTGTTAATTGCAGTTTAATATTTGTTTCTTTTGTTGTGGGAATTAGATCATGTGTGTGTCAGTTCAGCAGAAGGAAGCTTTGAGAATAAAGCTTGGGATCAAATTGAGGAGTGGACCAAAATTCACTGAGCAGCATGTGATTTTAAATAATATTGTTTTTTAATTTTTTAAACATTTTCAGCATAATGTTTAAGCGAAAACTGTGTACACAAGATTATTTTGCCTAATACCCAAGCTGCTTTGCATAATACTGTACTTGTTTCACATAGTCTTAGCATTTTTTGAATTTCTGTCACTGCAAATCTTGTATTAATCCTGCAATATTAAACTAAGGCAGTGTGTTTGTAGTTTTAAAGCTATAAATAAGTGTTAATGGATTAGCTGGTGTCTAGACACTTTTAAATGCCACATTCACTGGTTTTGTATCAGTTAAATTTAACACATCAATATTAACTGTGCCTTAAAGTTTGCCAAAATATATCCTGTTAAAGTTTGTACCATCCAGAAGTTGCATTAAATTCCTTTCATTTACACATTCAGTGAAATGTGCAATCTGACTAGATTGCACATTTGATGCCAAAATTTTATAAACAACTGCATTTCACCTTTAATAATGTACATACACTTAAATTTAGTTTGCTTCCTTAATAAAATGAAATGTGAAATTAGTTTGCATACTTTTCCTTTGAAACAGTTTGAACACAGATGTTTTCCTTGTTTCATATTAGAAGAATGCCAGAAAGCGTTGCTACAGTGTTTGTGGTGCCTGTTCAGTGATAAACCTCAAAATGCAGTTGAACTGAAAGCCAATGATTGGATAAAGGTAAGAAAGATTATTTCCAAAATAAATAAATAAATATAATATATAATCCAGCATCTGTCTGTCTGCTTTTCACGAGAGAACTACTTAAGGGATTCAGATAGTTTTTTTTTCTATAATTTGCTGGAACATTCTGATTGATTTTGGGACTTCTGTCATCACGCTGAATATCATAGTTAGCTCGCGGTACTGATTTATTTGCACAAATCCAAGAGAGCAGCTGCAGGTCAAGGAGAGGGGGGCAGAGACCTCGTAACTCACGCACCAGCCTCTGTTCAAGTCCAACAGAGTGTAACTGCAGACCACAATGCCTGTGATGTCAGACACAGAACACACTCCATACCATGGAATGCTCACAGCATCACTCACGGAAACACAGTTTGTTCAACAGACATTGTCATCTATAGATAGTTAAGGAGTAACATTTGACGTTTTTGAGAAAGAGATCAGAGCTATGTGTGTTTTAGTGGGTAGCTGCTGATTGCCAGAGATACCACGGCCTGGTGCTTTTCTCATCATGCGGGGGACGCTCTCTCATCAGAGCTGAACATGATCAGGTACAGTGCCAACGTTTGACGCTGGAGCGTACCTATCTTCCACTTGACCAGAATTACATTTTTTTTTAAATAAAGTTTGTTCTGTTTCACTACTACATGGACGGAGCCACGAGGGACAACTAGTGTAACATAAATATAACTTGCACTTATTTAGCTATCTGTATCTTTTTGCAACTTTGTGTTCACTAAGGCATGTTCATTTTGGCTATTTTCACATTACCTCTCATTGCTGAATACATTCGAAATATCTCTACAATAAGGCATTTGTTATGCCATCATTTAAATATTGTTAAATGGTAACTGTATACAGATATGTGAAACTAGCAGATGTCTTAACACATTTCAAGGCCAAGTTGTTCCATAGCTTTAAAGCACTGACATTTTCTGTGCCAGTAGTGATTTTCTGAATATGGCTGTGTTGTTATTTTTCATAGATTTAAGTAGTACTAGGGTGTTGTACTGTGTTAGCCATTATGAATGTAGAGAAAAGCCAAGCAAAATGACACCTTTTATTGGCTAACTAAAAAGATTACAATATGCAAGCTTTCGAGGCAACTCAGGCCCCTTTTTCATCATGCCTGAAGAAGGGGCAGGAGTTGCCTCGAAAGCTTGCGTATTGTAATCTTTTTAGTTAGCCAATAAAAGGTGTCATAGATTTAAGAAATAAAAATTTTAGTTGACACAATTTTGAAGTTAGTCTTCTTGAGTGTTAATGTTCCTACTGCATAGAATGTCCTTTATACAATAGAATAGTTTCAGCAAACATACATACATAAAGTATAGTATATAAGTTTAATTTAAAAGGATGAGTTTAGTCAACAGCTAGAAGTTTCCATACTGGTGGTACTGACTTCAGCATTCAGCTTCATGTGCAAATGCTGTAGTAACATTTTTGGGTGTCTGACTCCCCATTGTGACTGGTTAAAGAATCTGGTAAAGATTGTGTCAGCATTTTTAAGCTAAATTCTTATTGTTTTATTTGTTCTTCTTAGCTGGTGCATTGCTCTCATATTCAGCTTTGGACTTTTGCGATGATGGAGTTAGCCCCCATCTGTACTCACTTTGATTGACCCTGCATCTAGGAAAAAAAGGGTATATATGTAGTTGAAGGTTTAATGCACAGAGTGACGGACTGAGAATATCCATTGTGTAAGGTTCTTGTAAATGCTTGTTCACTTCCGTTTGTTGTATTAATGATGTCTTTCTAATTGTTCCTTTTAACATGTACCTTTGATGTGACTGTTATTGTTCTGAAGCTATCATATTTTAATATTTATGAAAGTCCTGTTGTTTGTTTTCAGTAACATGTTCTATTTGAAATAATACATGTCCAAAAGCAGGACGTAGTAGGAAATAATTTAATAATAATAGGTGTAATTCTTGCTCTCATTGAAAGACTGAGGCATTTTTTAAATATATAAAATAACATTTTACCTTACTGGAATGGTGAAACTGACTATTAGTTGAAGAAGAGTCACAAATTAAATAGTATAAATTAGATCTCCTTCCTTTGTTATTAAAATAAAAATGTAAAACCATAAGCAATTAGCAATATATTGATCAAAATAACACATGCTTTATTGAAATTCACAGTACCTACAATGCTTCAGATGTAGGATGAATTTGCTAAAGTCAAACATACAGCTGCCCATTTATGATCATGGTTACTTGTTGGCATGCTTGTAATGCAGAATTATGCTATTTTTTTACTAGGGGTATTAATATAAAAATATAAAATTTCAAATCCATTGTTGTTAGGTATGCATTTTAAAACTCCAGATTTTGTCCATAATCCATAGTTACTCCCTTGACCATGGAAATGATATAACAGCAGCCAAACAGACAGCAGTGACACAGGACAAGCAGTGCATGTTACTGGGTGTATGATTAATGATTGGGGTGGCCACAGGTGGCATCTCCAGAATGACATAAAAGTATATAGTGACCAATAAAGTTGGAATGTAGAAGAACTGAGTTTGAAGAAGAGACAAGAGAAAAAGATAGGGTGATCGCAACAAACGAACAAGAACAGAGCAGGAAGGAAAAGCACTGAAGTAATAGTTGTTACTGTAATACAGAAGTCCTTAAGTTTAGCCTTGGAGGACTGCAGTGGCCACAGATTTTTGTTACAACCAAACTGCTTAATTAGAAACCAATCCTTAAAGATAATGGACCTTGTTGTTTAATTTTTTGTCTTGTTAGTGATTTCATTTTGCCAAATTGTTACCAACACCCAGTCCTTCACTTTTTAATTTTCCATTTCTTTCCAAATATTTTATTAAACTTTGTTCTTCATAATGAGCACAACATTAGTATATGGGACCAGGTTATATTTGTTTTTCTCTAGTTACATCCTAGGGACCAAGTGTGGTTGCAGGTTTTGTTTAAACCCATTTCACAATCACGGATTCATTTTACCTCTAACTGGTATCATTGTTTAGTTAAGTAGTCTTTTTATTTCCTTATTGTACATTTAAAAAGTACAGTAATGTGAGATTTACATTTATAAGAAATTTAGAAATCTTTGTAATTTTTCTATAGATTTAAATGTTTAAATCTTTTTTGTCATTATTACCGTAGATACTCGCGTATTAGTCGATCTCGCAGATAAGTCGAGTGTATTGTTTAAGCCGAAAATTACGAAATTTGTTATGACCCGCGTATAAGTCGAGGGTAAAACTTGACAGCTATCAGAGATAGAGGGCGACAATCAGCTGTTAATGGCGACAGAACTCACTGTTACGTCACAGGCATTCCCTCTGTGCTTGGAGAAATGCTAGACTCGTTGACTCGGCAACTAATCCTTGCGTGAGTTGTGAAATGTAAACAAAGGCAAGATGGCGTCGATATGTCACAAGGGAGCGAAGTGAGTGCAGAAAAGAAAACACTCGGCAGACGATGTTTTGCACATTATCGCTGAGTCGGAATCTGATTTTTCAGAATCGGATTTTATTGACAGTGATCAGGAATCGAGCAAGAGAGTGAGAAGCCGGCATCAGCTGATCGGACACCAGCCGATGCCGCGCCAGCTGATCGGCTGCCAGCTGAACGCATTCGCTCAGCCGATGCAGCTACGCCAAGGTTTGCGTGGGAGGAATACCCAGACATTGATCCGTGGGAGCCGAACTGGCTACCGGACTTCACAAGACCGCATGGCTTGCTGTTGGACACGACAGATCACCCGCTGCTGGACTACTTCAGGCTGCTCTCTCCTCATGCTGCTTTTCAGCTACTGTCAGATGAGACAGACAGGTAGGCAGAGAAATTTTTTGAATCGCAGGCTGCGCTTGCATCGCATTGATAGCGTGCGTTGCCTTGGTTCTTTTGATTCCAAATCTGGTTGCATGTGGCAGCTAATGGTATGTTTGTTATCCAAAACCTGCAAAAGCTAATGCTCAAATTCAAGTATTTCACGGTTTAAAGAATTATTTAATGAAATTAGAAAAAAAACTAGCTAATTAGCAATAGTATTGCTGGCTTATAATTATTTCAAAGACCATGGGAAACGGCAGATGACCAGTGACTTAACACCGTGAAGCGTTGAGTGTACAATGTTATTATCCAAATTCTGTGGACAATTGTGTTGCCCCGCGGATAAGTCGATCCTGTTTTTTTGAATGAATTTTAAGGCATAAATTTTTCGACTTATACGCGATTATCTACAGTAATTCACCTTTTCTGTGTGGACTTTGCTCCCTTAATTGTAATCTGGCAATGTCAACTAACAATGTGAAGAGGAGACATCTAGGCAAATGATAATGAAAGGCTGCAACTACTACTTATACTTATACTACTTATAACTAGCATGCTCATTAATAATATGTGGCCTAAATAGCCATAACATTGGGAAAAGTAGAGTGAAAACTGTATGGAGGTTAATGTAAAAGTTAAAAAATCAAATTATCTGTAAATAGCATATATAAATGATCACTACATTCCAATAAAAATGTAGGAAATACTGTTTTGTAATTTATGAATTGACCCCAAAACACAGAACATGGGAAATAACAGCTCATTTAATTAGGGAAGGAGCCCAAGGGCTGAACTTGAGAACCAATGAGTTAGAAACTACTGGCTCCTTTGTCATTTGTGTCTCATTATTTGACAGCTGGTTAAGAGAGCGAGAAGCAATTAAAAACAGTGAATTAAATTGTTTAAGACTAAAACAAGCAATTGAGGGTTTGGGAATCTTAACAAAGAAGCACACAAAATGAAATGAAGCACAAAAATGTTGCTTGAGAAATAATCGCTTCAGCAGTAATAAATTACTTTGAATTGAGAAACTAGATTGGAACAAAGACCTGCAGCCCAACAGGACCGGAATTAAGGACCCATTCTTTAGTATATGTTGAAGCAAAAACCCATTGGCGTCTCTATAAATAAAGTTAACAATTTGAATGTATTTCTTTGTACTGTATTTAAAGAACCTATATTTTTTCCTTGTAAAATTGCCAGTTCATTAGCATCTTTGACACAAATATTGCACCAGTGTCTAGTTGATAGTCAGACATGTCCTTGCATTTGATGGAATTATGTATGTTTTAAAGGCAAAATTTCATAATGAGTAAATTTTACTGCACTTTAGTCACAACTGAGTTTTGACATCTTGACAGCAATCTGGTACTACATCATTCATGCAAAATATAGTGTCAGTGTAGGAGATACTTTAATGCCAAGATGTTATTCCCATCTGTTCTCGTACATGATGATCATACAGTATATTCTGGCCTTCCTTTACCTACATAATATTTAATTTGTTGAGATCGCTAGAAATCAAGTCCTCTGTAATAGACAGTGTATTTGCATCCTTTTAACAATTATGCTCCAAACAACTTGTAACTTAATTTTAAAAGCAATCTATTTTACTATTACGACATACCTTGTTATTAAAATACTCATTCAAGCCCTGTGCATTTGTTACCTGTTTTCAGGGATAATTTGGAGCATTGATGTTGCCTCCCAAACTGAATGCCCACCTAATTAAACACAGTATAATAGAAGCTTTATTATTTTTATTCTTTATAACGCCTGGACTGTATTTTGAGTGTTAGTTTCTGATTATGTAGATTAAAGTCGCCACCTGGTGGATTTTCTCTTAAATATTTTTCCCATGTACATCAAGGTTATTCATTTTTATTGCCTTTTGGAAAACATATTATGAAAACAATAAAAATATGAACTGTTCTACTTTTAGCACCATCTGAATTTATTTTTGATTAGTGTACTTGAATGTAATTTGATTTTATTTCAAAGGCAGACATCATTCATTTGGTCTTGGTTAACTATAAGTTGAAGTTATGTTAAAAGCAAAAACCTATTACCAAATATTGCTTAAAGGTTATAGTTACTTGAATAAAATTAGGATTGTGGATAAAGGAATTGAAAAGTAAATTGTTCATTTATTTTTGAAGTTAATATTTGATGTTTATTGAATGTTGATGTTTATTGATGTTGAACTGCTTGGATTTATTGCAGTGTTTACTGATTTAGACTTGTAAAATGTAATACATCTACCAAAAAAACAAAGAAAAACTTAAAGTAGAAAGGAAGAGTTAAAAAGTCTGTGGATAAAGTCTTTGGGTTGGATATGTTATCTAGCATGTTCTTACCTCAAGCATACTCGTCGTTATACTGTACAAAAAGGCATAGATGTTGATTTTGTGATCATAGAAGTGGTTTTCACATACTTGTATAATAAATAGAGTATAATACAATCCAATTTATTTTTTTAAAGCCCAAAATCACACAAGAAGTGCTGCAATGGGGTTTAACGAGGCTCTGCCCTATTCCAGCGATCCTCCATCAGGGATGACTTTACCTTAGGCAGGCAAAACAGCTTGGCAGGTGGGCAGTGGCACCAAGTGCCACATTTGAGTACCAAGAAGAGAAACAGAATAGGCAAGGGTTAGTAACAAATTATAACTACCATGTTCCTTATGTTTAAGTGCTAATGACTAACAACAGAGATGCAGTCTGTACAGTTAATCAGCAGCTCTAGTCAGGATATGCTAAACTGAAGTAGTGAGTCTTCATCCGGGATTTGAAAGCTGAGACCGAAGGGGCATCTCTTATAGTAGCAGGCAGACCATTCCTCAGTTTAGGGGCCCTGTAACTAAAAGCTCGACCTCACACTGTTATTTTATTAATCCTTGGAATCATAAGCAGACCGACATCTTGAGATCTTAATGTGCACTCTGGTTTGTAAGTCATGATAAGTTCACACAAGTAAGCCAGACCTTGGCCATTTAAGGCTTTATATGTTAAAAGGAGGATTTTGAAATCTGCCCTAAACTTAACCCGGAGCTAGTGTAGGGATTTAAGAACTGGAGTTATGTGTTCATATTTTCTTGTTCTTTGTAATAATTCTTGCTGCTGCATTTTGGATTAACTGGAGGCTGTATAAAGAACAATTTGAATATCCAGTGAACACAGCATTACAGTAGTCAGTCCTACTAGAAATAAATGCATGAATTAATTTCTCAGAATCCTGTTTATTTAGAAAGCGCCTTAATTTCCCAACATTTTTAAGATGGAAGAAACATGATTTGGACAACTTTGTAACATGTGCTTTAAATGACATGCTAGAGTCAAAGATCACTTCTAGATTGTGGGCTGATTCAGTAAAATTAATGGTGATTCTAACTGAGTTAAATGATGACAAAATATTGTGATCAGCGTCATTCCCTCCAATAATCAACATGTCTGTTTTATCGGTATTTAAAGATAGGTAGTTCTCATTCATCCACTCCTTTAATTCACTAACACAACTAATTAAAGACAACATTGGAGAAACTACATTAGATCTAAATGAAAGGTATAACTGGGTGTGAGAACAGTAAAGGTCCCAGTACTGAGCTTTGCAGGACACCATATCTCACTTCTGTGTATAATGATGGAGTACTGTCATCACATTTCTGTATGTATTGGAATCGATTTGATAAAATAAGAACTAAACCAAGCGAGCACAGTGCCTGTGAGCCCAATATCCTTTTCTAGCCTGTGCAGTAAAATAGAATGGTCAGTGGTGTCAAATGCTGCGTTTAAGTCTAACAACATAATTACTGTGGAGTTTCCTTCATCAGAGGATATCAGAATGTTGTTTACAACCCACGTTAGTGCCGTTTCTGTACTATGACCAGTGCAGAAACCAGACTGGAATTTCTCAAATAAATTGCAATGCATAAGGTGTGACTGAAGCTGATTGGTGACTACTTTTTCTAGTATTTTAAAGAGAAAGGGTAAATTTGAAATGGGTCTGTAATTTTTAAGTATGTGTGGGCTAGGTCTCACTTTTTAAGTAATTGTTTAATGACTGACACTTTTAGTGCATCAGGGTACTGTGCCATGCAATAATGAATTATTGATAATGTTAAGAATAGGCGCTGCAAGAACATTCATTGCATTTTTTACTAGTTTTGTTGGCACTGGATCTAGGGAACAAGTAGTAGGTTTCATTTTAGAAATTAAAGTTAAGACTCCCTGCTCAGTTACAGGATTAAAATTACTAAAGTGTTGAATGCAATGTGAGACAGGGTGAGACTAAGCTATTTTGTGGTTTGTACTGTGATGCTGAGATCTGGGATCTTATATTTTTAATTTTAATTTAATTGAAGAAGTTCGTAAAGTCTGTACTGCTAATATCTGTTGGTATTTTGCACTTTTGATCTGAATTCCCATTTGTTAATTTAGCCACTGTTCTGAACAGTACCCGAGGATTTTTACTATTGCTATCTATTATGGCAGAATAGTATTCTGAGCGAGCTTTTAATAGAGCTTTTTTATATTTTTTAACACTCTGTCCATGCAATTTGAAAGACATGTAGCTTTGTTATTCTCCATCTGTGCTCCAGTTTTCAGCACTCAAATTTAAGAGCTCGAATGTTCTCATTAACCAGGTAGAGTTTCTATGTTCTTTTGGTCACTTTTGTTTTACGGGGAGCCACTGCGTCCAGAGTATCTCTCAAGGTCACATTATAATATGATGTTAGCTAATCTAAATTGTTTTCCATGTTTACATTTGATGTTAACTGATCTAAATGGTTTTCCACAATTACACTCGACTTACTCAAAGTATCTATAAACTTTAAAGCAGAATTAAAATCTAGATGTCGCACTGTCTTTGTTTTAATCTGTGAGTGCGTTGGCAAGGGCAGGACTAAATCAAATGTAATTAAGTGGTGATCGGAAATAACTTAATTTAATGGAGTAATATTTAAATTTTGAATTTCAACTTTGTAAGTTATAATTAAGTCTAGAGTGTGGTTATGATTATGAGTTGGATCTTTGATAATCTGACAAAATCCTACTGAATTTAACAAATAAGTAAAACATTTGCTAAAAGTGTCAGTTTCCACATCAATGTGTACATTAAAATCCCCCATTAATACTACGTGATCATAATTTATAGCCAAATCAGATAAAAGGTTGTTAAATTCAGTCATGAACAATGAATATCAACTGACTAAGCAGTCAATCAACTTGGTGAAATTTTTTCTAACATCACCAAATTTCAATCAAATCAGTTAAAACATTTTTTGAGATTTTGGGGTATTTAGTTTTTATATTCAAAGGAGTTTTACCCCCAAATATTGATAAATTGAAATGTCATTTCTTCGCGATTACCTAGTGCTCTAGATATACAAGCATGCCAAATTTCAGTGTATTGACTATATAAGAAATCGTGCTTTTGTTGACGAGTATATATATATATATATATATATATATATATATATATATATATATTTTTTTTTTTTTTGCTAGTATTAGTGTATATATACTGTACTGTACATATGGAATATACACATCTCTTATTATGTTAAAATATTTGCTCTTATGATTCACTGTTCAGCAACCTTATGTCCAGCGGATAGAAACTATTTCTGAATCTATCTGTTTGAATGGTAATGACCATGTACTATTTGCCTGAAGGAAGGAGTGAGAAAAATGACTATGCTGGTAATATTCTGTTTCGCTTTCACCAGCTTTTTGAAGGACCTTGAGCCAAACAGGTGTTCTACCTACAGTATATGAGGTGCAGCTAATGAGGAGTAGAAAATCTTGAGGACAGATGGTGAAATGTGAGCTGTCCTTGGACATCCGAGGAAGTAGAGGAATTTGTGAGTCTTTTTGTCAAGAGCCAAAGCATGTTGTGCCCACTTCAGTTCATCTGTGATAGACACTTCAAGAAATTTAAAGCAGCTCACTCTTTCAACAAATTTCCCTCTGATGTAGATGGCACTGTAGACTGTGTTCTGCTGCCTGAGTCTGTGAACAGCTCCTTGGTTGCTGACTTTAAGAGTGAGATTGTTGTCCAATTCCATTGAATCAAAAGTAGGCTTACTTTTTGTAAGCTATCTCATCATTGTTGGTGATCATGCCTATTTATGGTTATATCATCAGCAAATTTAATGATATGTTAGAGCTGTGTCTAGCCACACAGTCATATGTGAACTAGAAGTGCAGGAGGGGGCTCAGCACACTAACCAATGCAGTACCTATGTTGAGGTTAAAACTGGAGGATGTGATGCTGTCAGTCTGCACACTGGTTAGGAAACCCAAAATCCAGTCACAGAGAAAGGCGCTATAGTGCACCCGACCTGGCACAGACTTGACACAGGAGGCATGTATAAAACAAGACTTTTATTTTTCTTCAGCTGGAGGGCATGCCTTCCCCGTAATCCCTCCAGCCACAACACAGTCCCAAGCACTGAGTCACCACACTCCTCTCTCTTTCACCACCACTCCTCCACAGCTTTGTCCTCCTTCCACCCGACTGTCGCCGCTGAGTGGTGGTCGCTGGCTCCCTTTTATCAGGCACCCGGAAGTGCTCCAGGTGGTTGATTAGTGACATCCGGCTGCACTTCCGGGTAAGGTGAAACCAGTGCCCAAAAGGGGCCAGCCACTCCTGCTGCAGCACCCCCTGGCGGCGCCTGCGGAACCCCACAGAGCTGTACAGAACTCCAATCCCCATGAGCCCTGGGGGAGTCCAAGGCACCGCTGCAACCCAGGGAGGCTGCCATCTAGCGTACAGGAGGAGATACTGGGCTTCCCACCCTTGTCCCCCTGGCAGATGTGGTGAAGGGGCGTCCAGGCCAGGCATGGGCCACGGCCATCCGTCACACCAGCTATCATTTTAAAATCTTTTCCTGTAGTGTCTTTATATTTTCAATTTATGGAACACCAGATTGATTCCAAGAATAATAGTGTCACTAAGTTTAGATTTTCCTCAGATTTTCTGAGCAAAAAAAAAAAAATTTAAATGTAGGATTGTTTTTCATGAAATATCATTTGCTAAACATTTAGTGGGCAGCTGTGTTTTATATAAAAATGAAATGGAACTTTCTAGATTCATTTTCATATAAACAGCCGTAGTCTTGAAACCTTACAGACTAATTATATCTGGGAAACTAAGCATTATCAGACCAACAGTTCTACATCTAACCAATGACCATGTTTGATGGTTTTCTTAGTGACTAGCACATGCTGGTTCAGTCACTGGAATTTGTCCATTTGAATTTGTGTGGTCTAAGCTACTGTTGAAATATATATATATTTAAGTTTCTTCCTTCTCTGAGTAGAAGATGGCCATAATTTTAGAAATACCCACATCCTTTGTTTTTGTCACTGATATTCTCTTGTTACAAACACTGGAAGCCTGCTTAGATATTGTAAAATTTAAAGAGTTGGTTTTATAATTTTTATTTTTATTTGGGTTGGTTTATGGCTTTCATATTATCTATTTCTCTGAAAAAATTGTTATGAAACTTTGGATGGATGGATAATTGAGGAATGAAACTTGTACTAGACAAACTCTAGCATTTTGATGAAAGCTTTAGTGAGTTACTATCATTTGTGAAGAAGCAGTAACTGAGGAACACCACCTAAATGTAAAAAATGCCCTATTACAGTAATTTGCAAGTTCTTAAATTCAGTCATGGATGCCCGTGTGGTTGAAGATTTTCAGATACAAATTAATGGGCAAACACCACAGAATAATCACATTAAAAAGAAAATTGAACAGTATAACAAAGGGGGTGTTTTACAGGAGTTTTGAATCAATTAATCTACAACTAATAAGATTGATTTTACATAAGAAATGAAGTTTGGACAAATGAAAAAATAAAGCAGGGATAGATTTTTTAAAACTAAAACACCAGGGCCCCTCCTTTAACCGTCACCTTATCGTGGTGGAGGGGTTTGCGTGTCCCAATGATCCTAGGACCTCTGTTGTCCGGGGCTTTATGCCCCTGGTAGGGCCACCCAAGGCAAACTGGTCCTAGGTGAGGGATGAGACAAAGAGCGGTTAAACAAACCTCCTATGAAGAAAAACAATTTTGGACGGCGTTTTCCCTTGCCCGGATGCGGGTCACCGGGGCCCCACTCTGGAGCCAGGCCTGGAGGTGGGGCTCGATGGCGAGCGCCTGGTGGCCGGGCCTGCACCCATGGGGCTCGGCCGGGCACAGCCCGAAGAGGCAACGTGGGTCCCCCTTCCCATGGGCTCACCACCTATGGGAGGGGCCAAGGAGGTCGGGTGCAGTGTGAGTTGGGTGGTGGCCGAAGGCGCGGACCTTGGCGGTCCGATCCTCGGCTACAGAAACTGGCTCTTGGGACGTGGAATGTCACCTCTCTGAAGGGGAAGGAGCCTGAGCTAGTGCGCGAAGTTGAGAGGTTCCGGCTAGATATAGTTGGACTCACCTCGACGCACAGCTTGGACTCTGGAACCAATCTCCTTGAGAGGGGCTGGACTCTCTACCACTCTGGAGTTGCCCCCGGTGAGAGGCGCAGAGCAGGTGTGGGTATACTTATTGCCCCCCAACTTGGAGCCTGTACATTGGGGTTTACCCCGGTGGACGAGAGGGTAGCCTCCCTTCGCCTTCGGGTGGGGGGACGGGTCCTAACTGTTGTTTGTGCGTATGCACCGAACAGCAGTTCGGAGTACCCACCCTTTTTGGAGTCCCTGGAGGGGGTGCTAGAGGGCATACCATCTGAGGACTCCCTCGTTCTGCTGGGAGACTTCAATGCTCACGTGGGCAATGACAGTGAGACCTGGAAGGGCGTGATTGGGAGGAATGGCCCCCCTGATCTGAACCCGAGCGGTGTTTTGTTATTGGACTTCTGTGCTCGTCACGGATTGTCCATAACGAACACCATGTTCAAGCATAGGGGTGTTCATATGTGCACTTGGCACCAGGACACCCTAGGCCTCAGTTCGATGATCGACTTTGTGGTCGTGTCGTCGGACTTGCGGCCACATGTCTTGGACACTCGGGTGAAGAGAGGGGCGGAGCTGTCAACTGATCACCACCTGGTGGTGAGTTGGCTTCGATGGTGGGGGAGGATGCCGGTCAGGCGTGGTAGGCCCAAACGTGTTGTGTCTGCTGGGAACGTCTGGCAGAGCCCCCTGTCAGAAGTAGCTTCAACTCCCACCTCCGGCAGAACTTCGACCACATCCCGAGGGAGGTGGGGGACATTGAGTCCGAATGGGCCATGTTCCGTGCCTCTATTGTTGAGGCAGCTGACCGGAGCTGTGGCCGTAAGGTGGTCGGTGCCTGTCGTGGCGGTGAAGGATGCCGTCAAGCTGAAGAAGGAGTCCTACGGGACCCTTTTGTCCTGTGGGACCCCGGAGGCAGCTGATAGGTACCGGCAGGCCAAGCGGAATGCGGCTTTGGTGGTTGCTGAGGCAAAAACTCGGGCGTGGGAGGAGTTTGGGGAGGCCATGGAGAATGACTTTCGGACGGCTTCGAGGAGATTCTGGTCCACCATCCGGCGTCTCAGGAAGGGGAAGCAGTGCAGTGTCAACACTGTATATGGTGGGGATGGTGCGCTGCTGACCTCGACTCGGGATGTTGTGGGTCGGTGGGGGGAGTACTTCGAAGACCTCCTCAATCCCATTAACATGCCTTCCAATGAGGAAGCAGAGCCTGGGGACTCAGAGGTGGGCTCCCCCATCTCTGGGACTGAGGTCACCGAGGTGGTCAAAAAACTCCTTGGTGGTAGGGCCCCGGGGGTGGATGAGATACGCCCGGAGTTCCTCAAGGCTCTGGATGTTGTAGGACTGTCTTGGCTGACACGCCTCTGCAACATCGCATGGACATCAGGGACAGTGCCTCTGGATTGGCAGACCGGGGTGGTGGTCCCCCTCTTTAAGAAGGGGGATCGGAGGGTGTGTTCCAACTACAGAGGGATCACACTCCTCAGCCTCCCTGGAAAAGTCTATTCAGGGGTCCTGGAGAGGAGGGTCCGTCGGATAGTCGAGCCTCGGATTCAGGAGTAACAGTGTGGTTTTCGTCCTGGTCGCGGAACAGTGGACCAGCTCTATACCCTTAGCAGGGTCCTGGAGGGTGCATGGGAGTTTGCCCAACCAGTCTACATGTGTTTTGTGGACTTAGAAAAGGCATTCGACCGTGTCCCTCGGGGAATCCTGTGGGGGGTACTCCGAGAGTATGGGGTACCGGCCCCCCTGATAAGGGCTGTTCAGTCCCTGTACAATCGGTGCCAGAGCTTGGTCCGCATTGCCGGCAGTAAGTCGAACCCGTTTCCAGTGAGAGTTGGACTCCGCCAGGGCTGCCCTTTGTCACCGATTCTGTTCATATCTTTTATGGACAGAATTTCTAGGCGCAGCCAGGGTGTTGAGAGGGTCCAGTCTGGTGGGCTCAGGATTGGGTCACTGCTTTTTGCAGATGATGTTGTCCTGTTTGCTTCATCAGGCCGTGATCTTCAGCTCTCTCTGGATCGGTTCGCAGCCGAGTGTGAAGCAGCTGGGATGAGAATCAGCACCTCCAAATCCGAGACCATGGTCCTCAGCCGGAAAAGGGTGGAGTGCCCTCTCAGGGTTGGTAGCGAGATCCTGCCCCAAGTGGAGGAGTTCAAGTATCTCGGGGTCTTGTTCACGAGTGAGGGAAGAATGGAGTGTGAGATCGACAGGCGGATCGGTGCGGCATCCGCAGTAATGCGGGCATTGCATCGGTCTGTCGTGATGAAAAAGGAGCTGAGCCGCAAGGCTCAGCTCTCAATTTACCAGTCGATCTATGTTCCTACCCTCACCTATGGTCATGAGCTATGGGTAGTGACCGAAAGAACGAGATCGCGAATACAAGCGGCTGAAATGAGTTTCCTCCGCAGGGTGTCTGGGCTTTCCCTTAAAGATAGGGTGAGAAGCTCAGTCATCCGGGAGGGGCTCAGAGTAGAGCCGCTGCTCCTCCGCATCGAGAGGAGTCAGATGAGGTGGCTCGGGCATCTGATCAGGATGCCTCCTGGACGCCTCCCTGGTGAGGTGTTCCGGGCACGTCCAACCGGGAGGAGGCCCCGGGGAAGACCCAGGACATGCTGGAGGGACTATGTCTCTCGACTGGCCTGGGAACGCCTTGGGATTCTCCCGGAAGAGCTAGAAGAAGTGGCCGGGGAGAGGGAAGTCTGGGCATCTCTGCTCAAGCTGCTGCCCCCGCGACCCGACCTCAGATAAGCGGGAGACAATGGATGGATGGATGGATGGAAAACACCAGGGGTTTGTAACATTTGAAAACTGAATCAATTTAACTCATCTGCAAATATTACTAATTTTTCTAACCAGTTAATGATGCAATAAACCTTATAAATCCTACTATATCAAATTTTTATGAACCCAACAGAGGAATTCTCTAATAAACCAGATTTTAAGAACAATTTGTTACAAAAACAGCTTTAAAGAGTTTGTTTAATTTAAAATATCCTGCATTATCTTGGAATTCACTAATTCAGCAGTACACATATAATAATGTTTAGATTTTTGTTTTTAGTATGTATTTTAACCAGTAGTTTTCAGTTACTGGAGAGAAAATGTCTAGGAATAAATTTGGAATGTGCACAAGGAAAGTATCAGGTAGTCCATGATAATATCTTTTGTAAACCCAATGCTCAAATCCACCCTATTTCTTCTTACATTAAGGGATCCCCAAATCTATCACACATAAAAATGTAAGCTTTGCTTTGCATTTTAATGTTTAATAATTCTAATACTAGTTTACTTAAATGATACTTGGGTAACTATTGAATGGATATACCACTATTTTATAGCTGCTGTTATTAGTATTTATATATTTTATATTCTACTAGCAAAATACCCGCGCTTCGCAGCAGAGAAGTAGTGTGTTAAAGAGGTTATGAAAAAGAAAAGGAAACATTTTAAAAATAACGTAACATGATTGTCAATGTAATTGTGTTGTTATTGTTATGAGTGTTGCTGTCTTATATATATATATATATATATATATATATATATATATATATATATATATATATATATATATATATATATATACATACACATATCTACATATACATATATATACATATATATATACACATATCAACATATATATACACACATACAGTACATACACACATATATACATATACACATACATACACATATATATATATATATACACACATACATACATACACATATATATATACACACACAGACACATATATACATATATATTTACATATCTACATTAGGGATGCACCGATACCACTTTTTTGGAAAACGAGTACGAGTACGAGTACTTGCATTTCAGTACTCGCCGATACCGAGTACTTAATAAAAACATGATTTAAATTTACAGGTAACAGCTTTAGTCATATAATTTAACAAAAAAAAACAAGGGACTAGTTTGGAATTAAGAACATTTATTTAAAATGAAAAGCATGTTGTATGCAACATATTACAGAATAAATAATTATAAAAAAAATTTAAACAGTGACAGTGCAACTCAAGTATTTTTTTCAGTTTGTTGTAAACTCTGCCACTTTGGACAACACAAGGGGCATTAATAAACATCTTTGCTATTTAGTGCACAATATTTGAATAAACTAACAACATCCACCAACATAGAACTGTGGCAATCAGTGCAACTGAGGTAGGTATTAACATCAAGTCTAAGACGACTCACTTAATGGAGCCTATTTAGAAAAAGTGAGTGGCAGGTTTTTTTTTAAGAAAAGTAGCTTTTCTGCATTATCAGCAGTCAGCCTGTTTCTGTTTTCATCTATAATGTGTGACACTGAGCTAAAAAGCCTTTCACTTTCCACACTGCTACATGGGGCTGAGAGGTATTTCTGGGCCATTTTAGCCAAAGTGGGGAACCTGATTTTGTTGACACCCCAGTACTTCAGAGGACTGTCATCACGAGGGCTTGGGGCCTCTCCGAGGTATGTGTCGAGCTCAATGGCAGCACCTGCTGCCAGCGGCTGTGCTGCCTGGGGCTGCTCCTTAGCGATTTCTTCAAATACAGTGTCCAGACTGCTGCTAGTGCTGGCCTGGGCCTTGAGGAACAGTTTAGCAGGAGGTTCTGCAGCTTCTGCCCGACTCCCCTCTGCCTCAGCTCTGGACATCATCTGCAGCTCCTGCTTCAGGTGCAGCTTGGCCTCCGGAGCAGTGTTGTTGGAGAAGAAGCGATCTTTATACCTGAACAAAATTCATGAATGTATTAATATGTGGAAAAATAGGACTGATTTTAGTTTCCCCTAAACCACTGTCACAAATGCCAGCCATTTGGCTTTCTGGTAGTAATAAGGGAAATATATTTCATATTATATATATTGCATACATTTGTATTTGTGTATTTTAGTTACAAAAATATAATATAATATTTCAGATGGAAATTAATCTTACATTTAGTACTGTAGTTTATCATTGAATACCTATAGCACACAGACTTTACCTTGGGTCAAGTATGGTGGAGATGAAGTACAGTGGGTTGGTCTCGACATCACTGAAGCGCTTCTTGACAGCTGCCAGTAAGGTTGCTTTCATTGTCTTGACGCCGTGGTCCTCGTCTGTTTCTCTGTTTAGAAGTCTCACTAGCACAGTCACAGCTGGGATGACATCAGAGGCTAGTGCGTCGTAGCTGCTCACTTTTTTAGTTAGTTCCTCAAAGGGGGCGAGGATGGCAACAGTCTTCTCCATAAGAGCCCATTGGTGAGCGGTGAGATAGTCAGGGACTGGGAGTTCATGCTCGGACACATACACCCCCAGCACTCGCTTTTGCTCAATGAGGGACTGGAGCATCTAATACGTGCTGTTCCAGCGCGTCTGTACGTCCTGCTGCAGTCTCTTTATTGGCTGGTTGAGCTGTCCCTGAATGTCCTCGAGGCGGGAGTAGGCTAAGGCGGAATGTTTAAAATGCCCAACTATTTTCCGCCCCACTGCTATAGCATCAGCTATGCTCCTTTGTGCTAATAAGCCCTCGTGAACAGCCAGTTGGAGCGTGTGCGCGACACACGGCAGACTTGGGAGCCCTGCGTCATTCATGGCTTTAATCATGTTTTTGGCATTGTCACGAAGCACAACATGTACTGATGTTTTAGGTATACCCCATGTCTGGAGCATTTCCTCAAACACATGCGCTATAGCCTGGCTGGTGTGCGAGCCGCGGAATTGTTTCGCATGTAATATGGCTCGTTGCGATGTGAAACTCTCGTCTATCCACTGGGAGGTTAAGCTAATTAGCGACACGGGGCTAACACTGCTTGTCCAAATATCCGTGGTGAAACTAAACGCAGAGGAGGCTTGCAGTAGGCTGTGGATATGTTTTTTCACGGAGTCGTGTAGTTTAGGCAGCTCCGTGTCAGTCATGTAGCGGCGGCTTGTGACTTCATATCTGGGCTCCAGAACATGAAGGAGACACAGGAATCCCACATTTTCTACCTCCGAGAGTGGCTGGTCACTCAATGCAATGTACTCGATAATTGCATGTGTTATTTTCACAGCACGTGGATTGTCTCTGGACATTTTCTCTCATCTTGCAAAAGTTTGCTGCAGCGTGGGTTGTGTTGGTTTAGAAGCGTGGGTAAACTCCTTGTACTCGTTGTCGTGTTGGGATTTTAGGTGCTTGATTAAATTACTTGTGTTAAATGCGCTACCTTTTGAGCCTCCTCTGGACAATTTCGCTGAGCACAATTTGCAGTCCGCCTTTGTTTTGTCGTCTTTATTCACTTTGAAATAGTTCCACACGGCTGACATGTCTCGCCTCGCCTTCTCCCCGCTCTGAGCTGCAGCCGGGGCCTGGGGGCGGGCACTCAGCGCCTGTGATTAACCCCTTACACGCCGCTCAAACATAGACATTTCTCAGACCGTGGTATCGGTCCCTGGTATCGGGGGACTTTTAACGAGTACGAGTACTTTAGAAAATGTGGTATCGAGGCCGATACCAGATACCCGTTTCGGTATCGGTGCATCCCTAATCTACATATATACACATATCTACATATATATACACATATATATACATATCTACATATATATACATATCTACATATATATACATATCTACATATATATATATATATATATATATATATATATATATATATATATATATATATATATATATATATACATACTAGCAAAATACCTGCGCTTCGCAGCGGAGAAGTAGTGTGTTAAAGAGGTAATGAAAAAAAAAGGAAACATTTTAAAAATAACGTAACATGATTGTCAATGTAATTGTGTTGTCATTGTTATGAGTGTTGCTGTGTTTAT